>NW_027397116.1:338545-538547 GCF_003265705.2 Callorhinus ursinus
TCTCTCTCTCTCTTTCTTTCTCTCTCTCTCTCTCTTTCTTTCTTTCTCTCTCTCTCTTTTTCTTTCTTTCTTTCTTTCGTGACAATTCCTATGTTTTTGCTAGGAAAAAGGAGTTATTGATGTTTAAACAGTAGTTCATAACAAAGTTATAAGTCGTATAATCCGCTTTGGAATACCTGCAGTCATACATACCTTTTCCAAAACACACATACTCCCCTTTTTTCGAAGCCAGACTCCTCTTGGCTCATCTTACTTTTAGTATTTGTGTGGTTGGAAACCAGAAACCTCAGATGCCATGGGTCATTTATAGATTATCCAATGTTGGCATTATTACATTTGGAACTTTATAATTGTGCTAGACGTGCATTTATAATTTTTTTTAATTCTTCCATTGAAGTATATGCTTTTTAAGGGCAAGAACTATACATCTTCTTTAGTATATACTTATTGCTTACCAAAAGAAATCTAATGCTGTGGTTGCTTCAAAGGAAGAGGAGGCTAAGCAGACAAAGTTCCAGGCTCTGGCCTTACTACAAACTGCAAACAGAATGTCTGCTTTATATACCAGCAATTTGGGATCAGAATTGGGAGGAGGGCAGAAATGTTCCTCCTCTTAAAAAAAAAAAAAAGTGAAAATGACTGTATTGGATAGATAATTTCAGTATCTTGTGATATTATCTAGTCTAGCCTCCTCATTTTACAGGATTGGAAACAGACCCAGATCATACAGCTCTTAGCGGCCGATCTAGAATTACAGTCCTTCTGTTCAGACTCCTTGGCCAGTACCCTTTAAAGTACGCCACAACATGTATGTTATCAGAACCTAGGAGTATTCCAAGAATACTACATAGCACCTGGAAATGATAGACACTCAGTAAATCATAAGATGATTTGTAGTTAATTACCTCTGAGCCAAGTTAAAATAAAAAATGTCATTTTTGTTTATGATCCCAATGAAATGTTGGCATCTTAGAAACTCTGACTTGGGCCTATTATAAGACTAAGCCAGTTATAACAGGTTGTTGCTTGTTATTCTTAGGATCACCTGCTGCTACCGGCCACGACCCACAACAAGACCTCAAGACCAAAGATGTCAATAGTATTACCAGCAATAAACATAAATGGTAAGTTGAAATTGGGTTTATGAACGATGTAAGTTTGCTTTGTTTAATAGTATTCTCTGGATTAACCAAAAGCCATTTAAAATGTTTGGTTGGTCAGATATATATCCATGCATTAATTTTGAAACATTTTCCCACTTTTTTCACAAAAGATTATTTTTAAATTCCTATACTCTCTTTAAAAATAACTTTAAAAAATTAAAAGATTTACTTTAAAGTTACTTTTAAAATTACTGTATTTTTAAGAGAAAAAATTCATTCTCTTACAAAATCGGAAAGGTTAGCATCTTGACTGCTCTACAGACTTACTGTAGCCTTTCTGGTTATACATACAGTGTAAGAATTCCCTGCTGGGTTCTGAGGGTGAATTTGTAAGTTGGGTTTTGGGAACTCAAAGCAGTTACCTGTATTATGTAAATGGTGACATGATTCCCAGACCAAACATCACAAGCCTATTTAGTCCATAATACTGATGAATTTGGTATTGATAGTGTTACTATTCCATTCTGTTCTCCTACTAGTGCTGGGTTATTAAATAAATTACAAATAATGCTGTAATACTTGAGACCATCTAAAGATGTTAAGGCATCTTGCTTATAATCTAGAAAGAAAAATAAGCCCAGAAATCACTGTACTCCAAAGAGAAGGTCCCATAAGGAATATACAAAGTACTAAAGAAATTTAGTAGAGATTACTTGCAGCTGGGTTCTTCATGGAAAAGAGAATCTCTTACTCCCAATGCCAGCTGTGTGTTGTAAATGAATACAGTGTATATTGTTGACTGATTGCTTTCTCTGACACATCATATTAGGCTCTAATGACACTAGGAGGATTGGCTATCCTTCCCGAATTCATTTATCTGGTATAATGGAACTACTAGTACACTTTTTATCTAGTAGTAAGAACCTCATAGTTTATGAATAAGCCAAAAAGTGAAGAGCCTTTTGAAGTAACCTGCAGTTGAACCAGTCCACATTGTGATTGATGATCATAGTTAAACAACCAAATATAATTGTTAAAAACAAAAACCAGGGATTCTAGATAAATCCCAGTAAAATTTAGTCTTAGAGAAAAAGTATTAGATGTTCATTGTACATTTTAAGACCATAGAGGACTATAGAATTTCATTGAGCTGTGTGCAGACTGCTTATTAGAAATGCTTAGAGGTCATAGGGGCACATGTGTGGCTCAGTCAGTTGAGCGGCTGGCTCTTGGTTTTGGCTCAGGTCATGATCTCCTGAGATCATGGGGTTGAGCTCCACATTGGCCTCCATGCTCAGTGCAGAGTCTGCTTGAGATTCTCTCCCTTTGCCCCCCTCCTGTTCAAGTTCTCTCTCTAAAATTAAATAAATGAATAAAATCTTAAGGGAAAAAAAAAAAGAAATGCTTAGGAGGTCATGATCTCAGGATTGTAAGATTGAGCCCCGCCTAGCGTGGAGCCTGCTTAAGATTCTCTCTCTCCATCTCCCTTTGCCCGACTCCACCCTCCCTCTCTTAAAAAAAGAAAAAAAGAAATGCTTAGGAGGCAGCTTGTTTTATTTTATTTTTTTAAGATGTATTTATTTTAGAGAGAGAGTGTGTGTGTGCATACATGTGCAGGGGGTGGGGCAGGGGGGGGAGAGAGAGAGAGAATCTCAAGCAGACCTCCCCACTGAGCACAGAGCCCTATGTGGGGCTCAATCTCATGACCCTGAGATCATGACCTGAGCCAAAATAAAGAATCAGACACTCAACCGACTGAGCCACCCAGGCACCCTGAGGCAGCTTTATAGATAGAAAATAAAACATTTGTTTTGCTAAAGCGTAAAAGAATTACGACATTTTCTTAGTCTTACAAAGACATTTAGAACAAATAAAAAAAAAAAAAGCAAAAACTGTAACATTGAGAAGAACTTATCTTTCTTCAGTAAAGGCATACCTCCAAAGCTTTCATGGAGCGGTCCTACTACTACTTCAAGAAGGACAGTATATTCCAAAGTGTACTGTGTTACACTCCAAAGAATATGTTTAGGAAATGTCATTTATTCTTATTTCATAGGGATTTGGGTTTCTCTGCTTGAACCATAGTAGATTTAAGTTCTGGTCAGCTTATGCTCAGAAAGGCTATTATCTAAGCTTCAACAAGACAGAATTCACTTAATTTTGTTCTGATATTGAATTCTTATGCAAGAGAATGCCTGGTTTTATTTTATGACAGTGAGTTTTCCATGTTTACTAAGCCAAAAACAATATGATGCTGTTTGACTCTGTTGATCTTGGCCAGGGGACTAATTTTTGAAAATGAGCCTTTCATGGATTTGAAAAATATAATCATTAGAAGATCATTTCCTTTTTAATCTGGTTTTGATTTCTTTATAAATAAATTTAGTTTTTTCCTTTTTAGGGTATAGTAAACTATTCGAAAAGTTAAGATTCAAATTCAAGAAATACTGGCTGAATATCTACCACGTGCCAAGTGTTGTGCTGTATCCTCAGTCTCTTTCTGAACAGTCCCTCCACCTTCTTGCTCTGAGGGTTAGAATCTGATTTTGCCCCCTCACCTTATATGCCTCTGAGCCTACAGGTGGGGTGGGTATATCCTTGCTCCCCACTGCAGCTTCCAGATGGTCTCGCCATCTTTCCCCTCCAGCTCCCCCCAACATCTTAAAGTGTATAATGTAGGGCTTTACTCCCCTTACTCTGGTTTGTCGCTGTCTTCTGTCCCATCTTCACTGATGACTCTCCACCGCTGCTTTTTCTACCTCTCTGTGTAACTTCAGCATTCAGAGAGAGGATTCATCCAGCACCCTGGCCTCTTTTGATCCCATTGTCTTCTTTTCCTTTTTTAAGATTATTTATTTGAGAGAGAGAGAGGGGGAGAAACGGACGCCCTGCTGAGTGGGGAGCCAGACTCGGGGCTCCATCTCAGAGCCCTGAGGTCATGACCTGAGCCAAAATAAAGAGTTGGACACTCAACCGACTGAGCCGTCCCGGCACCCCTATCCTGTTGTCTTTTATTCTGTACCCTCGGCCTCCCATCCACATGGTCATACGCTGGATCGCCTCATCAGTAATGGCACTGCGCTTGAAATACCCTCTCCACGCAGCCCACTCCTGCTTACTTCTTACTGTGAACCCACACTCCCAACTACCCTCTGACCTCACAGTCTCCAGACCTCCGACCCCACCACTTTTTCCGTATGGATCACGTTCATGATGGTCATGTGTTCCCCCTTATCTAGCCGAGATTCCACCCCCCACGCTTTCACCGCTCTCTGGCATCCCCCTTACTTACTCCCTGGCTGCTTTTTTTCCTGGGTGTCACTTGTCTGTAAAAGTCCCTCCCTAGCTAAACCCAGCTGTCCTCTTTAGGCCTACTCTCAAGCCCTGAAAACGGCCAGAAGAGGGCGCCTGGGTGGCTCAGTTGGTTGAGCGACTGCCTTCGGCTCAGGTCATGATCCTGGAGTCCCGGGATCGAGTCCCGCATCAGGCTCCCTGCTCGGCGGGGAGTCTGCTTCTCCCTCGGACCCTCTTCCCTCTCGTGCTCTCTCTCTCTCATTCTCTCTCTCTCTCAGATAAATAAATAAAATCTTAAAAAAAAAGAAAACGGCCAGAAGATACCGTCTAGTCAGGACAAGTAGATTGCAAATTTATGACGACTAATTCCAGAGGGGCATTCAGTACTGCCGTGGCTCGTAATTTCCCTTGCCTTCTGTCTGAAGCAAGAACTTCTCACCCTCTCTTCTCAAATCGCCAACACCCCCTCCGCCGACGAACTCCCCACACGCCACGCTGAGAAGACAGAGGGACTCCTGGCAGAGCCGCGTCATCTGCCGCTGCCGGGCGCGCAGCTGCTGCGGCGGCGCCCAGACCCGGCCTGCCCTGCCGGGCGGAGGGGGGTCTCTTCCGTTGGGTTCCAGAAGCTCAGGTGGCTCTTTATTAGATACGTGTCACTGGGCAAGGTATTTAGTTTTTCTGTACCTCAGCTTCCTCATCTGTAAAAGGAGGTATTAGTAATACCTGTATCTTAGAGTTGGTGTGAGAATTAAATGAGTAAGAATGCTTTCAGTAGTGCCTGGCCATTTCCAGCGTAGACACTCGTGCCCCGTTGTCACCATCATCTTCCACGTCACCTAAGGTGATGCCTGTCTTTTGGACCCTGTGTCCCAGCCCCTCTCACGGTTTCAGAGACTTTGCTTCTCCACTGATACCCCTTCTGTCCTGCGCCATCAGCCTCTTCTCTACCGGTTCAACATACACAACGTCTCCATACGACCTTTGGTGTGGGGAGACTTAATGCCGCGTCCTGTTTCTCCGCTGTCCTTCAGGGAAACGCTCTTGAAAAGAGTGCCTTGTACTCGCTGCCTTCATCTGCTTATCTCCTGGTCTCTCCTCCACACTCATATGTTCTTTCTTCTGAACCTTTTGAGCCTAGATTGCAGACATTCTTATTTTACCCCCAAATACCTGAATATGCATCTCCAAGAAAGGGGTATTCTCCTACATAAGCACAAGAAAATGACCACACTTAAAAAAAAAAAAAAGCTTAGCGTTGATACTATGCAGTTTAATATATAGTCCATATTCACATTTCCAGTTTGCCCCTAAAATGCTCTTTATAGCTTTTTGTGGGGAGGGATACAGAATCGAGTCAAAGACCATACGTTACACCCACTTGGCACACCTCTTTAGTATTCTTTCATCTTAGAACTCTTGCCTTCTGTAAAAAATTGTCTTTCCTGACATACACACTTTTTAGAAACCAGAGTCGCTGAGGTATAACATAATATACAGTAAAAATCAACAATTTTCTGTGTACTGTTTAATGAGTTTTGACAAATGTATACAGTTGTGAACCTACCCATCAGTCATGATACAGATGTTTTCATTACTTCAGAAAGTCTCCTCGTACCCTTTTGCAGCCATTCCCCTGAAGTATATTTTTGACATACCCTTCTTTTGAAACACTTCATCTTGTAGGCTTTCCTGATACCGTGGCTTGTCTCATTTTCTGCCTTTGTCTCCTTGTCGCTCAGCTTAGCCAGCTTGTCCTCCTCTGTGAGGACAGGAAACTGGTTTCCTATGTTATGTTTGCTGCTTACAGCCCAGCTCCTAGAGCAGTGTCTGGTGTAGGAAAATTGCAAGATGAGGCGCTCTGGTAGACATTAAAGCCCAACAGAGTTAATTTGTACTGATTGTACAACCACTGAATAACACAGCCAGGATTTCAGAAAGTGTATAACGTATGTTCTAATTAATTGTTATATTGTTATTTCAGTATTAAAGACAGATGTATGAATATCAAAAATATTTGGGGTTCCAGAATTTAAGGTAGATTTTTATACCACTCTGTTCCTTATGGTGTAAGTCTGTGCACATTCGTTTGAGAGCAGAATACAATGCAATTCCTGTGTTTTGAATTTGATGGACTCAGGTTTGTTGAATGGCTGAATAAGTGAGGTAAATGTTATTTGGTCAGTACTTTGTGGTCACTTGAAAGATTTTACTGTTTTAATTCTTCATATGACTAAAAACCATTGGCAAGTTCAGTTTCGTCTAATCTTTCCAAATATAAATTAATTTGTTTACTAGTTACCTCTCTACCATATTGGTTGAGATTTGGAATTCATTGTAAAGAGTGAATTGAAACTATTAACCTCCTTTTCAACAATTGTTCTACAAAAGAAAGCACATGCAAAAAAGTTGAACTCTCAAGTTCCAGAGATGGATTTCTTTGGCTTATTGGGTACATGAATTTGACAGGCAATACTATATCACTTAGCAACATTTGGGCACCTGTTTCTTGCAAGGGCAGAGATGTTGTGAGGATATCTCTAACATAAAAGTTTTTCATCCTGAGCAGGGTAAGAATTTAAGAAAGTTGAATAAAATATATTTTCTGCCATTTCTGAGTTCAAAAGTTACTTGTACCTTGGAAAGGAACATGAGTTCTGGGTTTGATCCCTCTCTCTGACTTTAGTGGTGCCTGTAGGATTTTGGAGAGGGTGGTGGAAGACAAAGTCAAATTTTTATTGAGCAGTTGGTTTCTGTAGTTCCCTGGATAGGGATATTTGGGAAGAGGAATTTGATTTTCCAATTTGGGCAAAGTAAATTAGATTCCCAAGTCAATATCTGATCTTAAATTATAACACATAATGACTCTACTTTGTGGTTTTGAGCTATGGAAAAAAGTCTATACAAGAAATAGCCAAAGGGGCGCCTGGGTGGCTCAGACGGTTAAGCGTCTGCCTTCGGCTCAGGTCGTGATCCCAGGGTCCTGGGATCGAGGCCCGCATGGGGCTCCCTGTTGAGGGGGGAGCCTGTTGCTTCCCCTGCTTGTACACACTCTCTCTCTGTCAAAAATAAATAAAATTAAAAAAAAAAAAAAGAAATTGCTAAAGAGAGCAGGATAAGGGTGTGAAATTCATGCCATTTAGAAAATGCTAGTTACATCATTCTATCTTTTCTATGCCAATTTAACTTTTGTAATTTCTTTCATTTTGCATTCTCTTTGATACTTGATATCCTTTGTCTCATGTGACAGTTGAAAACAGGTTAGTGAAACTGTAAGATAAAGTCTGTCTTTGAAGAAGTCTTCACACTGAATTGAAATAAAATGAAATGCTAGGTATGCTTTAAAAAAAAGCTTTTAAAAAATGATTGCAGATGGTTGGCAGAGCAGTGGATGATAAATTAGAGGCTATTGCTATTTATAAAAAAGGGATTCTGGAAGTTTTCCTTGTACTATAAGTCAACATTTCCTGCTTTTAAATTATTTCCACTTATGTTGTGGTAAAACTGCTCATTTCCTTTCTTTCTTCATAAGTAATTCAACAAAAGAGACCATAGGAGAGATCTTATTTTTAATGGTAGCTACTTTGTAGACGTCTTTCACAGGGAATGAACACAGCCACTAGCAGATGCGCAATCTGACCAACACTTTGATTTGGTTCTACTGTTCCCCTTCTCTCTGTGAATCATGTACCTAACTTAGTGTGGTACCTGAGTAGTAAAGAGAAAACTATTCTAATTCTACCCTGTCCTTGGTAAGGGTTCAAGTAGATGAACAAATGACTAGAAGGCTACACTGTATTTATATTTAATCTCAGGGTAATTTCCATGTAAAAATCTAGAAGAACTTATTAGCAGTGAAACATCTTTTTAGTTGAAGAGGATGTAATAGAAGGGCAGGAAGCAAACCAACTCACCAAATGTGTTGGTTTTAATAATAAGAGAATGTTGATACAACTGCTTTTGATGATCACCAGTTTCATAAAACTGTGATCCCAAAGAAAATGTATTTGGAAACTGTCCTGTTTTAGACATGTTCTGCACAAGCAGGCTGGTTGTCTGTAAGAGAATTGTGCCTAAAAGTTGTGCCTTTTAGTCTTATAAATTCTCTTTTTCTTAAAGGCCTGCAGGTTATCTACTTTCTTAAAAATATATTTACAACCTTGCATTTCTTCCATTTCAGTGTTCTGTAATTGAGTCTAGACAGTTGAGTGAGTTGAGTCCTCTCTTCCAACCGTGTTTTAAATATTTTAAAAACATATAGTCAAATATTTGACTTTTGACTCACTACGAAAGCAGTAGTACAGTTTCCACACTGAGAATTTCTACTGACAAAAGGAGAAAAATGACACTAGTCACAAAAAAGAAAGATTTTTTTCTTTCAATATATATCCACAGATCTATAAATTAGGTCTAGCTGGCAGGTATAATGGGGAGTGTTAACACTGACCATACTAGCTGTGATAAACAGTGTCTTCATAAAGACCTGAGTCTTCATGTTGATCCCCTGTGTTGAACTGGCAGTTTCCTCGTGAGAAGACAGTCACCCGTGGGAGGCAGAATATGACATTACCTTTACAATGTTGGTAACATTTGGCTCAATTCCTTAGATCCCTTTTTAGCTTACCTTCTCTAGTGATGTTAAATCACGAGCCGGGCCTAGACCAATAGTGATGATTTAGATCAGTTCTAAACCGGAAACAACATACTGATTAATTTTTTAAGAGAAATCAAGTTCTGGGTAGTTATAAATCATAATGCCTCTGGCATCGGATCAAAAATTTGAAGACTATGATAGATACTAGGATCTTGGTACCTTGGGAAGTAAAACTTGAACTGGACTGTAAAGGAAACTTAGAGGAGGATGAGGAGGAGGAGATTTTTTAATGTAAGGCTTGCATTTAGCTGCAAGTAACAGAAAACCTTAACTAAACATTGTCTTAAATAAATTGGATTCATTTTTTCTTATATATAATCACCATACATTACGTACAGTTTTTGATGTAATGTTCCATGATTTATTGTTTGTGTATAACACCCAGTGCTCCATGCAGAACGTGCCCTCTTTAATACCATCACCAGGCTAACCCATCCCCCCACCCCCCTCCCCTCTGGAACCCTCGGTTTGTTTTTCAGAGTCCATTGTCTCTCATGGTTCATCTCCCCCTTCGATTTCTCCCCCTTCATTCTTCCCCTCCTGCTATCTTCTTCTTTTTTTTTTTTTTTAACATATATTGTATTATTTGTTTCAGAGGTACTGATCTGTGATTCAACAGTCTTGCACAATTCACAGCGCTCACCATAGCACATACCCTCCCCAATGTCTATCACCCAGCCACCCCATCCCTCCCACCCCCCACCACTACAGCAACCCTCAGTTTGTTTCCTGAGATTAAGAATTCCTCATCTCAGTGAGGTCATATGATACATGTCTTTCTCTGATTGACTTATTTCATTCAGCATAACACCCTCCAGTTCCATCCACGTCATTGCAAATGGCAAGATCTCATTCCTTTTGATGGCTGCATAATAGTCCAATGTATATATATACCACATATTCTTTATCCATTCATCTGTCGATGGACATGTTGGCTCTTTCCACAGTTTGGCTGTTGGTGGACACTGCTGCTATAAACATCGGGGTGCACGGACCCCTTCGGATCCCTAAATTTGTATCTTTGGGGTAAATACCCAGTAGTGCAATTGCGGGCTTGTATGGTAGCTCTATTTTCAACTTTTTGAGGAACCTCCATACTGTTTTCCAGAGGGGCTGCACCAGCTTGCATTCCCACCAACAGTGTAGGAGGGTTCCCCTTTCTCCGCATCCCCGCCAACATCTGTCGTTTCCTGACTTGTTAATTCTAGCCATTTTGACTGGTGTGAGGTGGTATCTCATTGAGGTTTTGATTTGGATTACCTTGATGCTGAGCGATGTTGAGCACTTTTTCATGTGTCTGTTGGCCATTTGGATGTCTTCTTTGGAAAAACGTCTGTTCATGTCTTCTGCCCATTTCTTGATTGGATCATTTGTTCTTTGGCTGCTGAATTTAAGAAGTTCTTTATAGATTTTGGATACTAGCCTTTTATCTGATATGTCATTTGCAAATATCTTCTCCCATTCTGTCAGTTGTCTTTTGGTTTGTTGACTGTTTCTTTTGCTGTGCAAAAGCTTTTTATCTTGATGAAGTCCCAATAGTTCATTTTTGCTCTTGCTTCCCTTGCCTTTGGCAATGTTTCTAGGAAGAAGTTGCTGCGGCTGAGGTCGAAGAGGTTGCTGCCTGTGTTCTCCTTTAGGATTTTGATGGACTCCTGTCTCAACATTTAGGTCTTTCATCCATTTGGAGTCTATTTTTGTGCGTGGTGTAAGGAAATGGTCCAGTTTCATTCTTCTGCATGTGGCTGTCGAATTTTCCCAACACCATTTGTTGAAGAGACTTTTTTCCATTGGACATTCTTTCCTGCTTTGTCAAAGATGAGTTGACCATAAAGCTGAGGGTCCATTTCTGGGCTCTCTATTCTGTTCCATTGATCTATGTGTCTGTTTTTGTGCCAGTACCATACTGTCTTGATGATGACAGCTTTGTAATAGAGCTGGAAGTCCGGAATTGTGATGCCGCCAGCTTTGCTTTTCTTTTTCAACATTCCTCTGGCTATTCGGGGTCTCTTCTGGTTCCATACAAATTTTAGGATTATTTGTTCCATTTCTTTGAAAACAGTGGATGGTATTTTGATGGGGATTGCATTGAATGTGTAGATTGCTCTAGGTAGCACTGACATCTTCACAATATTTGTTCTTCCAATCCATGAGCATGGAACGTTTTTCCATTTCTTTGTGTCTTCCTCAGTTTCTTTCATGAGTATTTTATAGTTTTCTGAGTACAGATTCTTTGCCTCTTTGGTTAGATTTATTCCTAGGTATCTTATGGTTTTGGGTGCGATTGTAAATGGATTCGACTCCTTAATTTCTCTCTCTTCTGTCTTGTTGGTGTATAGGAAGGCCACTGATTTCTGTGCATTGATTTTATATCCTGCCACTTTACTGAATTCCTGTATGAGTTCTAGCAGTTTGGGGGTGGAGTGCTTTTACTAGGCACACTGTGATCTGAAAAAAAATACAGATTTGGCTCAGTACGGAAGGAGTGGGTACTGGGTGGGCAGATGAGCAGCAGCTGCGTGCTGTGGCGGTCCGTCATGCGCTGAGCTGGGACTGAGTAAAGTGTCTGGGAGGAGACAGTGAGGAGGGCACTCGAGTGGAAGAGGATGAGAAGTCGTGTTTGCTGCAGGGGATGCAGCTATGTGATGTCGGTCATTAACGAGTTCGGGCAGTGCCTTTAAGCTCTCCGGCATAAAAATTACACTCCGAAAGCTCTGTCAAGAGACCGTTAAGCCAGCTGAGGTCCGTCACTGAACAAAAGTTAGGGAAGATGAGCTAGGATGCATTGCACCAAGTAGGGGTGAGGTTGTGAAAGGCCTGGAATGGAGAGAAAGGAAAAGTGTCCAGAGAAATCTCAAACGGAAAATCTATTGCGCCTGGCAACTGAAGGAGGGAGCAGAAGCTGATTGCACGATGGTAAAGTAGCTGTTTCTTGCCACCCTCGTTTCCTCTGGGCGAAGTCGTCAGGGTAACCATTCTTAGCGCCTCCCAAACTGTTCGGTTAGCCCCACTTGGTGTGGCCTCTTCTGAACCCACTCCTGCAAAGTAAGTCTGAAGATAGGATTTTGAAATGGAAGAGACGAGATTAATGGTGGATCTGCCTTTCTGTACCTGAAGACTTACCACTTTGTTGAGAGTGATACTGCTTTGAGGATTTATTGGCAGTTGCACAGGTCCATTTTTTTCATGAGTAGTTTGTCTTTTTTAGTATTTGATTTACTAATAAACTGTTGAATCTGTGGGAACTTTCATGAGCCTCCAGAGGTTTACCTCGGATCAGGCTGCACTGCATCTTCCAGGATATCAGTACTTCCTTGCCCCAAAGGAGCCAGTTGCCGAGCCCGCTGCACCGAAAAGACCTTCCAGGTCCCGTCAGCTCTCAGTGAGATCACTTTCACTCTTTCTCCCTTGTGGCAAAAATCTGTTTCTACTCAAAACAGATGGTTTAGCTTTCGACTAATAAAAACTAGAGATCAGAATCTATTTAAGCCAACAGAGTTGGTTTGAGGTTCCTACTAACTGTTCAAAATCTGAATTATTTCTTTATTTTACACATATTAAGCTCCTCAGAATGGATTTATCTTTGTACTGGAAAATCAGGGACTTTGTAGTGAGTCGGAAGATTGAACCATTTCACGTAATCTCGAGTTTCTGTTTCTCTGAAGAACTACTTAACAAGCACAGGCTCAACTCCTCTGTTTTCTCTTCTGCGATGATACCAGCTGGAAACAGTAGGAATCCTAACTTTCTGTGGAGTGCTACATAGTTCTTTCAGGACTTGCTGGTGATTTTTTTGTTATTTAAGACACAGCTGAGAACGGGTGATAGGGCAGCGTCATCTCAGGGACATCCGTGTCAAAGATGCTATAATTCTTGGAGACTGCTCCTCTTCTTGGGCTTTCACAAGTAAAGGTGAAAGAGTCCTCAGAAATCTGTATTTTTCTGAATCTAGAATGTTGCAATTGAAAATATGGATACAGATTGTTAGAGCTTTTGCTTTGGGAATCTTGAGTACATCAGGCAAGAAATGCCTTTGAACTTAACCAAATATCCATAGTTTCTTCCATATTTATTACAGATTTTACAGAAACAATTGCATGCCTTAAACATAAGATTTAGATTAATAATGAGACAAATGTGAACTGTAAAATAGTTTGTTGCTAGGAGTGGGGTTGTTAGGAAGACCATATGGTTAGCCTCTATGAGGATATCCAAAGCCCATGTCTTTGTTTTCGTTCTACTTACTATACAGGACAGAACCTTGTGGGAAATGTGATTCACTTGGTATAACTACAGTATAGATTAGGACAGAGAAAGACTCACTAATACTCATGTTGTCCAGCCATAAAATATCAGGGGTCAGAGGCTTTGGTACAGCCATCCACGCTAACTCCCTGCTAGTGTCAGAGTTTCCTTCTGCCACATTTCACTCAGTGGCCAACAACTTTATTTTTTTTTTTTTTAAGATTTTATTTATTTATTTGAGAGAAAGCGAGAATGAGCAATGGGGAGGGGCAAAGGGAGAGAGAGAGAGAAGCAGACTCCCTACTGACCAGGGAGCCCGACGTCGGGCTCGATCCCAGGACCTGGAGATCATGATGTGAGCCAAAGGCAGATGTTTAACCAACTGAGCCTCCCAGGTGCCCTGGCCCACCACTTTAGCTACTGTCCCCTCCGAGGATCAAGGCTGAGGGGTTTAATAGGGGCTTAAATAGCTCTAGCAATTTGCAAATTGTTCCTTTTTTGTCTCTTCCTCATTCTACCTTATAAACCCACAGGATTATATATGAATATAATCTTTCTTCCACATGACAGACCTCTAGCTATTTGTACTCTGTATATATCCTCTGAGCCTTCATACACCACGGCCTTCCAGTATTCAGAAGCTGTTCTTCTTGTGGCCTCCATTCTGTGGTCACTCTCTTCTGGATGGGTTCTGGTTTTTCCACCTCTTATGGAGGGCTATGAATACGGAGCATAATGGAGTATCTCCAGATTTTATGCAGTGTATTTTGAATGATGACATCAAAGTGTTTTTTCCAGTTACAACCTACAGTGTGCCTTTTGTCAATTCCAGTCCATGGTTCCTTTCACATATATCATTACCAAACCATGTCTCTTCCATTTTGCTTCCTGATTTTGATTTTTGGACTGTTTTTATCCTGATTTAACATTTTCTTAATAAAGTCTTTCTTAAATCCCTTACTCAGACGTTCAGGGAAAGCTTTCCTAAGCCCATAGAATAGGTTAGGTGCCCCTCTGCCCCCTCCCCTGCCCAGAATACTCTGAACTCCCTTATTTTTGTAACATTCATATCATTTATAATCGGTAGCTTATTGTCTCACCTGCTAAACTGTAGGCTCTTTAAGGGTAGGGACCCTGTTTGTTTAATATCTCTTGTTATTCCTAGTGCCTTAGGAAAAAATAAGTGCCCGACACACAGTAGGTGCTCAACAAAATGTGTTGGATTGAATTAAATGTATAAAGCCTCTCTGCAAGCTAGGCACTGTCATTTGTATCCAAGAGAAAAAGGTAATCAATTAAATCCACACACACAGAGTGATCTTTGAACTGAATCCTGAAGGATTCATGTGATTGGCCAAGTGTGTGAACATTCTGGGCAGAGGGAACAGTATAATAGGGATATCAGAACAAGAAAACTAGTTAGCCTACTTGGGGCATTAAAAGTGCCTTGAGGTGCAGAGGAAGCCAGCAGAGGCCAGTTCACGAAGGCCTGTAGGACATGATGCGGAGTTGTGATTTTACCCTGTGAGTAATAGGGAGCTACTAAAAGATTTTGGGCAGAGGAGAGGCACAAGTAGAATCATGTTTCAAATATTTCCCTGATGGCAAGGATGGATTAGAGGGGGCGATACTTTTTACAAAGACAAAGTTATAATCATCTAGTCGAGAAATAGCAGTTTGAACAAACATTGATTACTTCAGTGTCTGGCGCACAGGGATGTGGGAGCTTAGCGGGGTGGGTCCGGCCCCAAGTCTCTTGTGAGGTTGTAATCAGGCTGTGGGTGGAGCTGAGGATTTGACTGGGGCCGAAGGATCTGTTCCTAGGCTCACGCGCTGTTGGCAGCAGGCTTCAGCTCCTCACCTGAGGGCCCCTTCCTGGCGCTTCCCCCAGATCAACCGATCCATGAGGGCAAGAAGGTGAGCAAGTGAGAGAACTCACCAGACAGAAGCCAGGCTTTTACACCTAATTGCGGAAGTGACATGCCGTCACCTCCCCCGCATGCTGTAAACTGCACAGACCGCACCTGGGATGTTGTAGGGGGCACTCCACGAGGGTGTGAGTACCCGGGGGTGGGGGTCGGGGGGCATCTTAGAGGCTGCTTGCCATGCTGCCTGTCACAGTGTACCAAGAGCACATCTAAAAGTCGGGACACTGTGGTGGTTTATGGAGACAGAAGGACAGACTACTTCACAGAGAAACTGTCCTATTAATCATTTCTCCCAGCTTCTTACTGCCTAGAGCATTTGCTTGACTGAAAAGTAAGATCACTAAGACCCCATTATAAGTGTTAAATAATGGCTAGTTTGTAATCATTGCTCCATTTTCTGAGCTTTGATAACCCAGTTCCCTGTTTGTTTTATAGGGTAATGCAGTCGTGGCTCAGGTTTGCAAGTATCTGTCACATGGCACCCTGCTAAGTCATGTGCGGCTTTCAGAGGGACTCTGGGATGTGATTTATGTCTTCAGAGAGCTAATCTTACTGGGAAACAGGACATTCGTAGATCAGAGAGAATCTCAGAGCTGGACGAGAACTTAGGGACAGTCTAACACAGCCTTATGTTACGTATGGGTAAGAAAACAGGTTGGGGGAGGCAGACTGCTGATGGACCTGTGACCTGAAGCCAGATCTTTACGTCCCCAGGCAGAGCGCTTGAGTTAAATGTGAAAGGTGATGTTTTTTGGTTTGGTTTGGTTTGGTTTGGTTTGGTTTTTAGAGAGGAGCGGGGGAGGAGGAGAGGGAGAGGGAAAGAGAATCTTAAGCAGGCTCCACAACCAGCTCGACGTGGGGCTCGATCTCATGACCCTGACATCATGACCCTGAGCCAAAGTCAAGAGTCAGACACTTAACCGACTGAGCCACCTGAAAGGTAATGTTTTTTATACCAAGGACATTCTTTGGAAACATAAAACCATTTTTTATATTTGAAGCAGAATGACATAGTATTTGATGTGGGGAAAGGTGAGGTGTATCTTAGAAGACATTTCTGTGTTTTTTGAGAAGACCCCCTCACTCCATCACTGATTACTGTATGACTTTTGCACTAAATTATAATACATTTGAGAACACAACATAATTAGCAGTGCCACATACCTTACAGTTTTCCGAAGCAGGGACCACCCTAATTGACAGATACTTCTATAATTTTCCCATTTTAAAGTGATAAATATCCAGGGTTAAATAATGTAAAAAATTATGGTACAAAATGAGTAAAAACAGTATGTAAATACGAGCTATACTGTCAGAATGAGAGAGTAGAAATATAGAAAATTAGGCATTTACAAGATTCACTCAGTGTATATCACAGTTTAAAATATTTTGGAGGTTTGTTTTTTTTTTCCCCCCAAACAGAACGCTTTTTAATCACCCATTGCTTATATTCCTAAATAGTTTTAAGTTGCAAATTCAGGTTTAGTTCCTCTTTTTGTGAGCACCTGCCATGTATATGAAGCATATTTTGGGGTTCTTTAACATAGATAATTGCAGGCAGTCGTCACCAAGTCTCCGTGACATAACTGTATCCGTTTCACAGCTGAAGTGGTGAGGGGATGGAGGGAGCTGTGACTGAACTGTCTGAGGAGTCCTTCACGGCCCGCTCTCTGGGGCCCCAGCACTAGCTCCTAACGTGTCGTCAGCCCTTCCCTGAAGCACATTTGTGACGAAGTCAAGACAGTAGAATTAAATATACCAGTTTATGTTGCCATAATTTCAGAGTAAAAGCTACTGCATTTATGTTCTGGTCATCTCTCAGTATTTTAATATTAAGCACATATTTTGGATGCTGGTCGACAAAAAGATGCCATATTTATATTCTTATAAGATAGACATACTCACCCACTAGTTCCCTGGACTTTCCATGATAAACCAAAAAGATTTTTTTCCTATCTTAAAATACGAAGAGGGAGCCTGGGTGGCTCAGTTGGTTAAGCGACTGCCTTCGGCTCAGGTCATGATCCTGGAGTCCCGGGATCGAGTCCTACATCGGGCTCCCTGCTCGGCAGGGAGTCTGCTTCTCCCTCTGACCCTCTTCCCTCTCGTGCTCTCTATCTCTCATTCTCTCTCTCTCGAATAAATAAAAATAAAATCTTTAAAAAAAAAAAATACGAAGAAACGAACTGGGAGCCTATAAGCTCCAGCTTCCTTGACATCATAAATTTACCTCATTAAAGCACTGTTTTATAAATTCATTCCGTCCACATATAGCAAGCATTGATTTCAGAGTTTGATTGCTTTTTCCGTGGTACTTAAACGTAGCTTTTTTTTTTTCTTTCACATTTCCCAGTAAATAAATGTTACTCATTTCCCTAAACTAGCCTGTCCCAGACCAATAGATGAGTTCCACTTTCAAAATAAAACATATCACTTAGTAGGAAAATTAAACAGTCTGTCTTCTCACTAATGAATTTACTATCAGCGTTTGTATAGACATGGCCATGTGTTTTCCCAGGAAAACCAGCCTGCAGTCAGACAAAGATAGCTGGTAAGTTCCATTAGAAGGACTAGGCTATGAACATGAAAAATCTCCTGCCCCCTCTGCTGAGTTCAGTTCAATTCATCGTGCTGTTCTCACACATTCTAGCAAACACACTGCCCCGTTAGTGCTGTCTTCCCTCTTATTCCACAGAGCCTCATAGAGCATGTACTTAGTAAGTACTGCCTTTGTAAACAGCCAATTCGATTCCATCTTTATTAAGAACCTACTAAATGTTAGATAATCGTTTTATGAGCTGAGATACTATTTAATATGAAAATTATAGGTAGACCCCTGCCTTAGGTAAGCTCATAATATAATAGAGCTTTTTATTTTTTTTAACTTTTAGCCGCTTTTATCAATCAGTGTCAAATAACAGGGTATTTTATCAATTTATCAATTTAGTGTCAAATAACAGGGTATCTAAGCGGAATTTGGTAAGTTAAGCAGAATTTCTAGGAGAGCCAGAGAGTGGGACTTGGAGATTTGTTAGGCAAAAACAAAGCCCCGCGTTACCCTCACAGAGCATGCACCATTGATGACACTGATTCCAAACTCTGCTTCGGGACCTGCCCCATGGCTGGCTCTCGACACTAGATGCTTCTCCCTCTCCAGAGGGGTTTTTATAGCCGAGGCTGCTTTGTAGTCTGGAGCCTGGTGCATCGAATTGGCAGTGTTCACACCCTAGTTACCGGGAAGTCTGGAAACTGTACTAGAAAAACCTATACCTCCCTTCTCCTGTGTTTTTCTCCTTTACTACTCACTTAGAACACTTCTGGTCACCAAATGTGTTTGGAGTCGGGGGTTCCCCCATACCAAGCAGTTCTCCATAACAGGATCTCATTGTCCTAAAATTTAACTCAGTTCTGACACCGTCTACTTGGAGATAGCATCAGATCTCTGAGCTGATGGGCTCTCTTCCCCGAGATTGCTCCCACCCCACTTCAGATGCCGAGCACAAGTAGCAGGTCCCCAAGTTACCCACAACTTCTGTCCGAATTGGCTATAAATCAAGGGTTCTCCTGACCCCGTCCTCAGGTTTGATTTATTTGCTAGAACAGCCCACAGAACTCAGGGCACTTACTTACATTGACCAGTCTATTAAAGGATATGATAAAAGATATAGATGAACAGCAAGGTGAAGAGATACATAGGGCGAGATCTGGGAGGGTCCCAAGTGCAGGAACTTTTGTCCCTGTTGGAGTTGGGGTATGTCATCCTCCAGGTGTGTGTGTGTATGTAACAACCAAGTTCTGAGGTTCCCCCCATACTAGTGGGATTTTTGTGGAGGCTTCATCATGTAGGGCATAGGCATGATGGATCATTAACTCCATTTCAGCTCGTCCCCCTGCTCCAGAGAATGGGGAGTGGGGCCGAAAATTCCAAGCTTCTGATCAGGCCTTGGTCTTTCTGGTGGCCAGCTCCCATCCAGGAGCCCACCCAGAGTCATCTCATTAGAACAAAAGACACTCCTGTCACCCAGGAAATTCCAAGGTTTCAGGAACTCTGCCAGGAACCAGGGGCAGAGACCAATATATAGTTCCTATTTTCTCACAGGTACTAAAACTTATATAGTGGGAGGTCAGCTCTGCCTCATAAAATAGGAGATTCTCTGAACATAGGAAGATAGTCAGATGCTTATTAGTGGCCAGAACCTTCTATCAACAGCATTTTGAATAATCAGAGAAGGTTAAACATAGGGGTTGAGAAGAAGGAAACAATAATCAAAGGAGAAATACCATGAATTTGGCTTTAATGTTACTAAAAGAAGTATTTTTTAAACAACCTATTTTCCTAAACCATCTTAAAAACTCAGTTAATGGAAGGCTAGGTGATAGCTGATACTGTTAGTTCATAAGGTCCTAAAGAATATCTCTACTTGAGGCTCATTTGCTCTCTGCAAATACGGGAACTGTCACCTTTTCAGAAAGGGTGAGCCTCAGCATAGCACAGGAAAACAGCCCACACTTAGAGTCAAAGCCCTGAGTTCTTGCCCTGCTCAGCCCTTAGGCGGATGCATGACCCATCAGCAAGTGGGTCAGTTTGAGTGCCCTCATCTGTGAACTGATGAGATGGTTGAGGCAGGTGATCTTGAGTTTCCTGTGGGCTCTAAAATTCTGTAACTTCTAAGGCTGATGACGATTATTTTTACTTAAATTGTATGTTTTAAAGGGCCAGTAAATCATGAGTTTATTTTTTGATGATGAATTTCCATGAACTCAAAGAATTAAATCTCCACCTTCCACTTAGTTTTGTTGTTGTTTTTTAAACAATGGTATTTTCCCACACATTACTGTTTAGGCATTCAAGTTGCAACAGGGGAAATGCTCACTGAATTTGTCATCATTATTTTTGGCTTCCAGTTTTACAAGAGCCTTGTTCGTTTCCTAGTTTCAATAATCTGTTTCTTGGGGCGCCTGGGTGGCGCAGTCAGTTGAGCTTCCAACTCTTGATTTCAGCTCAGGTCATGATTTCAGGGTCATGAGATCAAGCCCCAAGTCGGGCTCTGCGCTGGTTGTGGAGTCTGCTTAGGAGTCTCTCTCTCTCTGCCTCGGCCATTCCCCTTGCCCTCTGTCTCTCGCCCTCTCCTAAAAAAAAAAAAAAAAAAAAAATTCTCAAATAGATATTAAGCCGTAGCATGTCTGATTTAACATTGAGGATTAAATTATATTTATATTAATGAATAGAATGTTACCATGTTTCTTTCAAAAATAGTTTTCTCTCATTATGAAACACAAGATTCTTCATAATTATTGTAAAGTAGAAAATTTTGGCAACTTTCTGTATCCACTGAGCAGCTAATGTCCTGTTTTGATTCAGCTGACTTAGTGATGAAGTGGCCACACTGTGCATATGTAATGAAGAAGGTGAATCAAGTGAATAAATGCCGAACGGTTGGCCTCAGGAGCTACACGCTTCACATGCCCCACATGGGCACAAGGGTTCCATTTACTCAACATTCTCGACAATACTTTTTTTTTTTCCTTTTCCTTTGAGTACATCCACCCTGCAGGTCAGTTACGGTTTTGATTTGCATTTTACCAGTGGCTAATAACATTGAGGGTCTTACCGTGTGTGTTTATTGGCCACTTGCATATCCTCTTTGGAGAACTGTCCCATCAGATCATTTGCCCGTTTTTCAGTTTGCTTATTTTGTCTTTTTATTACTGGGTGGTAAGAGTTCTTTTTAATTCTAGATACCAGTCACTTATCAGATACATGATTTGCAAATTTTTTTTACTCATTCTGTGGGTTTGTCTTCTTTCTTGAGCAATCCTTATTCTTAACTCTGGTTAAATTTTCGTTTCCTGAACTTTCTGTTGAACTTTCTAAGTGTCTCAAGCTGTGAAGTAACCTGAAATTCTTTGAAAGCAGGATTATAATTTAAGACTGTGACAGAAAATAATAATTATCACAGGAATCAACATTGTTTGGTTTGTTCCCATGAGCCAAGCATTGTGCTGAGTGCGTTACAGCCCTGAAACGTACGGATTCTTACCATTCTTCTTTTATGTATGAAGAAACAGAGGCCTGAAGAGGTTGAGTTGCACCAAATCAGAAAGCACTAATAAGTTGGAATGCCAGTACATGTTGTTTTCTTAACCAATATTCATATTTTATTTTGTATCTTTATATTCCCCTATCATGTTTTTTAAAACAATGTTATTTTACACCTTCATTTTTCATTCACTCACAATCCCTAGATTTCTCTCAGGCCTATTGGAAACTAGTCGTTCACTTCTGCTCTTAGAGTTCTACTTCTTTGGAACCGGGTTTCTTAGTTTCTGACCACATCTTTTCATTAATATAACCTTTTGATTTTTTTTTACTGTCCCCTCCAAATTGGCCTTTTCAAACTAACTCTAGTATTAGTCAATGTTTAAAAAATATTATTAAGGTCAACTTGCTGTTACAAAGTAATTAGATGTATATTTCAGGCATTTGAAATGTCTTTCGGATTAGCCACTGTCAGCAGTTTAACTGGTCTACTTCTCCCTTAAAATGTATTAGTAGCTCAATGCACTAGTTATATATTGCTGTGTAACAAATTACCCGAGACCTTAGTGGCTTAAAACCACCGTTATTATTTCACAGCTCCTGTGCATCAGAGCCCGGGTAGCTTAGCTGGGTACCTCTGCCTCCAAGTCTCTCGTGAGGCCGCAGTGAAGCTGCCAGCTGGGGCTGCTGTCTCACTCTGAAAGCTCACATCATCGCTGTTAGGACTCAGCTCCTTAGGAGCTGTTGGACTGCAAGCTGCGCTCTCTCACTAGCTGTTGGCAGGAGGCCTCCCGCAGTTCCTTGCCATATAAGCCTCTCCATAGAACAGCTCACAACGTGGCATCTGGCTCCCCTCAGAATGAGCAGACAAGAGAGTGCCCCAGTTGGAAGCCACCGTCTCTTTTATGTAGCCTAACCGCAGACTTGGTCTCCCACCAACTTTTACCGCATTTTAGTCATTAGAAGCAAATCATTAAATACAGCCCACACTCAATAGGATGGTACCAACGGTATGAATACTGGATGCAGGGTCCACTGAGGGTGATGTTAGAGGCTGCCTGGTATAGTCCGTGAATCTTGTTCAATCATGAAGTATACAAAAGTTGTGTATGCTTAGAATACTGCCATATGTGAGTCCATCATACCAAGTGATAATTTTATTTTCAGAAAATATATAAGAAGTTCTCTCCATCCTAAAATATATGTATATATATATATATATATGATTTATAAGCATCTTAATTGTAAGTACTTCCTGTTAATTCACTTTATTGAGACAGCGTTAAAGTCCTGAGACACAATTAGAAGAGAAATTTTTATGTGTAACTTCATTTTTTTCCCCTTGACTTAGAAAGATGGACATTATGCAGTTTCGGTAATGGGAGACTTTGGCCAATGTATGTAAAGATGATTTCAATTTGAGCATGTTCAGCATGCCAAAGAGTATTTTTCTTCCTCTTAAATCCTGTAAACTTCAGCCCTAATTTGACAAAATAAGTTGTTCTGAATGGACTTTAATAATTCATTTGTTCAACAAGGTTTATTGAGTTACTCTTGTAACTCATTATGAGTTGCCCCTGTAATTAAAGTCCGCACTCCTCATGTTGGCTTCCATAGCTCTGTTGATCTCTGTCCATCTCTCCACTTCATTTCCTGGATCACCACCACTGCACGTGCCTTGCTAACTCCACTCCAGCCCACCCAGTTTATCTTATTCTTCCTCAGCCTGATTGCTCATTCATGCCTCAGGCCTTTCCATCTTTCTGGAAACCTGGATCATCACAAGGCTCACTGCTTCGCTTCTTTTACTTCTCTGCTCCAGCATCACGGCCATAAAGAGGCATCCATTCCCCACTTTTCAGAATGTAGTAAGGACCATCGAAGGCCAAGGACATGATAAAAATGAGGTTTGAGAAAGATTAATCTGCTGGCAGTGCACAAACTGACTTGCATGTAGATGAAGGTTGGATTGAACATGGATGAGCAGAAAGCAGTTAGGAACTTTCACACTCATTCAGATGTGAAGTGATGATGGTCTGACATGGAAGAAAGGTTAGGCCTATGTATTCTTAAGGAGAACACAAGACACTACAGGTGATGGCAGGTAATCCGCCAAAACCACATTGCTTTTTCTTGACCATTTAATAATAGACCTCATTTTTTAAAGGATCCTGTTCAGCTCTTTGCATACAGTTTTGTCCATTTTATTGCCTCAACCTCAGAGACTTGTTCGTGAGAAATGCGGCCCTCATGAATACAAGTGTCATGTTGAAGAAGGACAGCAGGATCGCCATGGTTACTCTGTGATCATCTCTGTTTAGCACAGGGAGGACATAGCTCTCTGAGCTTAAATGGAAAACATTTATTCTTGCTGTTCACCAGTTATAAGGAATGTATGCGGTCAGTCTTACCTGAACTGGCAGTCCAGTTATCTTTGAGTTTTCAGTGAGATTCAAACTGCTCTTTCTGCTTCCACACATGGATTTTTTTTGGAATTCATGTCAAGCATTCATGGCGACCAAGGATGATTTTGGCTAGCCCCCCCTGCCTGTCTCTATCTATAGCCTGCCAAAAGCCCACGTACTCTTTTAGACCATTGTTATTGCAGTCATTCAGGTTCTTGTGTTTTCTGGAATATGTATAAAGTTTCTTTGCACATACTTGTTTGTCGCCCATCTGTGCTGAGGTTTTAGAGACCACAGAGCTGTTATTGTGGCTAGGTAGGTCCTTTAACAGAGCTACTTCACTACCCAACCCCTGATAAAGTTGGATAAAAATAGAAAGTGCCAAAGAAGTAGCAGGAAATTCTTCATCGTGGATCAAACCCGCTGATGGCCGGGGCTCTGCTAGAAGGAGTGAGTTCTTCAGAGTGACACACATGGATGGGTGTGCTGTTGCCCCCAAGACTCCTTCAGTCCACAGACATTTCCTCGTGGTGTTGGCAGAGCTTCTACTTGGTGCACCACATACTTTCCCAGAGGCCTTTTAAAGGAAATGTACGGCCAACACCCTCTGTGTAAAGCCCCATAACTCTCAGGAGTGTGGGTTCAACTGGAAGTTTTTTCCAAAGGAGTTATGATTTGGTGGTTTTTCTTCTTCTAAGCTCCCTTCTAATTGTTTTTTCCCCCTTGTTCTTAAGTCAGTGATTAATTTTTTTTTCTGTATTTTTCACATCTTGTGGAAAGAACAAACATGTTTCCATGGTACGTAGCATGTTCTGAAATTGCACTGTTTTCCAGGCAGTAAGCTCATTCTACCACTGAGAGCATTAGACCCGTGATCCTGAGGTAACCCATGTTTTTCTGGGGGGCAGGGGAAGAGTCATGACAAGCTTCCACATTCCCTGCCTGTTCCTGGGCCAGCACCCATTGTGCTAACCACTCCCAGGAAGTTTCCTCCCAGAAATAACATGACTTCTCTCCTTACCCTCCTTCCACTTGACCCTCTAGTATAGACAGAGTCTGACTTTACAGAGAAATCTGAGGATGCACTGCACTCAGTTGGGAAGCTTGTCCTTAGCTCTGTGATTTGTTGACTGTCCCGCTGTGGTTTCTCCACAGCACTGTCCCTATGTGAAGTTCTGTTTTTGCTTTCATTTCTCCACTGTACACAAGTACCATGAGGGCAGATTTTTTTCTGTTGATTGACCTCTAGCCCCTAAGATGGTGCCTGAGATGTGTCAGGTGCTTAATATTTGTCGGACATTCAACCATCTCTTCATATTTCACCGTGGTGTGTAAATACCAGCTGGGCTGCTCTAACAGAGAGACCTAGCCGCATGGAGCCGACGAAGGAGGCATTGGGGCCTCACGGAATGACTGCGTATGTGGAAGAGAGATGGGCAGACTCTCTTTTGCCCTCTGCCATCTAAATGTTGGACGCGAGCAATCCAGGTTGTGGACACTCAAAAATCCCTCTCCCTCTCCAGCGCCAGTTCCCGCTTTCTGTCTCACACTTTGTACTTCAGCAACGCCTTGCACAGAACGCTGCCTCATGACTTCACGTATTTACTGATGCTTGTCCCTCTCTAGAATTTCTCCCCCCTCAGACCAGGCTGAAGAAGCCTTCGGAGGTGAGCTTAAGTGTCACCTCCTTAAGAAAGCCTTCCTTGTCATCTCTTCACCCCCCAGGCCAGGGAAGGCCCCCTTCTCTTTGTTCTTACCACACCATCTACACACCCATGTCTCGCGTACGCCCTGTGTTTTATCTGTTTACATAGCTGCCTCCCCTCCTGCATGGCAGACGCCTTGATCAGGGGCCAGGCTTACTCATCTCTGTTCTCCAGCACCCAGCACAGTGCCCAACACGTAACAGCTGCTAAGTAAATACTTATGTAATTGGATCATATTGATCCAGTGAACAAACTCCCACTGGGAGAACATCTGCCCTGCCTTATTTATCTGAGAAAAGCCCTTGTTTATGATAGTCTGTTAATTGAGAGCTGCTGTGCGATACATATTAAGTTGGATATTTTAGTCCCTGCTTAGAAAATAAAGGTTAAATTGAGCATATTCATAGCTCTGTTAAGATTACATAGTGGCTGTTAGTGCAAAAACATAGGTAGTGACTACACCGTATAGTTGTTTGGGGTTTGTGATGCCCAGCTGCAGTCCAGGGTAGCTTTCTGTGTTTGGTGGTATTTTGACGAGATGAGCTAATAGTGTAAAAGTAACAAGTCACTGTTGCTCTGTGGAAGAGGTTGGGTGGCAGGCCTTCTCTGCTTTAAAGTCTTGCTTTAAAAAAAAAAAATCCCAAGAAAGGTAGATGCTTTTAAGAAAGTTTATGGCCTGGGCACCTGGGTGGCTCAGTCGTTAAGCGTCTGCCTTCGGCTCAGGTCATGGTCCCAGGGTCCTGGGATCGAGCCCCACATCGGGCTCCCTGCTCAGCAGGAAGCCTGCTTCTCCCTCTCCCACTCCCCCTGCTTGTGTTCCCTCTCTCGCTATGTCTTTTTCTGTCAAATAAATAAATAAAAATGTTAAAAAAAAAAAGTTTATGGCCTGCATTTTCTAAGGCATAAACCAACCCCAGTTTTCAGCCTTCAGCCTGGCTCTCACAGGGATTAGTGGTGACCTATATATGCTATGTGGTGGTTCCAGTTTATTCAGGGAAGGCCCCAAGATTTTCAGTGAAGAAGCCCAGAAAGAAGAGATGCCACGGGTTCTGGTAAGAAGCACTAAGTTTATAAGAGGCTGATTGGGATAACTTACCCTGGAAATGAAAGAGAAATAGGAAACCTGCCAGATTTTCTAGTGCTTTTTTAGCACTAGCAAAGGACTTAAAGAAGGTCTGCGTAGCCGCCAAGTCTTCCTTTTTGGAGCCATTTCTGCTGGGTGATAGAGAACTGCTGCCCCAGAATCTGTTTGCCTTGCCTTGCCTTGCCTTGCCTTTCCATGTGCTAAATCATAGAACTCAAAAGACTGGATAATTTTCTCAAGATGAACAGATAAATCCCACATTGTTTCCAGTGCAACAACTTCCTCTGGATTCTTTCACTGTCTCCTTAACGTAAGTCTTAGTCACACTTGTATTAACAGTAGAAGCAGCCTGCAGTACATCCTTCCGTGCAGTGGTGTCCCAAGCATTAACTCCTTAACCCTCACGCCACCCCCAGGAGAATGGCAGTCACTGTCCCCTCCATCCATGGGAGAGATGGAGAAGGCAAGACCATGAAGCAGTGGAGGGTCAAGGCTAGACCCCAGGAGCGCTGATTCCCAGGCTCTTCTGTGCTCTGCACCTTCTGGTTCTTGCCACCTTGAGAGGCGTATGTTGCATGCTGCGTCAGGTGCTTGGCATCAGTTTAGCTCTCACGGGCACCCTACAGGTTAGGCAGGATTACTTCTGTGACTGCTGAAGTTACAGAAGCTCACTTGCTCGCTACCGGTCAGAAGAGCTGGCCTCCAGACCCCTGTCTGTGATTCCAGAGCCTGGCATCTCTCTATGTGCCAGAGCGACGCCACATGGTAACAGTGAGTTACATTTGCTGTCCCTCCACGGCCTGGAAGTCCTCCACAAGCATCAGCACATTTCATCCTTAAGAACTTTGGAAAGATGAGTGGTTATCATACCCTTTGCAATAAACAAGCAAGACTCTACTAGTCAAAACGCTCTCATTAAAACTGTCGATTCATGACACTCTTGCTCAGACCCTCTTTTAACGTCCTTTTAACGAGAGTAAAGCCTCAAATCTTGTGTGACCTGTAAGGAGTCTGGTCCCTTGCTTCCCTCTCTGGCTTTGTCTCTGCTTCTCCCCCCCCCCCCCCCTTTCTCCCCCCCCCCCCCCCCGGTCTCCTTGCTGTTCCTCAGATCCTCAGGGCCTGCACACTGGCTGTTCTCTTGGTCTCGGGGGCCCTTTCCGCACACCCCTGCAGGACTAACTCCCTCAGTTCTGTCAGGTCTTGACAGAAAAGGTACCTTTCCACCAAAAATCATCTTTCTGGTCAGTTGTTCCCAGACCACTCTTTCCAGAATTCCAGTCTAGCCCCCAGCATCTCCTGTGCCCCTTCCATTCTTTACTTTTGTTTTTGGTCTTCCTCATTTTCAAGCATTCTGTGTATTTCTCTTGTTTGTCGTCTGCCTCCCCCTGCCCACTAAAATGGAAATGCTGTGAAGAAATGGCTTTGGTCGGTTTTATTCACTTCTAGACGACAGAACAAGCTTGTCACGTTCTAGGCATTTAGTAAATATTTGATGAATGAAAGCAAATTAAGAGACTGAACGATCAGAGAGGTTAAATGATATTCTTCTTTTTTTTCTTTTTTTCGAGCTAAAATTTTTCCCCATAGAACGATATGACCCAGAGGTGTCAGAGCTTAAACTGACACCAGTCTTCCGACCCACAGTCCATGCCTTTTCAGTTTGGAGCCTAGCGAGGCCAAAATAAAAAAAAAAAAAAAAAGTGATAAGCCCTGTTACAAATCAAACCCAGTTAATGATGAACACTTTTTATGTTATGTGCACTTTTTTAAATAATTATGCAGTTACTCCAGCACTGTTACTAAGGCTAGGATTTAGACCGGCCTTCTTTGGCCTGTGGACTGTCTCCAAGCAGCGGGAATGTGGAGTCACAGAACATCACATAAACATAGGTGTCTCTGGGCCTTCGGTTTCTGAGCCTCTAAAACGAGGATCTATATCATCTCGGTGTCCCATGCAGCTCTAATTTATCTTGAAGCCGTCACAAAACGGATGAGATGCCGTTTTCATTGTACTTTGCTCAGCTCTGGGCATACAGGGCGTGCAGAGTTTGTTCCAGAGATGAACTGTGTGTGCACATTCCTGCAACTCCTCTTTTCTCGGAGATTATCCACACATGTGCATTTGGTTTCCTTATGTTTGTGCAAAATGTAGGCTTTCTGTCTCAGCGTGTTGCATCGTGGGATCATCTTGTGCATCCTCTGTTGCAGGAAGACCGTGCGCACTGCGTCCTCAGAGTTACCCGAGGGGCACACAAACTAGAAGACCAGGCCACCCACGCGAGGCCAGGGAACTAAATTAGGAACAGTGACCTGTGGGTCGGGAAGGGCCCACCATTCTGAATTAAGGACATGTGCACAGGCTGTCAGACCTAAAAAGAAGTGCGATAAGTCAGGCCGGGGGCCCATGTACAACAGTTTGGGCAGAGAGAGTTCAGTGCGGCGGTTAGCATTGTACCTCAGCCTTGTTCACTTCCCTGGTAGAAATTCCCTCCACAGGAGAGCAGAATACACTTATGTGGGGGCGCCTGGCCGTCCAGTCGGAGGAGCGTGCAACTGTTGATCTTGGGGTCGTGAGTGACGTTGCGCTAGGAGAGATTATAATCCTCCTTCACAACACAACTACACATAGGACCCTGCTAACAAACTCCCCCTTTGTTAACGTCTGTTATGCACAGGTACACGGTTATGTTGTCTTAAAATTTTTTCATAGCCCGTTTTCTGAATTGCTGTTGGTGTTTCTCATCCCTTCCCCCCCGACCCCCGCCAGCTTGGTTGTGAACTACTTGAAGATAGACACTGTTAGGAGATCATTTGGTGCAGAATACATGCTCGTTCTCGGAATGGTCACAGGGAATTGGGAACTTGGTGGGACATCTGGGCTGCAAGCAGCCCCTGCCCTGATATCACCCTGGGTCCACTGAGCCCTCGGCCTCTTGCTTTTATGAGCACACTTCCTGTGTCTCCCACCCACATGTTGACAGAAGATGCTACAGGGAGCCTGCCTCCACACCTGCAGCCTTTACCAGGCAGGAGTAAATGTGAGGAGGAGCCTGGGGAAGAACCTCATTTCATGTTAACGCTTCTGTGAGAAAACCGTGGATCCTTTACAGAGATGATGTTTCTGCTGTATCAGTGACACCTATTAGGAATTGTTCCATTTTGTGAGCATGAGAAATTCTCTGGAGTTCAAAAAATCAAAATGACATTCTTGATAAAAAATCTCTTTATGATTTGAGTATCCTAGTTAAAACTAGGAATCTCTGGGAATTTGCCCTCGAAGCTATTCTCAGAGCATGCGTTGCCTACATTCCACAAGGGCCTTGGGGAACGGAGCACGCTTAGGTTTTAGTTTCCAGCGTCTTTGTCATCTTCACAGCTGAGTGGAGCCCTGGAATGTGACATTTATTCAGTTATGCCCATTTTTCATTATTTGTCATTTTCAGTGTGGCAGGTCTTCTGTTAAAAAGCAAACACCTTTGATTTTGTGAGTTCAGTTTGTAAACCAAATGAGAGCAAGAAACTTCTCTGCACTGGACTTCACCCCTGGGTTTTATCCTTCACTCTCTTCCTACTTGTTCCTCAGCAAGTCGGATGACATTTATTGATCAGAGCATTTTATGGTTAGTTCACCTTTAAATTTTCCAAAACATCTGGCTTCTTGCCTACAGAGCCACAGCAACAGAATTTATTCCGGAGCTTTGTAAACATGGGTGCTGCTATTTTCCAAAAGAACAGAAGCAGGAGGGAGAGAGAAAATGGCTTCCCTGCCAAAAAGAAAAGTTACTTTGTATAACAGTGTAACCACAACAAGCAGTGGCTTGTCTGTGTCCCACTTCATAATAATTCAAAATCATGATAAATTCTTGGAAAAGGTACATTTGTTCTAAGATTCCTAAGTGGTGCTACTTGTAGATGGACATATGTGGTAGCGTGTCAGCATTCACTGAACAGAAAAATCACTCGATGTGTAGAGTCATATATTCCAAATTACTTTGTGTTATGGAGATCAAAAATATTCCACAGTCGCTAAGCCATTTCTTTTGAGTATCTGAAGAAGGGTAACAGCCAGTGCATTCCTAATTTGTTTGGTTTGGGACATCAGTTCACAGCAGAGGAGAGCCCTAATTGTTCTTGGTGGTGACCTTACTGGCCATTCAGTCACACGTCCTCCAGTACGTCTCTAGATAATATAGAGATCCTTCCTCGCTTCTTTGTTAGACAACTTTTCTAGACTGGTTCCCAAAACTAACAAAAAGGAAACTCCTTCCTTCCATTTTTTTCCAGACTCTGTTCTGATTACTTCATCTGCAAGAGTGGAGTGAACACTGAAAATGTCCAAGTGAGTGTCAGTGATTTACAGGAAGGTCTGAATAAGGCAATTACCAGTTGCTTTTCTGTGATTGTATTTCCTATCAGTGGTATCTACATTCGTCTCTTCACTGAGATTTTTTAAAATCCTACTTGTTATCAAAGACCCCTGTGTTTAAGAGATAAAATTTTTTTTTTAATTTTCAAAGAAGTAAAATCTTAAATGACTCAACACCCAGATTTAGCTAAGAACGAGATTGAATGAGCAGTCTCAGATTCTCAGCATATATTTGGCCTTACCTGTTGATCACAAAACTTGCCTGCAAGCCAGGGCTGCATGTTGCAAAGCTTAAACAAAGCAGTAAAAGTATTTATAAATCCGGACACCTTTATGAAGACCCGTTTCCTTGGTTTCACTAATGTAAGCCTTCAGTACTACCACTTGTAAGTAACTGAGGGAAGTAAACACATGAGTGTTCTCAAATGCCTAGGCTTTTCTGAACCTTATGTGATTGAAAAGCAGCCAAGTTCAATGCAGACTGAGAACTTCTGACATTTCAGTGGAGAAAATAACACCCAGAATGGCAGTGATGTTCTGGACACTGACCTGTGAGCTTGACCTCCACCCCTCCTACCTCTACTCCCTGCCCCTTTTTTTTTTTTTTTTAAGATTTTATTTATTTATTTAGACAGAGACAGCGAGAGAGGGAACACAAGCAGGGGGAGTGGGGAGAAGCCGGCTTCCCGTGGAGCAGGGAGCCCAATGTGGGGCTTGATCCCAGGACCCTGGGATCATGACCTGAGTCAAAGGCAGACGCTTAACCGACTGAGCCACCCAGGGGCCCCTGCCCCCCCCCCTTTTTTTTTGAGGGGGAAGGAATCCTCTACTTAATTCACATCTGTAGGACAAGATTCCATTTGATGAATAAAAAAGTATGCTAGGCTTTTTAATAGGCTGGGAGTCATTTGGTAATATCAGGCTTCATTATCCTTTAAGGTTCCTTTATGCTCTTAAAATTCATATTCAGTGATTCCCTTTAGAGCCTGAATCTGACCAACACAATGGGCAGAGAACTATTGTACAGAATAATACTGCAGAGAAAGGTATTTTAATGCTCCGTGAAGAACGTGTAATTCCCATACATTGATTTTAAGTGCAATTTAAGGGCTACAGTGTTTTAGAGGAGAAGTGCTTTCTGACCCAGTAGCAGTAACGGCAGAGGTTCAGCCCTTAATCTGCCTGTAGGGTGGTTGTTCCAGGTACCAGGTCTAGTTCCCTTGGCTTTCAGAATGAATTTTAACCCCAGCCCAGTCTTCTAATGGATCCCATACCTGAAGTTCACCTGTTTTCAGTTTTGGGGGCAATAATTGAAATTATGTAATCAGATGTAAATTTGGTAGTTCAGGAACTCAATTTGAAGAAATGAGTAATATTTTGTTAATCATATCCTTTTTAATGACCTTTCGGGAGAGTTGTCTGAGATCAGTGAAACAGAACTCTTTTATGATCTCATGAAGCAGCCACTCAAATTTGTGGGCAGCATTCTCAGGAAAGAGTAGGCACGTCCAGAGAAAAGCAAATCTAATACCATTAGTCCCAAACATTATGAGATGAGGCAGATTTCCTGAAATTAGCCTAGGAGACTATCAAAAGCCTTAGAAGAGCTGAACTTGAGAAAAAGTAGGAACTTGACCTGACCATATATATAGCTTAGACCTCTGTGGCATAGGCCACAAAATTTCCCGAGGGATAAATTTCATCTGGTCACCTTTAAAAGAGTCATCGTTACTGTATCTCAACTGTATTTCAGGAATAATAATAATAAAAAGTCATTGTTGGTGAGGAATTCAGTATATAAACTAGAAGTTGAAGAGAAGTGACTTCGGCGGTGCTTCAGAGACAGGGTCTTAACAGGACTATTTTTGTATCTGAGGATGTTAGAAATTCTTTGCTGCTAGCACCCTTCCTGGAACCATTCTAGGATGGCACTTTCTCAGGTTGGAGCCAAGAATGATGGAACTTTCAGAAAGCAAACTGTTATCTGACGACATAACTAGCAAGTATGAGAGGACAGCCTTCTTAACGCTAAGGTCATATTCTGTATTTTTCGTTGTCTGCTGGGTGCCAGGCACGATACCAGCTCTGAGTATGAGTGGTGGTGAATGAAACAGACAGTCTTCCTGACTTTATGGAATCGATGATCTAGTAGGGAAGACATACATCATCAAACAAGTAAACAAGCCACTGTTTAATTACAAGCATGACAAGTGCTTTGAAGGAAAAGGACTGACATGGTTTGGGAATGCTACTTAAGTTTTGGTAGTAAGAAAAGGACTTTCTGGGGAAATTCACTTGTTTGATATTTTACCAATATTTTTTTTTTATTGAAAGATAACTGACAGGGCGCCTGGGTGGCTCAGTTGGTTAAGCAACTGCCTTCGGCTCAGGTCATGATCCTGGAGTCCTGGGATCGAGTCCCGCATCGGGCTCCCTGCTCGGCAGGGAGTCTGCTTCTCCCTCTGACCCTCTCCCCTCTCATGCTCTCTCTCTCTCTCATTCTCTCTCTCAAATAAATAAATAAAATCTTTAAAAAAAAAAATAAAAATAAAAAAATAAAAAAAAAGAAAGATAACTGACATATGATATCCTATTAATTTCAGGTGTACATCATAGTGATTTGATATTTTTATACATTACAAAATGACCTGCACAGTTATTATAGTATTATTGGCTATATTCCTTATGGTGTACATTACATCTGAACTTATTTAATATAACTGCAAGTTTGTACCTCTTAATCCCTTCACCTGTTTTGCCTGACCACCCCCCATCCCTCTCCCTTCTGTTAACCAACAGTTAGAAACATATCACATTTTTTTATATTAAGTTGTATAAGTTCTTTATATATTTTGGATATTAACCCCTTATCAGGTGTATGACTTGAAAATATTTTCTCCCATTAATAGGTTTCCTTTTTGTTTTGCCAATGGTTTTTTTCACTGTGCAAAAGTTTTTTTTAGTTTGATGCAATCCCATCTGTTTATTTTAGCTTTTATTGCCCTTGTCTGAGAAGACTGGTCCAAAAAAATACTCCTAAGACCGTGTCAGAGAGCTTACTGGCTATGGTTTCTTCTAGGAGTTTTAAAGTTCGAGACCTTACATTCAAGTCTTTAACCCATGTTTAATTTATTTTTGTGTATGGTGTAAGATAGAAGTCCAGTTTTATTCTTTTGCATGTATCTATCCAGTTTTTCCCATACTATTTATTGAAGAGACTGTCTTTTCCCCCATTGCATATTCTTGGCTTCTTTATCATAGATTGACCATGTATGCATGGATTTATTTCCGGGCTCTCTGTTGATCTATGTGTCTGTTTTGTACCAGGACCGTACTATTTTGATTACTATAGCTTTGTAGTATAGTTTGAAATCAGGCAGCATGGTACATCCAGCTTTGTTATTTCTCAAGATTGCTTTGACTATTTGGAGTCTTTCATGGTTTTATACAAATCTTCTGGATTCTTTGTTGTGATTCTCTGAAAAATGCCATTGGTATTTTAATGGAGATTGCATTGACTCTAGGTTGCTTTACTTAGTATGGACATTTTAACTATTAATTCTTCCAATCCATGAGAACAGTGTATCTTTCCATTTATTTATTTGTGTTGTCTTCAGTTTCTTTAGTCAGTGTTGTATGGTTTTCAGAGTACAGGGCTTTACCTCCTTGGTTAAATTTTTTCCTAAGTATTTTATTCTTCTTGATGTAAATGGAATTGTTTTCTTAATTTCTTTCTGATAGTTTGTTATTAGTATTTAGAAATGTAACAAACTTCTGTATGTTAATTTTGTATCTGTATCTGTGCTGAATCCATTAATTCTAATATTTTTTTGGTAGAGTCTTTAGGGTTTTCTCTATGTAGCATTGTCATCTGCAAATAGTGACGGTTCTGCTTCTTTCTTTCCAATTTGGATGACTTTTATTTCTTTTTCTTGCCTAATTGCTGTGGCTAGGACTTCTAATACTATGTTGAATAAAAGTGGTGAGAGTGGGCATCCCTCTCATGTTCCTGATCTTAGAGGAAAAGCTTTAGCTTTTCGCCACTGAGAGTATGATGTTAGCTGTGGGTTTATTGTATATGACCTTTATTATATTAAGGTATGCTCTACCTACTTTGTTGAAAGTGTTTATCATAAATGGATATTGAATTTTGTCAAATGCTTTTTCTGCATCTATTGAGATACAGTTTTTATCTTTCATTTTGTTAATGTGTATCATGCTGATTGATTTGTGGATGTTGCATCATCCTTGCATCCCTGGAATAAATCCCATTTGACTGTGGTATATGATCATTTTAATGTACTAATGGGTTCAGTTTGATAATATTTTGTTGAGAATTTTTGTATCAGTGTTCATCAGGGATTTTGGCCTGTAATACTCCTTTTTTATGTTGCCTTTGTCTGGTTTTGGTATCAAGGTAATGCTGGCCTTGTAAAATGAATTTTTTTTTTTTTATTATGTTGTTAGCCACCATATAGTACTGTGGAAGGAGCCGAGATGCCCTTCAACAGATGAATGTGTAAAATGAGTTTAGAAGTGTTTCTTCCTCCTCAATATTTTAGAATAATTTGAAAAGGATGGTACTAGCTCTTTAAATGTTTGGTAGACTTCACCTGTGAAGCTGTCTTATCCTGGATTTTGTTTTGGGGGAGTTTTTAAGTTGTTGATTCAGTTTCGTTACTTGTAATTGTTCTAGTCAGATCTTCTAATTCTTCATGATTCAGTCTTAGAAGGTTTTGTGCTAGGAATTATTTTTTCTAGATTTTCCAATTTGTTGGTGTATATTTGTTCATAGTAGTTTCTTATGATTCTCTCTATTTCTGTGGTATCAGTTGTAACTTCTTTCATTTCTGATTTTATTTGGGCTTTTTTTCTTGATGAGTTTGCGAGAGGTTTATCAATTTTGTGGGTTTTTTAAAAAACAGCTTACTTTCATTGTTATTTTTTTTAATCTCTACTTCCTTTATTTCCTTTCTAATCTTTATTATTTCCTTCCTTCTAACTTTGGGCTTTGTTCTTTTTCTAGTTCCTTTAGGTGTGAAGTTAGATTGTTTATTTGGAATTTTTCTTGTGTCTTGAGGTAGGTCTATGAACTTCCCTCTTAGAACTGCTATTGCTGCTTCTCATAGATTTTGGAAAGTTTTGTTTCTATTGTAATTTGTCTCAAGGTGTTTTCAAATTTTTTTCTCTTTGATTTCTTCATTAACCCATTGGATGTTTAGTAGCATATTTAGTCTCCACTTATTTGTACTTTTTCCAGTTTTCTTATTATAATTGATTTCTAGTTTTATACTATTGTGGTCACAAAAGATGCTTGATAGGATTTCAGTCTTCTTGAATTTATTGAGACTTGTTTTGTGGCCTAACATGTGATCTGTCCTGGAGAATGTTCCATGTGCACTTGAAAATATGTTTTCTTAAAAAAAAAAAAAAGAAAGAAAAGAAAATGTGTATTCCTAAGTTTTTGAATGAAATGTTCTACATATTATTTTTAAAGATTATTATTGAGAGAGAGAGAGAGAGAGAGAGCAGAAGGAGGGGCAGAGGGAGAGAATCTCAAGCAGACTCCATGCTGTGCTGGGATCCTGAGGTGGGGCTCGGTCTCACTACCCAGAGATCATGACCTGAGCCAAAATCAAGAGTCAGATGCTTAACTGACTAAGACACCCAGGTGCCCCTCCATATATATATCCATTAAGTCCATCTGGTCTAATATGTCACTTAAGGCCAATGTTTTTTTATTGATTTTCTGTCTGGATGATCTGTTGATGTAAGTGGAGTATTAAAGTCCCCTAGTAGGGGTGCCTGGGTGGCTCAATCAGTTGACTGTCCAACTCTGGATTTCGGTTCAGGTTTTGATCTTGGGGTGGTGAGATTGGGAGCCCCACATTGGGCTCCATGCTCAGCATGGAGTCTGCTTATCCCTCTCCCTCTGCTTTTGCCCCTCCCCCTGCTCACACATGCTCACTCACAAATAAATAAAATCTTAAAAAAATAATTAAAAAAATAAAGTCACCTACTACTATTGTATTACTGTCAATTTTTCCTTTTAGGTTAATATTTGCTTTATATATTTTGGTGCTCTTGTGTTGGGTGCATAAATACTTACAAATGTTATATCCTTCTTGGATGGACTCCTTTATCATTTTATAATACCCTCTTTGTCTTTCGTTAGAATCTTGTTTTTTAAAGATTTTATTTATTTGACAGAGCGAGAGAGGGAACAAGCTGGGGGAGTGGGAGAGGGAGAAGCAGGCTTCCCTCTGAGCAAGGAGCCCGATGTGGGGCTTGATCCCTGGACGCTGGGAACATGACCTGAGCTGAAGGCAGACGCTTAACAACTGAGCCACCCAGGCACCCCTAGAATCTTTGTTTTAAAGTCTCTTTCATCTGATAGGAGTATTGCTACTCCAGCTTTTTTTTTTTTTCCTATTAACGTATCTTTTTCTATCCCTTCACTGTCTGTGTGTGTCCTTAGATCTGAAGTGAGTCTCTTGCAGGCAGCATATACATGGGTCTTGGTTTTTTGGTTGTTTGTTTGTTTGTTTGTTTTTTAATCCGTTCAATCACCTTTTGTCTTTAGATTGGAGCATTTAGTCAATTTTCATTTAGGGTAATTATTAATAAGTACTTACTATTGCCATTTTGTTGTTTTCGTAGTTTTTCTCTGTTCCTTTCTTTTTCTCTTGGTCTTTCCCCTTCTGGCTTGTTTTCTTTAGTGTTATATTTGGGTTCCTTTCTTTTTTTGTGTGTATTGTAGATTTTTGGTCTCTGTTTCCCATAGGGTTCATATATGTCAACCTATACCTATATAGCAGTCTGTTTTAAGCTGATAGTCACTTAAGTTGGAACTTGTTGAAAAAGCACTACATTTTTACTCCCCTCCACACACATTTTATGTTTTTGATGTCATATTTTACATGTTTTTATTTTGTGTATACCTTACCCACTTATTGTAGTTACAGTTGATTTTACTATTTTTGTCTTCTAGCCTTCGTGCTAGCTTTTTAAGTGGCTGATCCACTGCCTTTACTATATATTTGCTTTGACAAGTGAGATATTTTTCTTTCATATATTTTCTTATTTCTTGTTTTGGCCTTTTCTGCTTAAAGAAGACCCTTTACCATTTCTTGTAAAGCTGGTTTAGTGGTGATGAACTCCTTTAGTTTTTGCTTGTCTGGGAAATTATCTCTCCTTCAATTCTAACTGATAACCTCGCTGGTTAGAGTATTCTTGGTTATAAGTTTTTTCTTTTCAGCTCCTTAAATATATCCTGCCACTCCCTCTGGCCTGTAGAGTTTCTGCTGAAAAATCAGCCGGTAGTTATGGGGTTTTCCTTGTATCTGTTTTTCTCTTGCTGCCTTTAAGATTTCCTCTTTAACTTTTGCCACTTTATTATACCACGTCTTAGTGTGGCTCTGTGGTTCATCTTGTTCTGGACACTCTCTGCTGCCTGGACCTGGCTGTATGTTTCCTTCCCGTAGGGGAGTTTTCAGCCATTATTTCCTTAGTCCCTGGCTCTCTCTTCCTGTGGGACCCCTATGAGAGGAGTGTTCATGTGCTTGATGTTGTCCTAGAGGTCCTTTAAACTGTTCTTAAGTTTTTTGTTGTTACTCTGGTTGGGTGATTTCCACTATTCTGTCTTCCAGATCACTGGTGCATTCTTCCATCTCATCTAATCTGCTATTGATTCCCTCTCCTGTATTTCATTTTAGTTATTGTGTTCTTCAGCTATGATTGGTTTTGTCTTATATTTTCTAACTTTTTGTTAAAGTTCTCTGTTCCTCCATTCTTCTTCCAAGTTTGGTGAACATCTTTACGACCGTTACTTTGAACTCTTTGTCAGGTAAGTTACTTACTCCCTGTTTTTATTAGGTTTTTTTTTTTTTCCTGGCGTCTTATCTTGTCCTTTCATTTGGAACATATTCCTTTGTCTCCTCATTTTGCTTGACTTTGTGTTTGTTTCTGTGCATAAGACAGATCAGCTGTCTCTCCTAGTCTTGAAGGAGCGACCTTATATGGGAGTGTCCCATGTGTAGTATGCCTAGCAGCTTTGGCAGACCAGCTAAAGCTGGAGCAGGTGTGGGCTAGGGTGTCCTGGAAAACTCCATGCTGGGCTCACCTTGGTGGGATGACCAGATCTTTAGTGGGGGCATGAGCCAAGGAGTCCCAGAGTGCTCTGTGCTGAGGCCAACCTGGTAGGACAGCTGGAGCTGGCATGAGCTCAGGCCTGGGGGGAGGGTGGCCTGCTGGGCCTGCTGGGTTAGGGTCACCTTGGTGGATGGCTGGAGCTGAGGGGGGCAGGGGCGGGGGGGGGGGGTCTCAGGGTGCTCCATTTTGGGGCCCTGCTTGGCAGAGCAGCTAGGTCAGGTAAGACCAGATGTCCTGGGGGTGCCATGCTGGGGTCACCTTGGGGGGATGGACAACTGGAGCTGGTGTGGTCCCAGGGCATACTAGGGTGACCCTAGCAGGTTGGCTAGAGTGCCTGACCCTGTTCCCACCTGAGCTATTATGATTTGATGGGCGGGGGGAGCAGACATAAAAAATTGCACCGGTTGGCTCCTCCAGCCTCAGAGAGGGTTCAGCAGCTTCCTACCCTTTGGGCAGATACTGTAGGGTTAGTAAGTGGATTTCTTTCACTTATAGTCTAGTTGCCCTTTAAACTGCTCTTTTTTCATTGTACCCCAAGGTGGCCAAGTCTGCATGAGGGCCCTTCAGCGATATCCCTTCCTGCTATAGGTTGCCATGCCAGGGGTGAGGTTCCCATCATTACCATGTCTCCCTCTCCTGCCATTCTCTGTGTGCTCCCTCTGTTGTTTACTGTGCAGAAGTTGTTCAGTCGGCTCTCAGTGCTTCCTTAGGAGGAATTGCTCTATATGTAGATGTAGATGCAATGTGTCCATGGGAGGAGGTTGAGTTCAGGGTCTTCCTATGCTGCCGTCTTGGACTGCCAATATTTTAAATGTTTTAAATATTTTAAATTCTGCTTTTGCAACGGTCCAGTAAGCTATGTAAGGGAAGAAACCCCATTTTCTTCTGTAATTCCTCACAGTTTAAAGCACTCAGTAAATGTTGACTGGCAGTTTTGTGACCTGTCATGTGTCCATTTTCCTTTAGAAAATGCTCCCTAGGTTTAATTGGGTACGGAAACTGGGATCTAATGTTTATAAGAGTCTGTAACAGTGCCTGGCCTGTAATCAGTGCTCAAATACTGGGGAAGGAAGGTAGGTTGGTTGGTTACAAATTGAGTTTGGTTCTCAGAGGTACTCTCAGTAATCTGATGAAGCCACAAACCCCACCTTTTCTCTTCATGCTCATCCTTCTTAACACACATGTTCCCATCATTCTTTCCCCAACAGTGATACCATTTGGTCCCAGGATGCCATCTGTTTTTTGTCTGCAAACCGCTCCCCAAATTGCAGTTCTAACCCTGTTTCCTCCTGCCTGTCAGTCCTCACCCCTATTTCCTACCACTTGCTGCTCTTCTCCACTAAGTGTCTAAAATCTCTGATGTGCACACGACTCTCCCCGTGATGGCTGCATGGCTCACCCCTCACCTCCTGAGGTCTTTACTCCGAGATCACCCTCTAGGAGAGGCACCCTGGGCACCGTGTCTAAAACTGCATGTCCCTTCCCACCCACCCACACTCCCCAACCACCTTCCATGCTTTGCTCTCCTCCATAGCCTGATTTCACATTCTGTGTGCTTATTTTCTGTCTCTACCTTCTCTCTCATTTTATAAGAATTAAGCTGTACAAGGACAGGAATTTCTTTTCCTGTTTTGTTCACTACTCGAGATTCTTAGTACCTGGCACATGGTAGAAATTCAATAAATATTTGTTGAATCCATGATATATAATGTTCAGGCACTATCTATTATAATGCTGGTATTAGAAGAGGTAGTGAAAAAGTCAGGTGCTGGCACTGATGCATATGCCATCGGTGGGTGCAACAGCTAGAAATGCAGACGGATACTAGCGTGTCCTGGTGCTGCCCCAGACACCAAGGGTGTTTTTACCACAGGTGATGTGATTTTCTGAAATGAACAATTCTTGAGTTCAGAAAGAAACAATATTCCCAGCATAGTGGAATAGTTACAATAATGTATTCTGAAGCCACATTGACTAGGAAAACCTATGTAAAAGTAATTTAAATGTAAAACGGTGAGGTTCTATCTTGATTAATATAGTAACGATCAGGGTTTTTGTTTTGTTTTTACCTACATGAGTATGAGATGCGGTACCATGCCTGGGCTTTGCAGATTGTCCAGCATCCTGGCCCCTGCCCAATAAATTCTGGTAGTTTCCTTCATCATCACCACTCCACATGCCGTGTAAGGGTTAATGGTTTTTGTATGTAGGATTCTAGGCCCACACCTTTCTTGTGAAATTACTATAGATCTAATAATTAGATAAGCTCTTTTTCATCTGATTCCCAGTTGCTCGGTGTCCATAACACCTGAATAATAATTAACAAATTCTGGTGTGTCTTACAGTGAAACATATGATATTCCTCCCTCCCTGCTGGTCTCCCTGCCTTTGGACACTCCCAACCCAAAATCTGCCCCCTGTCAGAGACACTCTGCTTTTAATTTTTTCTGGCAAAGGGCAGACATGGTGGTTGCAAGGAACTCTGTGCTTGCGTGTGTTCCTTACGTCTCCAGAAAGACTCTTCAAGTCAGAAGCACAACTGTGTCCCCATCTGCAGTGGGACTGTTAGTGCTGTAACCAGCTGAAGAGGGAGAGTTCGACTTGTACCACTCGCTCCCTGCCCCACATTCAGAAATGCTAGACATTGCTTAAAGGAGCCAAAGCTCTTTTTGTAAGTACTTTGACATTGTGCAATAAAGTAGACCATGTATATATTGGTTATAAAGAAAAAAAATCAATGGTGGAGCTCCTGTGGAAGGTTTCTTAGAAGTGGGACTTGAAATGGGCCTTAAAGGATTAATGGAATTTGACTGGATGGAGAATTTGGGTGAAGAAGAGCAGAAGGGGCTACTTTTCTCAGTAGAGGAAAAAATACCCACGGAGATCCAATGCATGGTGTGTTGGGATGGTCAAAACTGGACTCAAGTTGAGAACTGGAGAGAAGATTGACAGGTGTAGTGGAGTCAGCTTAGGGACATTCTGGAAAGCCTCCATCTGCTCTGACACTCACTGCACCACTTCACTGTAGTCCCACCTTCCTTTCCCTTCCACTACTAGGTCTCCCCTTTCGGGCTGCTTTCCTTATTTTTCCTTTTGTTTGTCTTGGTTGAAGGTTTCTCTTGTGATCTGTGAATTGGTGGATTTTAATCTCCTTTCCGTGCCTCCCCTTGCACACACACATACCCCCACGGAATTCAGGCACAGACACCAACAGCCTTTCACCACCTGTCCCCAGCCTAGCTGATGCAGAGCCAACTACCTCTTGTTAGGATTAGCATCTGATTCCCAGGAGAAATCAGTTTTATCCTATATGCTTCTCTGCAAAGCATTGAAGTCTTGTGACTTTTTCAGACGATACTCTGTCAGTTTTTGGATCTTTAATTCTGTTTATGGTCAAGGTTCGGGCATGTGTGTTAGCCACCTCCCAGCTAAGAGCCTCTTGGCAGGCCATTTGTGGTTATTGTGCATTTACAGGCTGTTCAAAATTCCACACTGCCCAGAGTTTTTCCACCTCCTGTGTCCAGGCACATTTTCTGCTTCCTCAACCCTACTCAAGCGTTCAGAATCACAGCTTCATGTTCATATTCGAAGCCCTTCGTTTCTTTTCCTTTTTATATGCCTGATTCATTTAAAGTATTTAAAGTATCCATTTTTTACACCTTTTTCCTGACTCCAGTGTTTCATCTCACCCTGCGTATACTTCAGGAGGCCCAGAACAGAAGATTCCTTGTGTCACTTGTGTAGTACCCACGTGTTTGCTGATAGAGGAGGGAGAGCGAGCTTTAACATTTCACTCCATGCTGTTCCTTTTGGGTCAACTTTCCCCAAACAGTCAAGGTCTTTCTTCATTAAGTACACAAAAACAGCTTGGCAGTCCTGTCACATAACGGCTCTCACAACCTCCTAGTGGGATGTTTGCCCCGCTCTCCCGTCAGAAAGCCCCTGCGCCTTGACGCGCTTTTGACGAGGGCGCTGCACATCCACAGTGGGGACCTGGCCTGCGGTGCAGGTGGGCAGTCCGCCTTCCGTGTCCTCCTTCAGAGGCTCGTCGTCACCTGCCTCCTGGAGCCACCAGAGTCTTCCGGTTCTCATCTCTCCAGTAGAACTTGCTCTGTTCCTCTTCATTCACACTGAGGCACAAATGATGGGCAGTAGTTAAAAATGCTGCCCTTTCCAGGGGTGGTCAGTTATTAACCACACTCAAAACCTTACAGTTAAAGGGTCACAGGAGCTCCGCCTGCCCTTTTGAGGGGAGTTTCAGAGCCTCTGTGCTGATCTGGAAGTGTACCGTGAACAGATGCCTCACAGCCCAGGGGAGGGATCATGAGTTATCATCAGCTGTTTACCAGTCTGTCCTCCTTTAATTAAAATAATGCAAACCTCATCAGTAGTGGTGAGGTGGTCTCACTGACTGTCCAAGGGGGTCAGTACTGAAACACCCCAAGAACTCTTCAGTGAGGTCCCACAAGGTGGACGGAAGATCATCGCTCTAGCCCCCTGATCTGTTCTTCAGAGGTTTGGGTAACTTGGGGCTCCCCACAGGACGTCACTTCACACCCAAAGTACGCAGCTTGTCACGCAGAAGGGGCTTCCTGAATCCAGCTGAAGGCATTCACATCCTCTCTGGTGGGTTTTTTTCTGATAAATCTGCTTGTTTCCTTGCTGCGGAAGTTACCGCCTTCAGAAGGGAGTGAAGAACACAACCCATTTTTTTAAAAATTTTTATTGTTATGTTAATCACCATACATTACATCATTAGTTTTTAATGTAGTGTTCCATGATTCATTGTTTGTGCATAACACCCAGTGCTCCATGCAGAACGTGCCGTCTTTAATACCCATCACCAGGCTAACCCATCCCCCCAGAACACAACCCATTTTTATGGCCATCTAGATGATACCTTGTCTGAGGCACCTGGGTGGCTCAGTTGGTTAAGCGTCTGCCTTTGGCTCAGGTCATGATCCCAGGGTCCTGGGATCAATCGAGACAACCCCACCACCCCCGTTGAGCCAGGGAGTCTGCTTCTCCCTCGCCCTCTGACCCTCTCCCCATGCATGTGCATGCGCTGTCTCTCTCAGGCACATGGGCTGTAATGACTTTTGCAGGTGGTTTGGGCTCTATGAGGGCACCTAGTCTTGATCTTAAATTGTCATCTGGATTCCAAGTTAATCCAGAAAAGCAGTAAAAATTAATAATGTGTGTTGCATGTCTCTAATACAGGTGTTTTCCATTATCTGCTCATATATGCCCCTGTGTGCGTGTGTGTGCATTCCTGCACTCACACGCACACAGCCTTTTTTCATTTTTCTGAAACAGGGAGTGACTCTAGTTCCAAAAGCAAATGATTGGTGTGACACCTAGAAAGCTGAGCCCGGCACATGTTCTAAGTGAAATGTCTCCAAATCCATTAGGTTGTCTCTCTTACAGAGGGCTGCAGCGGCCTGTGAACTTGGAAAAGAAAACACTTTGATAGGAAACACTGGCTAACTTACAGGCATTCAGATGTAATTCTCTAAAGATAAGCAAATGACTTCCACAAGGTGGTAATGAAGGAAGATCCGGACACCGCCCGCCCCCCTCCCCTGCCCCACCAAGCCTACAGCTGCATAAGGAGCATTTCCCTCTGAAAACTAGATGAACTGCTTTTCCACAACAAAGGGTAGAAAGACCACATCCAGATGGTGAGAGGTAGACACACAGTCTTACCAAAACCCCATTCCCCAGCACAGTGACAGACAATAGGGAAGGATCTCACCAGCCTGGTGCTTCTCCCAGAGGACCAACAGGTTGGTGCCCCACATCAGGTACCCCAACCCCTGGGATCTGCACTGGAGAAAAAGCCCCCAGAACATCTGGCTTAAAAAATGAGTGGGGCTGATGTCCAGGAGACCCGAAGTGCTGCAGAAACGGAGATGCCCCTTTTAAAGTACTCACAGGCTCACTCATCCCAAGGCCCAGGGGAAAAACAGCCATGGCTCAGTCGGTGAGGCGTCTGCCTTTGGCTCAGGTCATGATCCCAGGGTTTTGGGACACGGGCTCCCCTGCTTCTCCCTCTCCCACTCTTCCTGCTTGTTTGTGTTCCCTCTCTTGCTGTCTCTGTCAAATAAATAAAATCTTAAAAAAAAAAAAAAAGCTGGAGGGGCAGGGGACAGCTGAAACTGTCCTTGGACGAGAGGCACTGGTGATGCCAGTTTTGTGCTGCACCCCCCCCCCCCCCCCCCCCCGCCCCGCGGGCGGGGGGGGGGGCGGGCCCCCCCCCCCCCCCCCCCCCCCCCCCGGCCAGGGCAGGTGAGCGCCAAGCCAGCCGTGGTCGCAGCATTTTCCCCCTCCCAGCCTCCAGCTGGTGCACTTGCAAAGGCAAGGCCCCTCTCCTGCTAGAGTCCTTAGTCCACAGGCATGCTCACTTTCCTGCCGCCTTTCTGAAGCCGGCGAGTATGCCCTGCCCCCTACACTCTCCCCCTGCCTAGTTCAAGCCAGCAGGTACACATAGTCTACACAGGGGATGCCCCCTTGATCACCTGGCCCTAGTGGCCAAGGGGGCTGGTATTCCTGAGCTCCATGGGAAGTTACAGTTGGGAATACAGTTCTTGGCAGGCCACCACCCCTAGAGCACTACACAGACAGCAGACTGAAACACACAACCTCAGTCTTCCTGGGGAAAACACAACCTCAGTGTTCCTGGGGAAAAGATCTGATATCCTGGAGCTTCAGCCTGAGGGACAGGCTTCAGGTTTCCCACACATCTGAAGGTTAATGAGGTGCTCCTAGGGAGTGTAAGCCAGGGAGATATGTAAGCCAGGGAGATACCACCTTGTACATCCCCTTGGCCTCACTACAGCTCTGTAAGACCTCCCAGAAAGGAGCTTATACATTCATCTGGACCCGTTATTACAGCTGTTGCCCCAGCAATACCTCCAGACTCTTGGTCTGGAGACCATCAGGGATTACAATTGTAACCCCACAGGACTGTATCTACTTGAATATTTTAAAAGCTGTTGGCCTGAGGGATTTTGCTCTCAATTGCCTGAAACCAGGTGCTAAATGAGATTCCTCCCCCTAGAACACTGACAGGTCTTGGCACACTCCCAACAACAGGTACATCTCTAGAATTAATCAGGTGGTTTAGACGATCAGAAAGGTTCAAGAGAAAATCAAGAGCTAGGGCAAGGTTGAATGAGATGGTTTATCACGTACACAGGCCACTCCTTCAAGACTGAGAGGTAGCTACTTCACCTAATACATAGAAACACAGAGAATTAAGTAAAATGAGGGAACAAAGAAATATGTTCCAGATGAAAGAAAAAGACAAAACCTCAGGAAAAAAGACTTTAATGATTCAGAGATAAGTAATCTATTGATAAAGAATTTAAAATAATGGTCAGTGAAGATGATTACCAAACTCAGAGGAAGAATGGATGAACACAGAACTTCAACAAAGAGAAAGAAAATATAAGAAAGTACCAAACAGAAATCCACAGACCTGAAGAACAAAATAACTAAAAAATACACTACAGGGGTTCAGCAGCAGGGTGGGCAAAACATTAAAAGGATCAGTGAGCTGGAAGACAAAACAAGGGAACTCACCCAGACAGAGCAGCCAAAAGAAAAAAGAATTTTTAAAAATGAAAGTAACTTTAAGGGACCAAAAGGACATCAAGTAGAATTACATTCACTTTATAGGGTTTCCAGAAGAAGAAAGAGGGGCAGAAAACACTCTCTGTGGAGGGAAACAGACATCCAGATCCAGGAATCCCAGAGAATTCCAAAAAAGATGAACCCAAAGAGATCCACACCAAGACACATTATAAATTAAAATGTCAAAAGTTAAAGATAGACCCTTAAAAGCAGCAAGGGAAAAATAAATTGTCATGTACAAGGGGACCTCCATAAGGCTATCAGATTTTTCAGTGGAACTTTGCAGACCAGAAGTGAGTGGCATGACATTCAAAGTGCTGAAAGGAAAGAACTTCCAACCCAAGGATACTCTATCCAGCAAGGTTATTGTTCAGAATTGAAGGAGAGCTTAAAGAGCTAAAGCAGTTCATCTCTACTAAACCAGCCTTTCAAGAAATGTTAAAGGGACTTCTTTACACTGAAAAGAAGTGGCAGTAATTCATAACAAGAAAACCTATGAAAGTAAAAATCTCACCAGAAAAGCTAAATCTATAGTAAAAATAGTGGATTCATTCACTTACAAAGCTAGGATGAAGCTAAAACACAAAAGTAATAAAATCAACTAAAATTTACAATAGTTAAGGAATACATAAAAAGATGTAAAATGTGACATCCGAGACAGAATGTGGGGAAGAGGGGTTAAAAATGTAGAGTTTTGGCAAGTGTTCAAATTTAAGTTGCCATCAACTTAAAGTAGACTGTTACATACATAGGATAATGTATGTGAGCCTCATGGTAACCACAGAACAAAAACTTATAGTAAATACACAAAAGAAAATGAGAAAGGAATCTAAGCATATAATACTAAAGAAAGTCATCAAACCACAGAGAAGTAAGAAAAAGAAAGAAACAGAGAAACTACAAAAACAGCCAGAAAACAGTTGACAGGGGTGCCTGGGTGGCTCAGTTGTTAAGCGTCTGCCTTTGGCTCAGGTCATGATCCCAGGATCCTGGGACCAAGCCCTGCATCGGGCTCCCTGCTCCATGGGAAGCCTGCTTCTCCCTCTCCCACTCCCCCAACTTGTGTTCCCTCTCTGAACTGTGTGTCTCTCTCTGTCAAATAAATAAAATCTTAAAAAAAAAAAAAAAGAAAAAGAAAGAAAACAGTTGACAAAATGGCAATAAGTACATTCCTATCAATATAGTCACTTTAAATGTAAACAGACTATAAATTCTCCAGTCAAAAGACATAGAGTGGCTAAAGAATAGTAAAAGGCAAAGAAGGGAAATACATAATGGTAAAGGGGTCAATCTAGCAAGGAGACATAACATTTATAAATATATATGCACCCAATGTAGGTGGACCAAAATATATAAAGTGTTAACCAACCGAAAGAGAGAAATTGACAGCAATACTTACATTGATGGATAGATCATCTAGACAGAAAATCAGTAAAGAGACATCAGCCTTAAGTGACACATCAGTAAGTTCAGAAGGTTGAAATCCTTTCAGGCATCTTTTCTGACCACAATAGTATGATATTAGAAATCAGTTACAAGAAGAAAACTAGAAAAACTACAAATATGTGGAGATTAAACACATTATTGGGTCATAGAAGTCGAAGGTGAAATTAAAAAAAATACCTAGAAATAAATGAAAACAAACATAAAATCTGTGAGATGGGCAAAAGAGGGAAGTTCATAACAATACAGGCTTATTTCAAGAAACATCTCAAATTTATACCTAAAGAAACTAGAAAAAGAACAAACAAAGCACAAAGTTAGTAGAAGGAAAGAAAGAAAGGTCAGAGTAGAAATAAATGAAGTAGAGACTAAAAAGATAATGGGAAAGATGAGTGAAACTAAGAGCTAGTTCTTTGAAAAGATAAGTCTAGCTAAAGGTTTGTCTATTTTGTTTACCAAGAAAAGAGAGGGCTCAAATAAATAATAGCAGAAATGAAAGTTAAATTGATTCCACAGAAATACAAAGGAACATAAGAAAATACTATGAACAATTATATGCAAACAAATTGGACAATCTAGAAGAAATGGATAAATATATAGAAACACAATTTTCCAAGACTGAACTACAAAGAAATAGAAAATCTGAGTAGAGCAATTATGAAAATCGAATCAGTAATCAAAAACCTCCAAACAAACAAAAGGCTAGGGCCAGATGGCTTCACTAGTGAATTCTACCAAACATTTAAAGATTTAATATCCATCTTTCTCAAACTCTTCCAAAAAATTGAAGAGGAAGGCATGCTTTCAAACTCATTTTACATGGCCAGCATTACCCAGATACCCAAACCAAAGACACCACAAGAAAAGAAAATTGTAAGACAATATCCCTGATGACCACAGATGTAAAAATCCTCAACAAAATATTAGCAAACCAAATTCAACAGTACATTAAAATGATCATACACTACAATCAAGTGGGATTCATTGCAGGGATGCAAGGATGGTTCAACAATCACAAATTAATGAACATGATACACCACATTAACAAAAGGAGTGATAAAAATTATATGATCATCTCAAGAGATGCAGTAAAAGCTTGGACAAAATCAAACATCCACTTATAAAAACTCTAAACAAAGTAGGTATAGAAAAGCATACCTCACTGGGTGTTATATGTAAGTGATGAATCACTAAATTTTCATGAAACCGGTACTACACTATATGTTAACTAACTAGAATTTAAATAAAAATTTGAAAAGAAAGGGGCGCCTGGGTGGCTCAGTCGGTTGAGTGTCCGACTCTTGATTTTGGCTTGGGTCATGATCTCGGGGGGTTGTGGAATGGAGCACCTGGTCAGGCTCTGCACTCAGCATGGAGTCTGCTTGGGATTCTCTCTCTCTCCCTCTCCCATTACCCCTCCCCCTGCACTCACGAGCTCTCTCTCTCAAATATTTTTTGGGAAAAAAAAAAGCACACCTCCAATAAAGGCCATACATATATCACAAACCCACAGCTAACATCATGCTCAATGGTAAAGAGCCGAAATTTTTCCTCTAAGACCAGGAACAGGACAAGGATGCCCACTCTCACCACTTTTATTAAACATAGTATTGAAAGTTCTAGCCACAGCAATTAGGCAAGAAATAAAAGGCATACAAATTGGAAAGAAAGAAGTAGAACTATCACTATTTGCAAATGACATAATACTACAAAATAGAAAACACTGAAGACCACACAAAAAAAGGATTAGTAGTGATGAATTCAGTGAAGTTGTAGGATATAAGATCAATATACAAAAATCTGTTGTTTCTATACATGAATAATGAACTGTCAGAGAAATCAAGAAAATAATCCCAATTAGTTACATCAATAAGAATAAAACACCTTGGAATAAATTTAACCAAGGAGGTGAAAGACCTGTGTACTGAAAACTCTAAGCCATTAATGAAAGAAATTCAAGAAGATACAGATAAGCAGAAAGATATGTCATGCTCATGGATTGGAAGAATTCATATTGTTAAATATCCATACTAACCAAGGCATCCTACAGATTTACTACCATTCCTATCAAAATACCAATAGCATTTTTCACAGAACTAGAACAAGTAATTTTACAATTTATGTGGAACTACAGAAGACCCTGGATACTCAAAGCAATGTTGAGAAAGACCAAAGCCAGAGGTATCATGCTCCCTGATTTTAAACTAGAACACAAAGCTATAGTAATCAAAACAGTATCGCACTAGCACAAAAACACAAAGATCAGTGGAACAGAATTGAGAGTCCAGATATAAACCTTCACGTATATGGTTCATTAATTTTTGACAAATGAAGCAAGAATACCCAAGGGAGAAGAGACAGTAAATGGTGTTGGGAAACCTAGATCCGCTACACACAGAAGAATGAAACTCGACCATTATTTTATACCATATAGAAAAATTAACTCAAAGTGCATTAAAGACTTGAGGACCTGAAACCATAAAACTCCTAGAAGAAAACATAGGTGGTAAAGTCCTTGACATCCACCTCAGTGATGTTTTCTTGGATCTGACTCCAAAGACAACAGGGAAAAAGCAAAAATAAGCAAATTGGACTACATCAAACTAAAAAGCTCTGCACAGTAAAGGAAACTATCAACAAAATGAAAAGGCAACCTACCCAATGGAGGAAGATACTTGCAAATCATATATGTGGTTGTGTTCATATCCAAAACATATAAAGAACTCTTAAACCCAATAACAGAAAAATCCAATTAAAAAATGGGCAGAGCAATAAAACAAACATCAAGTAGAGCATTTATTCATTATCTTAGTAGCAATGAAATTGCAGTTCAGATGTTAAAATTTGACTGAAGATGTTATAACCAAGTCATGTAAAAAAAATGGTGGAGGATCTAAATAGACATTTTTCCAAAGACATCCAGATGGCCAACAGGCACATGAAAAGATACTCAACATCACTGATCATGAGAGAAATGAAAAAAACCACAATGAGACACCACCTCACACCTGTCAGAATGGCTGTTATAAAAATGACAAGAAACAACAGGTGTTGGCGAGGATGTGGAGGAAAAGAAACCCTCATATATGGTAATGTAAATTGGTGCAGCCACTGTGGAAGAGGGTATAGAAGTTCCTCAAAAAACTAAAAATAGAAGTGCCCTATGATCCAGCAATTCCACTACTGGTTATCTATCTAAAGAAACTGAAAACACTAATTTGAAAAGATATATGCACCCCTGTGTGCACTGCAGCATTATTTACAGTAGCCAAGATACGGAAACAACCTTCTTGTCCATTGATGGATGAATGGATAAAGATGTGGCGTGCACGTGTGTGTGTGTGTGTGTGTGTGTGTGTTTGTATACAGTGGAATAGTATTCAGCCATAAAAAAGAAAGAAATCTTGCCTTTTGCAACAACATGGATGGACCTAATGGATGTTATGCTCAGTTAAATAAGCAGACACAAAGACATATACCACAAGATTCCACTTATATGTGGATTCTTAAAAAATCAAACCAAACCCAGACTCGTAGAGAACAGATTGCCCGTTGCCAGAGGCGGAAGTGGGTTGGAGTAGGGAACAAAATGGTAAAGAGATCAAGAAGTACAAACTTGTAGTTATAAGTCGTGTGGATTTAATATACAGCTTGGGGAATATAGTCAATAATAATATATTTGTATGGTGACATGATAATTAGACCTACTGTGGTAATCATTTTGCAATGTATATAAATGTGGAATCATCAAGGTGTACCAAAATAATATTTTATATCAGTTATACCTTGGTTTTTTTAAAAAGCTAAGCAAATGACTTAATTTTCATTGCATGTCTGTAGGACTCATAAAATTGAAGTGTCCATAGCAATGGTCTTAAAGAATAGTAGGGTTAGTTACTGCACAGGGGCAACCAGCTGTTCTTCATCTCTAATAAGGCTGGGAAAGAAGGAAATTAGCTTCAACTGTAATAGAAGAGATTTACAAGACTTGTAATGAGAAATTAATCATCAACCGAGAGTATTTTAAAAATAAGAGCAGATAGCCAGTGAGTAGAAGTAGAGGAATGATGTCTTCCATCGGTTTTGACATAGACTATAACATCTGCTTGAGGAACTTAAACTTGATAGCTTAATAGATCCAATAGTTTTCAGCGTTTGGGAAATCATAGACCCCTTTGAGAATCTGATGGGGCTCCTCTCCAGAAAAATGAACACACAAATAAAACTTTGCATGCAATTTCAGGGAACTTACAGACTCCCTGAAGTCTATGCATTAGACTCTAATTTAAGACCCACTGGATTAGAGGATTTCCGTTAAGTACTAAACTGTGACACACTCCATGGCTTAATTTTCCCAAACATAACGATGGAATCTGAAGATCAGATGTCAAACTTTGGATTTTCTTCCTCTAGATTTATCATACTTGGCATGCACAGTGTTGAAGTAAAAACAAAAAAATAGAATTCTTTTAAATTCAATTCTTGGTCCTAGAGAAGCCAGATGTTTAATTTTAAAAGTCACTGGTTGGCTGTATATCATCTTCATAAACACACAGTAAGACTAGGCCTTCGCCCGGTCCCCACTCCCAGCTCCGCATTCATGGGGGACATGCAGACAGAGATGCCGGCATTATTCCACATTCACACACCTCCAACTGCACTGCTGTGAATGGCTGGCTGGGCTTGGAGAGACTGTCTACCTACAATTCTCTTTAGTCTTATGCCCCAGTTTCATTGACTACAAGTTGGAAAATGACTACCCAGAATACAAATCAGGCAATAATTTGCCCTCTCCTTAAAATAAAGCACGTTCACCCTCTTAGGAAGTAAGAGCATGTGTGTGTTAAACTTGGGATGAGTTCCTCCAGACTAGGTAAGTGAGTGCAACCCTGTGTGGTTTTCCCGTTCCCTCTGCAACTAGCCTCTAGTTTACCTGCAAGTCCTATAGCACTGCCTCTAGTCCCAAATTAGAAACGTCCTTGTCTCTTATACCCGGAATCAAGAACTCTGGAATCCCACACTTCCCGCTGGGCAAGAACATCATTGTCACATCTGCACCTTGTTGTTGGTCTTCACTGTCCTTTATGCTGCTAAGCCAAGCCTTAAATTCGTAGCTGGGACTGTCTTATTGAAATAAACACTGCTGATGAATGGGAGGCAAGTGGTCTCAGCCAGGGTCTCCTGGGACCATGCACACCATAGGTTGGTTCTTCTGACAATTATTCCTTCCCATTGTTGAAGGGGAGAGGCACTTAAGTATTCTCCCCTCTACCCACTGCAGCAATCTTCACATGATACCTGTGGACAGATACTCTGGGGTGAACTCTGCCACTGCTCCAAGACCTTACTGGGCCAATAAAGGTTGTTTCGGGAGCTGGAATTGAGGAGGACAGGCCATCCCGGCACCTAGCCCAGCTGTAGCTCAGCTTAGTGACTGATGGAGCCCCTCCCTTCCCTAGAAAGCCTGTTGGCAGTTCACACCCATAAAGCTTATTTAGGTCTCTCTGGGATTGAAGCTTATGGTAGAATCGCACATGCTGGTGAATATTTATTCCTTGTGTGTCTCCCTCCCCACAGAGAACGTGATCAATGGGCAGGATTACGAAGTGATGATGCAGATTGACTGTCAGGTGATGGACACCCGGATCCTCCACATCAAGAGCTCGTCAGTTCCCCCTTATCTCCGAGATCAGCAGAGGAATCAAACCAACACCTTCTTCGGCTCCCCGCCAGCAGCCCCGGAGGCAGCCCACGTTGTCCGCACCATCCCGGAGTCATTACAATAGACTCTGAGGCTGTGCCAGAAAACACGGTGGGACCCTGCCCCCGCTGCACTGGAGAGCTGGGGAGAGACCTGTTCCTGTCTGCCTTCTTGGTGGCAGGCCGAGAGCTGCCTCACAGTAGGGTTCCAGGGGTAGCAAGAAAAGTTGTTTTTCACGTCTGCCCTTCTACTGGGAAAGCACTGATACTCAGACACAAGGGCAGTGGCCTTTCTCCGACGGCAGATGTTGCCTGCATCCTCCTTGCTGCCTGGCGTCGAATTTTTTCTGTACCTTCCTAAATTGCTTTTCCTCCTGTATTTCTTTTGTTTAAATAGTCCTCTTTAAAATAAGATCTTCTTCCCTTCTCTGCCATTTCACTTATTGATAAAGAGATTTTTATTTATAGCTGTACAGCACACTGATGTTTCCAGTAATTAGAGTTTTTATTAATTTAATGCAAATCCATTCTGGATATTGTGCTTACTGGAAACAGATTTCAAAACCAGAACAGCCAAAAACGTCCCCCAAAAGAGTCAAGACAATTGAGGGCTTTAGGTAAAAGGGGGAAATCCCAATTGGGTAAAGTTGGTCTTTGCCTGGGAATTGTGGCTCCCACCTGAGCCGGTGTGTGCGTAACTGCGTGGGGCACTGGCACAGGGCAATGGGGTGGAGAGACTGTCAGGGAAGAGCAGGGTCCACGTGGGCCAAGGAAGGAGGAGCCAGCTCTGTTAACACACATTTAAAACACTGCAGGTTTTGATGTGACTGGAGTTTGATGAAAGCCACAGCAACCTTTTTTTCTGAGGCCACTGAGTGTTAGCGTATGTGCTTATATGTTCTCTGTACTTGTCTGGTGCAGGTCCGTAAGGACCCCGGGACAAATCCTTCAGCCTTACTGTGAATCCCCACCCACGACACACCTTCTACTAGTATGATGATAACTGAATTCGGCTAAGGAACACGCAGGGTGATGTTAAGCAAACTAGTTTTTTTTTCTCATGAGAATTGGCAGGTATTTATTCCTTAAGACTCTGCAGACAGGCCAGCTTGGATTCCTGTTCAGGGAGTGCATCCCACAATCCTGCAATAATTTTCAGTTTCTCCAGTGAATAGACAGTGAAGGAATTAACTTTTTTGTCCTCCCATGGTAAAAAAAAAAAAAAGAAAGAAAGAAAGAAAAAGAAAAAATAGCCCTACTGTGTTCCCTCATATCTTACTGTACTTTGACTACTTTCTTCTCCTCTCTGGTGTTCTGCCTTCAGTTTCTAAAGTGAGTCTTCCTGTTCTCCTATGAAACCTTGCACTTTCTTGCTAGAACTCGTTCTGCAGACATGGCTTCTTACCCTAATCCACTTGCCTGGGTCGGCGTTCTTCCCTTCCAGTCCCTGCTCCGGCCTCCCATTGCTCTGAGTTGGAGGAGGAAAGACTGTGGGTGCAAGTCCTGTGGGGTGTCCCGCGGCCGGCCCCCTCCTGCCCGCAAGGGTCAACCTGGCTTCTAAATAATTCTGAAGAATCACTCAGGCTTCCATCTCTGGACAGCGGCGCCTCCGTGCCCAAGCTCCGATGGATGCGCTCCGAGGAGATCTGTGTAACTTCGTGCGGCCAACGGGGCGCTCTGCTGCCCGGGTCCCCAGGAATCTGGGGTTTGGTGGCATTAACAAGCCTGCAACAGCCCCCACTGCGGCTGCTGTCCAGGGCGACGTCCACACGGGAATCACCTTCCCCGGGGCCGCTCCGCCTCTAATGGGCGCCAGGCCCACGCGGACAAGACCTGCACGTGGCAGGACAGCCTTCTCTCGGGAGTGTCTCCTCCCATCGTGCACACCAGCCAAGCACGTAGCCATGGCCCTGGCCAGGGGGCAAGGGGACATGGTCATTCCCAAGCTGCTAGTCTGCCCGAGCTGTCACCGCTGTCACCGTGGCCACGGGCACGGCCTTACAGACGGTGCTTCCTGTCCCGTGTGCGGACTCTGACCCACAGGCCAACTGCCCGCTTCTCGCCCTGTGCTCAGCCTTCACCCTCCACCCCAGCTTCCCTGACCGGTCCAACCAACGGTGGCAGTCACGTCGCGTCAGCCCACCTGGATGCCTCTCCTGCAGGTGGGGATGCAGGTGCCGACGGCAAGGAGTCCAGACCGCACATGGCAGCCTGGGAGCCGCGCCTGCTCTCCCCCTGGTTTCACGTCTCAGGAAGGGAGGGAATGACAACTACAAGGCAGTAATCTCCTTTTGTAATTACTGTCAAAGCTCTTACTAATTCCTGGGCCCCACAGCAGTTCTGCCGTAACATCTGTGCTCGCCCGGGTTAAGCATGTTGGGAAAGAGAAAGTGGCTATGCCTGATGAATAAATTAAGCTGCTGTTTGGGTTTAGTTTTAGGTTGAAATCACCTTTTGGGGATTGCAGCCAGGAACGATGGGGGCTCTGCATCTAAATTTATTAAGCTTATATTAAGTGGGATTTTGCAAGCTTGTGGGATAATTAGATCAACGAGAGGACGCAAGCCCACCCATGGGGTAGGGAACTCTCTTCCCTTTGCCCCCCACCCCTCCTACCCCAGGAAGTGGCGGCGGGCCTGGCTGGGACCGATTCTCCCGTCTGCTTGCAAGCCCCACGTGTGGAGGCTTCGTGGCAGCGGATGGTTCCTCGTACTAATTACGGAGTCAGGCATCCGGGCTCCCCCGCCACAGGGTTAGCTGCCCCAGCAGAACATCAGCCTGGTAGTGTAAACGGCCTCTTTCCAAAGTTGGGATTTGTAAAGGCATCATCTTGAATCAAAAGTTTGCCATGCTTGTCATTTAGAAGCTTTCCATTACATTACTGGGTGAGGTTTATCTTTTCACAAGTAAAAAAACAAAAACGAAAAAACTAACTATAAAATCTCAGAGCATCTTCGAACTTTTTTCTAAATGACTACAGGCTCCAGCACCAAGCTGACACGTCTTTGCCTTTTCTTGTGAGCAAGAAGTAGACACGGAGGTATTTGAAAGCAGCAATGTTATGAGTCATTCTTGAGTGTTCTGAATAAACATTACTTAGAAACAGACAAGCAACTTGGGATTCAAACTGATTTTTCTATCCTTTTTAAAGAGACACTGTCCTGACAAATCTTCCAGGCCTGACTCTCCGCCCCCTCCCACGTCCACCCCGGGCATGAGCCCCCATCAGCAGTGACCCTGATGAGATGCCGTGGCTGCAGCCTTTGGGGTGATGGAAACCGTACCCCTCTCCAGCTCCTTGAAACGTTTGCACTACTTTCTGGCTCTTGCCCTCTCACTCAGCTCAGATTGTGAAACTTGGCAGAAAAATAGCACAGGGAAAAACCCGTATTTGACTTTCAAACACTGAAAAGTTTCCAAGTGACTTCTATTCTCAGCTACCTAGGAGAAGTCGCCCCTTTTTACCGACGAGCCAGTCAGACCCCACGTCCCCTGCAGCCTGACCTCATGGACGCTTTCCACCCAGCGAAGCCTGGTCCACTGCACCCGCATGGGCAGCAGAGTCCAAGGAACTGAAGTTCGAATGAAGCCTTTCATCCCATTGGCTGTTTCAGGCACATTAACCTCCCAAGATTGCTTACTGCTAGAACTGACAGATGCTTATCACCACCTCTGGACCCCACATTTTTACCAGAATGTTATTTTTGTGCCGCCTGAGTCATTCTAATGTGAGAAATTAGGATCTTTGCTGCTAATATGAGCACTAATTATATTCATACCTTAAAAACAAGAATAAAGCCTAAAGAAAGGAAATGTGAGAAATTTTCATTCCTACCCTTAGTCACATTTGGGAGGGGACAACTTCTGTGTCCCCCACCCCTAGGGGTTGTGGTCGATTTTTAATTTTCTAGGAAGACAATACTGGACTACCGAAACAGATGTTGCTCGATCCCGGATGGAACTATGCATGTAAAAGCCGTTTTCTCCTACCTGAAAATAGAAATCAAGAGTGTAGCCTGTTAACTTATATTTTTAGTGACTAAGCTTAAAACAGAGTTTATTTTAGATAAGTCTAGAGCTTTGAGCAGATTGTTCTAATAGTTGTGTTATCTGTCAGGTTATGAAAAGAATGACAAAAGCATCTTGATCAGGAAATTTGGTCCTGTGCATGAATCATGTCATGGCTAGCCACTGCCAAATAGTGGTCCCGGTCTCGACATAATGGTTTTCTGACTAAGCATTAGAGGTATAGCACATTAAGAGAATTATATTAGTTTGGGGAACTGAGAAGTAAATAAATTGTAGTTTATCATTTGCCAAGGTCAGCAGACAGCACCGTTGGTGACCACTAGTTAAACCAGGAGGCTTCATCTTGCGCCCCCCCCCGGGGGGGGGGTAACCCCAGAGAGAGACCACTAGGTTGACTTTCACAGTCATTGTCTATCAGACCATTCAACTCAACACTCAGCCCTAATTGCCAGGTCAGTCATCCGGTTAAGAGGGGGAAAGAGAACTGTAGATGAAAACTACCAGGTACTGCTGGCCTTAAGACACCAATTCCCTGTTTCTCATCCTGTTGGCAAGTGTGGTTGGGCCAAGACCCATCGTGCTTCATCCATGGAGCCATCCGAGCCAGAGGAGCGAGTGTTCACCAAGACTTTGACCAGGATTTTCCTTCTGAGGTTGCATCCACGCTAAATTAAGAGCAGGTTAAAGATGAGGAGCGACGAGGTACCAGTCCCTCCTGCAGTATGGCGTTGGTTTACGATGCATAAAGAAACCATGACAACAGACTCACATGGTTTTAAGCAAGTCTTCACAATGCAATACTTGTTCTTTGTCTAAGATTCAAATAAAGAATTTTTAAGCTTGCCTTATTTTGTTCTGTATATAGAGAGAAAAAACCCAAAATGAATCTTCAACGTGAAGAGATTAGTAATGAAAAGGGAAACCTAAAATGGCTTGTGGCCTGTTACTGTTTAGATGAAAACAATAGAACTCTTTTCCACTCTTCCCCGCCCCCCCAGCCTGGTTAACTAAAATTTCCTTTATTGTGTCCAAATATTTCAACTGTAATCTTATCAAGGAGAAAAATTTGTCTAAGAACTCCGACTTCATCCTTCTACATCAGGAACCTGGGTTACTCAGTCACACCACAGGCATCTTCCCAGCCTGGAATGACCAATGTCACCGTGCACGCAGCTTGTCCTGCAGGCTGACAGCAGAGTCCATGGAGGGGTGAGTAAGGCAGGCGCTCACTGAGCATGCAGCGTATGCCTCAGACACCACTCTGGGCTCACTAGTCCCGCTCTCCTACTTCAGTCCTCCCGGCAGCCTGGTCCTACCACGGTCATGTGACTAGGAAGCGGATTAACCAGTATCTGGACCCAGGCAATTTTGCTCCAGCAACTGGATTCTTGGCCACCATATTGTTCCACTGCCAGAGACCGATCCGTGCAAGTCCTGCCCTGACAGAGCTCACAGTTGGCCTGTGGAGCCAGATACAGAAATACACAAAATTAATAACATCAGGGTTCAGAGGCAAAACTACATGTGTTTCCAAAGACACTGTAACTGACCTCTTTGGAAAGTGAGACCCCAATTCCCCTCGTCTGCCGAGAAAGTTAGCTGACACTGGAGGATGGGCTGAGCAGCAGAAAAGAGAAAGTGGGATTGAGCCACAGGCTTGGTCTCTGGGTGCTGGAGCTGTCAAATGTAAATCCTCTTTATCACCCCAAACCTTCAGTTAAAAAAAGCCTGCTGCACACACAGCTTTGTGTCAGTGTTGTTCAGGGAAGGAAGAAAAGGGAGGATGCTTGCTGTGGAATTAGTGAGAAGAGCTCGCGGACAGTAAAGCAGGATGATTTAAAACCAGAGAGTCCGTGAAGCCACAGAGGTGAACAGGGAAATCCTCCTTCCCCTGCCCCCAAGTCCTATGGGATTGCCTTCTGGGACCTCCCTCTGTATGTGGGGGACGGTTCAAGCCAATTTGCGGATCTCAAAGGAGAACCACGGCTGACAGTTGCATTGAACCACACACAGTGCCACGAATGGAGGGCTTTTCTCACCCATACTCTGCATCTAATTGTTCCTCTCGTTAGACCACTTCTGCTGTTCTGTTTACCCTATTGGATCTATAGCCTGCTTCACTCCCATCACACGCACTTGGTGTGATCTGTACACAAACGTGGGCAGAGAATCTATCCCTCCATTCACTTCCTAACAGCTGATGCGTGTTTCAACACGCCTGCCAGACTGGGCTAAGCATTTATGAGCATTAGCTTGTTAGGCTTTATGGTAGCCTTATCACATATGTATGTACTATTATTCACGTGTTCCAGATAAAGAAATTGGCACAAAAGATGAAGGAACTTGCCCAAGATCTTACAACTAGCACATACCAGAGCTGGGATTGGAGATGAAGTCTCTCGATTTTCAAACCACATTCCTTCCACTATGCCACGTTGCCACTCATCCTTTAAAGCCACAAAGGAAGCAACCGGAGACAAAGTAGAGAGGAAGAAACCAAGCCACATATCACAGGCAACCAGGGGGTGGAGGTGTGTTCAGGACAGAGGGACGGTAGCTAAGACACAAGACCCGACAGTGCCCATGGGTGTTCTGCAAACTCCTTCCCTCCGAAGCCACATGCCCAGTGCTGGCTGCATGTGGAGCCCACAGGGGGCTGTGTCCTGCTGCTTCTGGACCTCAGTCCTTGTGGTCTGCATCCTGGATGAGTGACCCGGTGGGGTGAAGACGCGCTAGGTGGCTCAATAATTGAAGGCCCCAGGCGCAGCTGACCTCATCCCGCTCACGTCCAAGAGCCCAAGTGTGACATTCAGCCCTGTCCCCGGCTGCATCCACTGCCTACTCTTTCCATCAAAGTTCTGTCTACAAAATTTTCACTGCTGAATTAACTTTTAGTACGTATGCTGACTATAAGATGGGAAAAGATGCTTCTGTAAGAGATTGCTGATGTCTAGATCCAAAACTAAAATGTTTTCGTCCAGAAGGAAAGGAGAGATCTTCAAAAGAGATGGAACATGGCCATATTAAGAAGTGGGTCACCTGGTTAGAATATTTGCAGCACTGAATCTCCTGAAAACTGTGCTCATTCAGATGGGGGGGGAGCCTTGTGGTGCTAATCCAAAAACCCACACAACTATACATTATTTCCTGATGTTGACAGTATAGCCCTACATGGGTGAGCATCAGCTAGTTACAAAGGAAGAATGGGGGACCCCCCAGCCAGCCCTGATGCTCATTTCTTCTGTGTCCTGCTTGACTCAAAGCCTCCGGGGTTAGCCACACTGCCTGAGCACCCAGTGGAACTTGCATTCTTGGGCTGCATTTTGGCACAGACTGTGGGCTAGAGGTTGTGGCCCCAGAATTTAAAACTTTGCCACAGATTCTAAGTGTTGGCCCAGGCTCAGACACGTACCACCAATCTGTGGGAAAGATTGGGAATGGATGAACCAGACAACATCCTTGTCCTCAGAGACATATGAATGACGTCTCTTCCCTGGGTCCGTGGGGTCACCCCTCTATTCCCACAGTAAAGTAAATTTGCAGGAGAGGGTAAGATTTCTGGATAGCCTGAAAAATAAGTTTATTTAGACACAAGCTGCTCTCAGGAGAGCTTTGGGACGGAAGATTCATTGGCCGGTGTCTTTGTCATGGCCACAGAGCCCACCCACTCCCTTGGCTGCTGGTCCTAGGACACAAAAGAATGCATTTCACCACATTGCCTCTGGTTTCCTGGCAGTGCTGGACTTCTCCTCTGCTAAGTGACTTGTTCACATCAGACCCACACATCGCCCCCTCCAGCCTGGCAGCCTGGAGGAAGGCAGAGTTGCGGCAACCCCCACACCACTAGCCCTGCCGTTCCCATCAAATCCTCAGCAGGAGGGGAACTGGAAATTCATCTTAATTTGAACAGTATGAGCAGGAAAAGATGCTGCAACATTTAACCTCTTGTTAAATGGCTCTACGGGTCACCACTCAGGTGAGGACAACTAGAAGCACATTCCAGTGAGCAGCACATTTGGGGCTGATTCTGTCTCCCCAAGATTTATAACCTGGTACAAGTCAACAGGGCATGAACAGTCCAAGGAGGGAAAAATCTACTCTTAGACAGATGGAGAGTGGGGGCTCCCATAGCTGCTTCTTGCCCTTCTCCTTGCCAAGCTCACCCCTGCAATGGCTTGTGTGTACCCGCCACCCCTGCATGACAGTGAGCTCCAGAGGCCAGGAAGGCTGTCCGCGCCCAAGCCAAGCTGTGTCCCCAGTAGAGTCACAGAGTGCTTGGAACATGGCACTTTGGGGCATTTTAGGCTAAATCGGTATTTTTTTGTTGAGTTGAAGTATTGAGCATTTAGAAAGCCACAGAAAGACTCTGTCTTTCCTGGAGTGTATGTGACAGGCTAGCATTTGTCACCTGTGTTGGCACCACACACTAGCGACATCGTCCTACAAGCAAGCATTCACGGAGCCCGCGCAGAGCAGGACACCTGACCAGTGCTGAGGGGGTGCGACCAGGGACTCTCGAGAGCCTGCCTTCCTTCAGCAGAGAAGGCAACACGAGCCGCCCTCTCCCCTTCCTTACTCCCTCCGACTTCCGACTGTGGCAAGCTGGAAGCAACCCTGGGAAGAGGCTGCAGACTGTGGGTCTGTGAGGATGGCCTCCATTCTGCAGCACTTGGGAACTTGCTAGGAAGGCAACCTCTCTGGCCCTGGCCCAGACCTACTGAGTCAGACTCTGAGGCTGGGCCCAGCAATCTGTGTTTTCACAAGCCCTCCAGAGGGTTCAGATAGGAGTTTTTGAACCACCCATGGAGGCTAGAGGAGGGAGGGTAGCAGGCTTCCACCAGAGCCCAACCTTCCCAGGCTGCCACCATGGGGGCTTTAAGGAAACACCAGGAAAGAATTTCCTGTTGTCACTCCCTTTTTGAAAGTCCACAGGGGTCGCATCTTGGAGCCTCCCCAGCCTCCCACTCACGGTTGTATCACCTGGCCTCCCGCTACCGTGGGTGGCCTCGCTGTCAGCTGCAGGCGGGAACCGGACCCCTTATCACAAGTGTGCACTCGGTCGGTCCACAAGCCCAGGGCTTGGGCTGTGTCCAGTCAGGAGAGACTGAGCTGGCGGCCTGCCTCCCTGCAGATCCGAGGCTCTCCTGGGGACCCAGCTCCTGGGGGGCCCCCTCCACCTGGACCCAGCACCCTCTGCTAAGGAAGGGAGAGGGCTCCTGGGCCACTCTCAGCCCTACCCGGAGCAGGACTTCGCCACGAGCCTGGGAGAGCCCCCAGAGAGAATGCCCCCCGCGTCCCCCTCCATCACGGCTCTGAAGGTCTGTCTGTGCCCCACACTCCACGGGGCTGGCTGTGGCTCTGACCCCCTTTGGCCCAGCACTCTGTTCCTGGGCCCACACTTTGCACAGTGCAATCACCTGGGGGATCTTTAGAAACTGCTGCCACCTGGCCCCCACCCTCAGACGCTCTGACTTCATGGGTACAGGGTGTGACCCAGCCCGGTGGGGGCCGGGGGGGGGGGGGGAGGAGGTGGCGCTAGCATTTCCCCAGGGGATTCTCACGTGCAGCAAAGTTTGGGAACCAACGAGCAATGTCTTTGGAGGCCAAGACCTTGCTCACGTTCCAACGCTTACAGGCCTAGAGCTGGGGGCCAGAGCAGGTTCCAGGGACAAGAATTAAGTGTGTCTGGATGATCAGAGGCCAGACTCAGCAAATAGCTGGTCAAGAAAGGAGGCGCAGGGGGGAGGGCAGGGAGGGAGGGGTGGCGGCTGGCGAACATTGGATTCACTGGTGGAGATGATGTCAGACATTCCTCTGTGATGTTAGAACTGGGGAACCGCGTGAACAGACCAGGGCTGTGAAAATGGAACTTGCTGTGAAATGGCATATTCTTGGAAGGAGAGAGAGTGGGGAGGGAAAGGGCCAGGCCAGAGAGGGCACCAGAGGCCAGCTGGTTCCCTGGCTTATTTTGCAAAGAGAGACGGTCTGGGTTGGCCTGAGGAGTGGGTGGGGGAGGACCACAGCTGACCCAGGGGAACCTGAAGCCACAGAAGAAAGAGGAGCCAGGAGGGAGCGAAGGAATCACACGGACGCTGGGGTTGACCCAAACCCACCCAGCTCCAGCCACACAGAAGGTTCTGTGCAAAGGCTGAGTGGACAGCTTCTCTCCACAGCAGAACCTCGGGAAGAGATGGGACATGGCCGATGGCATGCTTCCCCTCCCCCGCCTCCTCCCACTCCCGGCTCGGCAGGCCTCATAGGAAGCTGGACCCTTCCCCAGGGAGTCTCCCGTGCCAGACGGCACGGACTGCCCCAGAGGCAGGGGAGCGAGTCCCAGGCACAGGCCTCTGGCTCCTGTGTTGGGGCACAGCTCCCCTCTCCGGGGCCTGGCACCAGCCCCTCATTCTGAGATCTCACTCTGATGGCTTCCCTCCGGGGGAGCCACCCAAATATGAAGTCACAGAGAGAAAAAAACCTTGCGGACAAAACCAGGAAAAATTACACAGGCTTTTAAATTTGTGGGTGAAAGTCTTTCCAGCTACTTTGTGCACAATCAGGAGACTTCTTGAGCCCAGGTGTGACCGTAACCCATGTGTGTGACGAGCCATCTGCAGAGGAAATGCACCGGCCGGGCCACATGACATGGCCCCTACGAACCGCCCGAGAGGTGGGCAGGCAGGTCCCGTGTCCGCTAGCGAGCCAGCCAGGGGGCACGGGCACGAAGACCCCACCACCCCCCGGGGGGGGTTCCACACTCTCCCCCACGGTGCTGCCTTCCTGAGGGTGTCAAGAGAGATGCTGTCGAAGCTCCAGGAACCGTCTGGGCTTGCTGGAAACTGACCTCACCATCAAGTGCTTCAAGATGCCGACTGGGGGCGCCTGGGTGGCTCAGTTGGTTAAGTGTTGGCCTTCGGCTCAGGTCACAATCCCGGGGTCCCAGGATCAAGCCCCACATCGGGCTCCTTACTCAGTGGGGAGTCTGCTTCTCCCTCTGCCCTTCACCCAGCTTGTGCTCTCATTCGCTCGCTCTCTCAAATAAATATTAAAAAAAAAAGATGCCCACTGGTCCCCACTAGCCAGTTCTCCTCCTCCCTGGGTGCCAGCCCCGCTTGCCGGCTCGCTTGGAGGTGCCCTGGGATCCCACAGTCACCTCTGAGCCCCTCAGAGCTTCCAGTTGGCGGTTTCCTGTGGGAGCGCGGCCAGGGCCTCTGCTCTCCACTTTCTGGAAGACTTCCCTCTCCCCGCTCTGCCTCCCATCCACCCTGACCACCAGCCTGGCCACAGAGGAGCAAGAAGCGGACTGGCTTCGGGCAGGGGGTGTGGGGGGGGGCAGGGAGCCGGGGAGGACCCCACCCCTGGCCCTGTGTTTCAGGGGAGAGGAGAGAAGGGGAGCCTCCTGGGGCCCCGGGGTCAGGAGCCCAGCCCCTGCAGAGCCGCCGTGGGTAGGACAGTCTTGCAGGAATGTCATGACCCCAACGGTGCCCCTGTGAAGGCTGTCTTTTCTAGAAATGCAACACGGAGGGCAACGGCCCCTCCATAACAGAAGACCTGTTGTGAGACAAAGAAGTCAGAATGGGGCGAAGGTCTTTAGGGAGGGGAAAATTCCACTGCCGACAGAGCAGAGCGGGCTGGAAGGGTCAGGGTGACCGAAGGGCAACTGCAGCCTGAGCTCAGGTCAAAGGTCCTTCTGTGTGACCAGAAGGGGGCTCTCTGGTGGGAGCCTACACGTCAGCACGTCCGTCCACCCCTGTGAGCCAGGCCCCGGCCCAGCCCCGACAGGGACAAAGAGCCGTCCTCCAGCAGCAGCCAGGCTGGGGGGGGAACCACACATAGGCCTGAGCCATGTGGGGTGCGCTAGGACACAGGGGAAGAGGGAGGGGAGGATGGGCGCTGCCCCGGGTGCGCCAGGGAGGCCTTCCTGAGGGAGGTGGCTTTGGGGTAAGGCCTTCATGGGGGGGGGGGAATTCCCACAGGTAGTGACTGGGAAGGGTCACCCATCAGGGCCTTGCAGGGGGAGGGAACAGCCTGAGCGGAAGCAGGGAAGGTGAGCTCCAGCCTGTGTAGCCTCTTGTGTGGGAGGCCTTTTGTGCCCAGGGGGAGAAAACCCGGCTGGTAGATAACTTTCTGCATCTTGGAGCACCACGTGATGCTGAGAGTGGTTTTGAATAACTCCAAATTGTTCCTTGAACTTGGATGGCCCTATCTCAGGAAAGTCATACTCTGAGGAGTTTCCTAGAAAGAAAGACAGACGGGTCAACCTGCCAAAAGTGAGTGCATGTTTCACCGGAAGAGTGTTGCCGTTCTCCAACAACTGGACACGCCACATGGTCCTCGGAGTCACTGGGCCCAGTGGCCCAAGGATTCCTTCCACAGCACTTTCGAAAAGAGCCCTTCTGGACTCTGAAGGTCTTGAGCAGCCTCTCAGGGGCTCTTTGGCAAAGTTAACCTTGACTGAGCCCTACCCCGAGACCTTCTTCCCAGCCATGGCTAGCGGACAAGGGGTGAACGTGCTCAACCCCATGCTCAGGATGAACAGATGAGCTGAGAGCTTGAACAAGACGGTGCTGACAGGGAACGATGAGTCCTCAAGCTCAGGGGCCTCACTGAGGCTGCTGCCATGTGGGGCCACAGGCAAGATGAGTGAGCAGAGGGAAGCAGGAGTTCGGGCCCCTCAGGGAGGAGAGGATGGACACTTCCCAAATTCTCTGTCACAGTCCTGAGAAGATTGTGGTACCTCCCCGAATATCTGCGGGACACCTGCCGTGTCCTTACCACCAGCTGCCCTCCATCTGAGCCAGCCTGGGGGGTGCCCAGAGAGCGCCTAAAACCCAGAGATCCCTGGTGAGAACACCTTCCCCTCCGGGTCTCCGGGCTTAGGCAGGACAAGCCAGCTTCTCGTGGCGGGTGGAGCCGGGGTTCTTCTGAGGGCAGCAGGCGGACTTCCCGACTTTCTCTCCAGCCCTGGCTTTGCCTCTCCAACCCCGAAGTGAGGCTGCTATGTGACTCTGGGGAGTTCACCGGAGTTTTCCAGCCCATTCCTGGCACCTGCTGCTGTTGGCTGCACTTTAACGCCCCCAGGCAATGCCAAATTTTCCTTGGTGCTCAGAGAGAGCTCAGCTGAGGTCACATGGAAAATAACCCCAGAGCAGAGCCCCGCTCCGAGCTGTTTCAGCTGACTTCCCTTTGTTCTCTGTCTCTGTCTCTCTCTCTCTCTCTCACACACACACACACACACACAGAGGAAACTGGCCTGCGCCCCCACAGGTCACACTGCACACCCCTAAACATGGAGTGCCACACAGTAAACGTCTGAGACAACTTGTTTGCATCTAAGGACTCTGGGAACGCTTTAAAAGTAGAGAACTCCGGGGACACCGTGCCACGAGGTCTCTGTAACCGCTGGCTTCCAGACTACAAGCCCTTCCAGGGGGAAAGCTCTCAGGACAGATGAACCTTGCTTTACACCATAACACATTCCTGAAGAGTCACAGATAATCTACTCGTTTCTACTCTGCCTTATTCCAGGAAAACAAAACACAAAAGCACGGCAAACATGAAGATGGCAAATTAGAAAAAGGAACTTTAAAAATATAAAATACAAAAAGATGCTCAACATCACTTGGCAGCAGGGAAATGCAAACCAAAACACCGATGAGATACCACCTCACACCTGCCAGAACGGCTAAAATCAACAACACAAGAATCAACAGATGTTAGCAGGGATGCGGAGAAAGGGGAGCCCTCCTACACTGTTGGTGGGAATGCAAGCTGGTGCAACCACTCTGGAAAACAGCATGGAGGTTCCTCAAACAGTTGAAAACAGAGCTGCCCTACGACCCAGCAATGGCACTAATAGGTATTTACCCAAAGAATACAAAATTACTAATTCAGAGGGATACAGGCACCTGATGTTTATAGCAGCATTATCTACAGTAGCCAAATTATGGAAACAGCCCGTGTCCATCGACTGACGAATGGATAAAGATGTGGTGTATATATACAATGGAATATTACTCAGACATCAAAAAGAATGAAATCTTGTCATTTGCAACGACATGGATGGAGCTAAAGAGGATAATGCTAAGTGAAATAGATCAGTCAGAGAAACGCCATATGATTTCATATGTGGAATTCAAGGAACAAAACAAAGGAACAGATCTCACCTAGAGAGAACAAGCTGATGGTGGGGGGGGTGGGGGAAAGGGACAAAGGGCATTAAGGGCATACTTATCACGATGAGCGCTGGGCGATGTATGGAAGTGTTGAGTCACCATGTTGTGCACCTGAAACTAACATAACGCTGTATGCTAACTCTACTGGAATTACAATTAAAAATTTAATGAAAAAAATATAAAACAGAACCAGGAAAGAAGCAAAGTCGGCATGGACACCGTAAAACTCAGGCTCGCAATGGGTAAGACACAATATTCCATAAACTCCCTAACAGCTGCATGAACAGAGAAATTTGACTGGTTACCCAAAGCATCATGTATACACTGAACTTTGGGAAATTGAATCACATTTCAAATACATTAGTGGCATTGCTATTAAAGAAAACCTTTGTAGCAGACTTCTAGTTTGGTTTTTTTGTTTTTGTTTTTTGTCTGCTCAGCAGCCCTTTTTCTCAGGAAGTGGTCCTTCCTCGCTTGGTGTGATCAGGATGGGCTATCACTCACAGAACCCCAGGCTCGTTAGGGAGGCAGGCTTTGGAGCCAGGCTTACACATTCGACCCTCTCCTGGAAATCTGCATCCTGAGTGGAAACACCTGGGGGCTGCAGGTGGTTAAAGCGGAGTCTGCTCTGAGGGTACCCTCAGAAGACAACTCACGATGACGTCCGGCTGTCTGGAGCCCCAGGCCTGATCTAGTTCTGTCCTTGCCATGTCTTGATTTTCCAGGTTCTCCTCGAGTCTACGAACTTCCCAGAGTCTTTCCAACAAAATCTTTTTAGCCTAAGCTAACAAAAGTCTATTTCTGTTGCTAACAACCAAGAACTCCTAAAATATGGAGGCTAATAAATTCATGTGGCATAGGAGAACGCTCTGAAAAAGCAAATACTGGAGTTGTCTTCTTGGAAAGTCACAATCCAAGATGTTTTATTTGCCACGGATGGCGCTCAGGGCTATGGCTGCTCTGGCTGGGGAACTGGACAAGACTGCCCTTGGGCTGGACCTTGAAGACCGTCTGAGTGTGGAGAAGAGGGTGAGGGTGGGGAAGGCTTTCTAGGAGGACAGAACCTCCAGGTGTTACAGGAAGTGGGAGGGAGTGGGAGTTTTCAGCCACAGCCCCAGGAGAGACTACATCTCACATTCCCAAGGAGGGGCCAGACCTCGTGCTGTATTCACCAGGGAGATGTCCGGAACTGGGTAGAGAATTTTAAACTCTTCACCCACATTAAAAGTGCAAGTAAAAATTGAGTTGGATTTTGTTTAAAGAGGATGTTTGAATAGGATTCCTTTGGAGAGAGATTTTCAGAGCGAGCCCTCCTCTTCCCCTGGGGTCGGGGCATGCCTGCCGGTCACCTCAAGGCTAAATGGGGAGAGCTTTAAATGGATCCAGTGGGACACTTACCCCATGCTCCCTGTAGTTTGGGGCTCACAGGAGATGAGTGACTGACTCCCACTGGGAGACCAAAGAAGAGAAGGTAGGCTGGGTTCTACTTTTCAGCAAAGATTACATACTGGGGACCAACCACTTCCAGGCTAGGTCGGGATAAACATGTGGGCATTGTCTATGGGCCAGACATGGGGTCTTTTAGGTCCAATCCAAGTGGACAGTTCAGAGGAACAGAGAATTCAGCAGGATGCTGCTGGAGGTCTCACTAAATTCCTAGAGGCAGGGGAAGGGGTGGGCCACCAGGCAGCATGGAGAGCTTTAGTTCGTGTAAGAGCAAAAAAAGTTGCTAATGAGGACAGCTCTGGAGGTCCTCCTGGTCAACCCGACAGTTTCAGGGACATCATCAAAGCTAGGTCCATCTGTCAGCAGTGGGCTCTACAGCTTGGTGGAGGGGACCCAGGAGGCAGGTGGAACCAGGTACAGGTGTTTGCAAAATGCTGGTCCTAGGCTGGAGAAGGTCGAAAGCAATAGCTGGGCGAGTATGGAAAATCCCGAGCACCAACCGCACAGCATCACCACGAAGCCTTTTTGCCAAAAACACTGAACCTGGATCTCATCAAACCTTTACCTCTAACTTCCAGTTTCAAGGAAAAACAGGGGAGAGAGGAGCAAAAGAAATGGTAGTTGAAGGAAGCAATCAGATAAAGCCTCTTGCGTGTGATATTCTGCCGAAAAACCAACGTAGCTTCTTCAGCAAATCAAGGACATGAAAGAAGAGGGGCAGAGCAGGATGGAACTATTATAGACTAAGAGACATGGGGTAGTCAATAGTCATGTACCAATGTTGGTTTCTTAGTTTAGACAAATACGTGATTATATAAGATGTTAATGTTAGTGGGTAAAAGTGTGCAGGAATTCTCTGTACTAAATTTGCAACTTTTCTGTAAATCTAAAAGTATTCCAAAATGAAAGCTTATGGCTTAAAGACCCAAATGGACAAGACACCTTTGAGACAACTGGGGAACTTGAGAGTGGGTGTCACTGATTTTAAGGAATCGTTAATCCTGTTAGGTTGAAGTTATGTAGAAATAGGTCCTTCTCTTAAGAGATGCTTACTTAACTGGGTTAAATGTCAAGACGTCCTTAATCTAAAATATCTCAGCAAATTTCTTGAAAAGGCAATGAAACAAATATAATTCAATATTGAGGATTATTATATCTTGGTGATAGGGGTTTAGTATAATTTCCTAATTTCTTATGACTACAAGTTTGCACAATAAAAACTGAGTGCCTATGATTTAACTTACGCTTTAGATGTTATTTCATTAAGCCCCTAAACATCCGTATAAGACAGATCCATTACTGAGGGCTCGGAGTTCAGTGTTTTGTGCAAGATCGCACAGCCAAAACAGGGCAGACCTGGGGTGTGTGCACGAGCACCCACCGCCTCCCATTATGCCTTGTGCAGAAGGATAGTATCTCAGCGGGGAGTAAAAAAGAAAGGGGTGCTCCAGCTATATCCCAGGGGACCAGGCGACCATCAAGGGAAGTCCAAAAGAGGAGCTGGCCAGAGGAGTCAAGATAAGGACTTCGGCTTTGGATGGCAATAACAGCCGGTATTGCTCACGTTTCCTTGCATTGCCTTACTTGAATCTCCCGTGAATCTACTCCTCTTGTAGGCAGAGTGTGCTCCTTTTTTAAGATTTATTTTATTTTTCAGAGAGAGAGACAGAGCACGGTGGGGAGGGGCAGAGGGAGAGAGAGAGAATCTCAAGCAGACTCCACACCGCACAGAGCCCGCTGCGGGGCTCGATCTCACGACCCTGAAATCACGACCTGAGCTGAAACCAAGAGTCGGACGCTTAACCTACTGAGCCACCCAGGTGCCCCAGAGCGTGCTCCTTTTTACAGATGACAGCCAGGTGCAGAGAGGCTGATCCAAGGTCCCACGAATGCCAAGTGGGGAAGCCAGGACTCGTTCCAGGCCCTGGAGATAGTTTCCTCCAGCAGACACCTGGCCTCCCTGGGTGGTAGTGGGTGGGAAGAGGGCGCACACGCATCACCCAGTTGTGCTAAGGTGCTCGTTGGTGTAAGAGGTGGTGGCAGCGTAGAGCGCCCCGCCCACAGTGCTGGGTGGATTACAGGTGCTTCTGCCAGCCTCCCTGAGTGCCCGGGGGGCCTGGGCTGGCTCAGGCAGGCAGGGCCACCTCAGTTCCTGTCCCCTGCGGTCAGCCTCTGGAGGTCTGCAGGCTGAGCCCCTCGCTGTCTTCTACTTCGGCCCAAATGTGCCCTCATCACATAGACTTTCTCCGAGCTGCCTACACAAAAAGCCACTCCCTCTCTTTCTCCCATTTTTCTCTATACCCTTTCCGTGCTTGATATTATTGCCACCCATCACATTATACATAAATGCATTTCTTTCCCTCTCCTGCTCTAGAATCTAAGCCCCATGAGGTCAGGACTTATCCCTGGTCACTCAGTATCCCCAGGGGAGACTCCACGAATATTTGTTCAATGAATAAATATATACATGAATAAATTAATGTAAAAAGAAGAATGGTAGTCGTTTTTTCTCTACTTCTGAAAATTATGCTGCTGGGAAATACTATAGTAGGGAAAAAAGTACACCTGACCCTTGAACAATGCGGGTTTGAACTGAGCAGGTCCACTTGGCGTGTACTGTTTTTCGGATAGATACAGTGCAGTTAATGTATTTTCCTTACTATTTTCTTACTTTTCTCTAGCATACTTCATAAGAAAATAGTATATAACACATATAACATACCAAATATGTGTGAAGTGTTTATGTGATCAGTAAGGTTTCCGGTCAATGGAAGGCTATTAATAGCTAAGTTTTGGGGGGAGTCAAAAGTTATACGTGGATTCTCAGGCGCCTCGGTGGCTCGGGCCGTTAGGCGTCTGCCTTTGGTTCAGGTCGTGATCTCAGGGCCCTGCGACTGAGCCCCACATGGAGTCGGGCTCCCTGCTCCGCGGGAAGTCAGGTTCTCCCTCTCACTCTGCCACACACACCCCCCCCACCCCCCCAGCCCCGCTTGTGCTCTCTCGCTTGCTTTCTCGGTCTTTCAAATGAACAACAAAAAAAAGTGATACGTGGATTCTCAACTGCACAGGGGGTGGCGCGCCTGAGCCCCGCGTTGTTCAAGGGCCAACTGTACGTCAGACAAGCCTGAAAGTGGGAAGATCCCCGCTGTTTACAGGTAAGGGGAAGCCCCAGGAAGGCCCGAACTTACCTGGCAGCTGCTCTGCCTCTGCAACCATCTGAGAAGCTCCTTCTCGGATTCTTCCATGTTTCCACAGCTGAATCCCCTGATGGGGAAGCGGCCCGGAGGCGGCCTGTCTGTGCTCAGCGACGCCTCGGCTTGCCACCCGGCTTCAGGCCTCCGGTCACTCTCCTCTTCCTCCTTCCGGCCCTTGGGAGCCACGTGGGGAGCCGCTCCTCAGGTGGCCGTGGCCCGAGGGGGCAGTTCCCTCACACACCAGCTGCAGCTGGCGGCCCCTCACTGGACGGAGGGCAGGTGAGGGCGCCCTACAGAGGGGCCAGGAGAGGGCTCTGAAAACCAACGGCGGGAGAACGGACACCCAGGTGCGTGGCCAGGTGAGTTTCCAGGTGGGAGCCTGATCCCTGAGTCAGCGAGGGGGTGAGGAGCTGCCCTTCCTACAGCTGAGCGCCTGCGTCCGGGGCCCGCAGCTCCTGACACGGCCCGTCGGGGCGGCTGCTCCCTCGGCTTCGCCTGCGTCCGGGGCCCGCAGCTCCTGACACGGCCCGTCGGGGCGGCTGCTCCCTCGGCTTCGGCGGAAGGACCGCCTGGCCCCTGTCTTGAGGCTTCTCAGGCCGGCTCCCGGCTTTCCAGGGAAGACGGCCTGTGTCCTGGGATCCTTGCAAGCGGGGCCTCTCAGAGCTAGTCATCTTGCATCACAGCTGGGCCCTGACTGCGTGCTCCGGGCCCATCCCCGAGGGCCGCCCTGTCCCGGAAGCCTGAAGTCTGAAGCCTTTCTGGACGCTGCAGGGCAGGCAGAGACCCGAGGAGTGAGCAGTTTGGGAGGCCCTGGCACAGGCGGTAGGGGGCAGACAGCTGGCCCTGGCCTCCGGGCCCCCCAGCAGCGAGGTCGCCAGGTGGTGGGACAAGTCCTGGTCCGGGAGGCTGGCAACTGTAAACGTATCACTTTCCACAGACAGAGGGAGATCCGTGAACATCTCCGGAAGACCTAATTTCCCACCAGCGACTCCCCCGGGGGCTCACCCCGGTCCCTCAGGGCAGCCCTACCTGGGGGGGCTTGAGTCTCGGCTCTGGTTTCCCACCCAGGGCCTGACAAGAACAGTCGTTCCCTCCTCCGGCCGAGTGCGGCCTCTGGACACGGGCATCGTCCGCCATCTTTCTGAACACTGGACACAACCCCCTCTCTCCCACCAACCCTCCGGCTGCCCCAAAACCTGATGGGCACTTGCACTTACTGGGGAAAATTTGACCCAAACAGCCCCAGGGCGGAGTGAAGTCCTTTGAATATTTGTGATCTGAGACGGTGTAAGTGGAGGACACGGAGAGCTGGGTGGGGCTGGAAGCTCTCAGCACAGGGATGGACGCGTGGTGTGTGCGTGTGTGGAGGCGGCTCCTGAGCTCTGTGCAGAAGGACTCGCCCGGCAGCTGCTCCTTAAACAGTGCGGGGGGGGGGGACGGTGGGGGGACAGCGCGGTGACATGATGCGCCGGCCTTCCCACTTCATCCTGGGGGCCGGCCCTCCTCCCAGCAACTCAGGTGTCCCTTGTTGAGCTTTTCCCGATTTTCTGTGTCCTGTTCTGTGTTCTGTGGTCAGGAAAGGGCAGGCCCGTGGGCTCAGCCGGGCTTGGGGAGGGGCGCAGGCCTCCCCCCACGCTGCACACACCTCCCTGGCCCCTCTCCTGGAGGGGAAGGTGGGCAGGGAAGTTCATGACGAGGATGAGGAGGGAAAGACGGACTGACTGACCGCGAGCTGCTTCAGCAATGCAGAGACTGGGTCACCCTCACTCAGCCTCCTTTTCTGCTTTGTTTTTAAAGATTTTATTTATTTGAGAGAGAGAGCACCAGAGAATGAGAGCACGAGTAGGGAAGAGGGGCAGAGGGAGAAGCAGACTCCCCGCTGAGCACGGAGCCTCCAAGGACCCGGGAATCATGACCTGAGCTGAAGGCAGATGTCTAACCGACTGAGCCACCCCGGTGCCCCAAGCCTCCTGCTTTTAATAGTGTCCACCACACCCCATGTAAGGACTAAGGAATGAACAGCTTCCCACCTCTTAGGCAAAATGACCAAAAAAAAGCAGAACAGAGCAAGGAAGCTGGTGTGCGGGGGGAAGAGGAGTGCTTCGTGCCTGGAAATGGAAGCACACGCAGAGTCGGGGGGGGGTGTGTGCAGGGCCCCCCAGACAGCCCCCTCAGCAGGGGAGGGGGCTCCGCGCCGACTGAGGCTCCTCGGGGGACAGGATCGGCCGTGCCCGGCACAACCGTGCTGAACAAAAACACATTCCAGGCTGGGCTGGTTTTACGTTTTTTCTTTATTAAAAAAAAAAAGCATTTTTCTGGGTTTTTAAAACTTCTCCAATACATAAAAATTTTCCCGCCCCTTAACACTTCTTTCTTGCCTCCTTCACTCCCGCTCCTGGTGCCTCCAAGACCCAGATGGAGAACCCTTTTCAACAGCTAAGATCTGGGAGCTGGAGGGGTTGAGGGTTTGAAGGAAGGTGGTTCCTGGTCAAAAGGAGAAGTCCATTTGCACAAAAATATAAACTGTAGAGGATGAGACCAGCACATACGTGTATGGATTGATCTACAATCCACTTAAAAAAAATAGACCCAAACTGTCATTTTACAGTTGCAATATTATACAAAATAATATATATTTTTTAAACAACACATACGCATCCACACACGCACGCACGCACACAAGGTGCCAGGAGCCCCTCTGCACTTCCGCACGTGGGGCCAGGGTGTCAGTAGGCGAAGATGACGTGGTAGGTGACCTGGTGACCATTGTCCCAGGCGTAGAGCAAGCGGTCCTTGGGGTTGTAGTCTATCTGGGTGGTGTAGGAGTACTCGTTCTCGAACAGTAGCCGGGGGACGATCTGCGTGTTGGTGTGGGTGTCGAAGGCGTAGGAGATGTTGGCGTTGCGCTGGTTGTAGCTGTCCACGGCGTACAGCACCCCGCAGATGACGAAGCAGTTGCCGTAGAAGTTGCGCCGCAGCCCCGTGCGCCACGTGGTCTCCTTCTGCGTGCTCAGGTCCACGGCATTGAGCTTGCTCAGCACGATCACCTCCTGGCTGAAGCCCTCGTCGTCCAGGGCCGGGTAGATGAGCCACAGGCCGTTCTCGTCCACAGCGAAGTCCACGTCCGAGTGGCCCTGCCACCGCCAGGGCGTGGCCTCCTCGTAGGCCACGTCGTGGAGCATGGCCCAGGCGGCCACGAAGCGCTGCTTCAGGTCGTACTTGATGATGTTGCGGGTGAAGGCGCGGTTATAGTAGAAGGCGCCGTTGTACACCACGTGGCCCGTGCCAATCCAGCTGTACGGGAGCTTGTAGGAGTTGCTCCAGCGACCTGCGCGCGAGGGCGGGGCTTCAGGACGGGGGGCGGGGCAGCCGCGGGGTCGGGGGGGCGGGGCAGCCGCGGGGTCGGGGGGCGGGGGGGGCCGGATCAGCCGGCGGCCCCGAGTCCGCAGACCTGGGGCTGCGTCTCAGCTCCGCCACTTTCTAGTTTTGTGCAGCAAATGGCTTCACGCTGGTGAGCCTCCGCACGCTCAACCCTCACCCCGAGGAACAGTTCCCATTCCCAGGCGCTCCTCCCCCCCCAGGGGCCCGGCTCTAGGAAGGGGGTTAGCTCACTGCTACCCCTCCCCCACCCCCAACGCGGACCCCAGGAGCGGAGCGCACAGAATGTGGGGCATGCGGAAGAGGGACCTCCGCGACGAGGAAGGTCCTTTCACCACCGGAAGACCGAGTCCCCATTCTGGTCCGCGGGCACCTCCCAGAGTGATCTGGCCGTGATGGGAACAGGGGGCGCGGGGACGGGAGGAATACCCCCCACCCCCCCACCCCCCGAGCGGGCCCACGGCGCGTACCTTGTTTGAAGTTCTCCAGGTTCCGGAACTCTACCAGGGTGTTGCCGTAGTAATAGTTGGTGACATAGATCCGCTCATCCTTGGCCAGGGGGTCCTTCATCCAGGCCCCCTCGTTCCGCCCATAGGTGTTCTGGGTGGTCGGCCCCGTGATGGTGGACAGGGTGTCTTTGCACCTTCCTGACGGAGGAGAGGGGTTGGCGGGGTTGGGATGAAGGAAGACCTGAAGCCCCTGAAATCTGTGCCCCCTCCTCCGGTCTGTGGCCTCTGGGGGGCTTCCGACCTGAGCCTGGACACCTCAGCATCATCCGCTCACATCCCCCCCCCATCAGTCCTACATTCCACTCCTACAAAGCCACCTGCTGCCACCGTCCTCTGATTTCTCAATCCTACAAACTCATCCCCCTCAAGGATTTAATCTCGTGTTCTCTTCTGACACCACATCCTCCTCTGAAAGACCATCCTGCCTCGACTGGATTCCATCTGTCCCCACAGTGCTGTGAATGAGCCTCTCACAGGATGTCCCCTTTCCTCTCAAGGATGCCCGTGCCTCCCCCTCTGCCCTCCATGACCGCCCCTACCCAAGCACAGAGGGAGCGGGGCTGGGGCTTTCCTCCTCGTTCTCAGTCCTCAAGATACAGCATCTGGACAAATACACAGCAGCAGGGGACGCATGAGCAGAGCTGAGGACTTTCTGCCACACGTGACCCAGGGACACGGAGCTCACCAGCGGCTGAGCTGCCCCAAGGGGTTTGGCCCAGGGTATTTGGGGCCACACCAGTGTAGACTGAACACTGGATGTTCGTGCCCCTGAGGCCCACCTGCTGGGTCCTAGAGAGCTGTCCTCAGCCTCTGCCCCTATGCTACTGTAGGCAAGATGCCAGGGTCCCCTTCTGGGGACCTGGAGGAAAGGGGAACAAGCTCCACGTAAGCAGCTTGTTCTGGCTTGCAGGAGCCCCTTCTAAGCCAAGTCTGCCTCAGGAGCAGGGGGTGACCGAGTGCCCAGGAGCTATACTCCTCAGGGGCTCTTTGGGGTGACCTAGTGCCCAGGAGGAGCCCTCAAAGGCCACCAGCACTCTGCCGAGTTCTAGACCAAGTAGAAAGCCTAGAATGCTTAATATGTAGTGTTTTTATTGAGCACGGCCCTCAGAGATACTGAAATTGTGTGTGACCGCTGAGGACATGCGTTCTTTCTATCCCCGTGCTGGTGGGTTACGGAGGAGATGGGAAGGTGCCCCCGCCCTCACCCTGCCCCCAGCAGTGTGCTCTCACCAGCAGATCACCCCTCCACCTGCCATCAAACTGGCAGACGGAAGGGTGACAGTGACAAGTGTTCACCTGAACAAAACACACAGGCCTCCAGTTTGGATTGAGGGCTCTCTCAATTCCAGGCCACCCTCATTTCTGAACTGTTCCAGTCCGTTCCCTCCACTCTGCTTCCCCATTCGTGGTCTGAGGAAGAAGCTCAAGCTGGCAGGACAGGGCAGGCACCGTGCCCTTGGCTTTGTGCCTGGGGCAGCAGGCGGCTGGAGGTGGGGTGCACACTATTTCCCAGGCAGGCCCCACAGCGGGATGCAATTGGCAGGGTTCAGGCAGCTCTGTGTGGGGTTCATTAGGTCCTGATCTGACGGAGTGGGGAGGGAGGGATTCAGTCTCCGCAAGACAAACAACAGAACCAAGCCGCCAAATCCTCATTCCCCCACAACTGAGCTCATCTGTTCAAGACAATAAAAGAGAAGGCTCTAGCTGAGCCCAGGCAGCAGTGGTCTGGTGGAAAATCGCTCATTCCCTGGCGCTGAGCAGGGCTTCGTGCTTCCTCTGCACTGAGGTAAGCCCTAGTGGGCCGTCCCCAGGGAGGAGCATTTCTATGTGCTGCCTTCTCCTGGCAAGGCCCAGCGAGAACATGGACTCCCTGTCTCAGAGGCAGGGCAGACCCTCACCCACGCCCCAGAGCCCCACAGATGGGGGGTGAGGGGTTTCTGTCAGGGGGCTGTCATGGCTACGCCACCTCCCGGACCAGACTCAGAAACTGCCGATGAGCTCCCAGAAGCCAGGACTCATCTGAGTTTTGAAGTACTGGGATGCCCTGGGCAGCCCCGAAATCCCTACACGGTTCTGTCTCAGCCCTGAGGCTCTGCAGCAGCAGGGTCCTGGGGGAGGGGGGGCTACAGAATTTGTCCCAGGTTTGGAGTCAGAGGCCTCGCCTTGGTCTTGGCCCTGCTACCAACTCCGAAGTCTGTACTGCCTCCAAAATGTCAGAGCTTTAGTTTCTTCTGCGGGAAAACGGGCATGCTATATGCCCCACCTACTTCACGAAAAGGCTTGGAGAATCCACTCTGAGGACGGCACGGCAGGCTGAGTCATGGCCCCAAAGATACCCATGTCCTAACCCCTGGGACCTGTGAGTGTGACCTAAGATGGCAAAAGGGACGGTGCTGATGTGATTTGAGTCCGAGATCTGGAAATGGGGGGATATCCTGGATTATCCGGTGAGTCCTCCATGCACTAGCAAGTATCCTTCTACCAGGGAGGCAGAGGGAGATGTGACAAGAGGAAGCAGGAGGGATGTGGCCGCAAGCCAAGGAATACCAGCAGCCGCCCAAAGCCAGGAAAGGCAGAATGCGGATTCTCCCTTGGAGCCTCGGGAGGAACTGGCCCTCTGACACCTTGATTTTAGCCCCTCTAAGACTCATTTCAGACGTCTCACCTCTAGACCCATCAGAGAATCCGTTTGTTACTTAAGCCACAAAGTTTGTGGTAATTTGTTACAGGAGGCCTAGGACGCTGGGACAGATGGAGTCAGCCCTGGAGTCAGGTGTCCTTGTTTCTCGGGTTGGGGGGCGGGGGGCAGTCCCCACTGGCGGGCACCCAAGACCCCGGGGCACATCTCTACAGGCCCTCAGACAGAGGGACGCAGGCCTGCACGCAGGCAGGAATGGCGGGCAGACACGTGTGGTTTCAGAGCCCTTGAAGACACGTTCAAGGTCAGTTAACCACGAGGCCCGGACCCATCACCACAGTCTGATGATCGGGGACGTTCAGACACGCCTGCCCTTGGCAGCAGACGTCAGCCTTGGAGAGAAGGCACCGCGTGGTAACGCTCTTCGAGGGGGAGAGGGTGGGGGGCAGTTCACAGAAGCCACAGAGGAGACAGCGCTACCTGTGACTCACCCTCGAAGGGTCCCCACTCTCAGTGACGGTGACCGAGTACGAAGCACTTTCTAGGCATCAGCCCCTTTCATCACTGGCATTCCCGGGAGCCAGGGGCTCTCTACACAGGGTGCCAGGGTCTGAAAAGAAGCCCGGGGCCCTCTGCTGTCTCCTCCCGCCCCCACACCCACAGCTCGCTGTCTCCTCGCTCTCCCTGCCCTTCCCCTCCACCTCTGTGGCTCAGTTCAGACCTCACCGCCTCTTTCTGGGGTCACTCCAGCTGGCCCCTCCGGCTCATCTCCGCACCCCTCCGCCTATCCCGCCGCGCAGACAGAGCTGTGCTCTGCGTAAACCCTTCCTCGCCATCGCCAGCCACTGCGGGGCGCCCGGGCGTCCCGGTCCCGTCCACTCACGCTCTGGCCATCCCCCCATTCGGAGTTCTCAAACTCAGATGGCTCGGGGGCCACGCAGGGACTGAACCGGGCGGAGCGGGGCGTGCGGGACAACAGGCAGCCACAGAGGCTGCGGAGGGAGGGTCGGGAGGGCGGCTGCCCTGAAGGCGAACTCCAGACTCAAACCAGCCTGGGATGAATGCAGCCCTGGGGCTGCCAGGCCAACCTCCCTGGCCGGCCCCTCACCACCGGTCTTCCCGGGCATCTGTAGCTCGTTCGGAAGGGGGAGCCCTGGGTGTGACGCCCCGCTGTCCCCATCCTGACATTCTTCATCATTCTGCCTGTGACCTTGTGTTCTTAGAAGCGAAGTCTAGACAGTGGAGCGTGTGAGCGTGTGCGCGCGTGTGCACAGGACTGTGCACCCTGTGTGTGTCTGCCTTCCTGTCACCCATTTGCACGCATTTGCTACGCCTGATGAACAGAGCTCCGGGCAGACTCACTGCACGTGGGAGTTCAGCCAGACTCGGGGGGAGTTGCCCCCACAACTGAGTAAGGGGGGGCCTGGCAGCCCCAGTGCCGCACCTGCCATCGGGCCAGAGCCGGCTCTGAGCGTAGAAGACGGTGGTGCTTTAAGAAACACGAAAAACCAAGTAAATATCCCTGTATTATTTCTTACTTGTGTTACTTGCTTGTATTAGCCAACAACTTAGGCTAAAAATGACAAAGAAGACGGGAAGACTGGGTGACTCACAGTCTTTCTTTTCAGTCTTTCCCTACTCAGTGGGCTGGAGGGAGGGAGTGTTGCTAACATGTGCACATATCAAGAAGTAAAACAAAACGGCTGAGTTGGCTTTGTGCAGCATTTCCACTGTTCCGCTAAGAACAAAACACTTATGTATGAAGGAGCTGTGACACAGGAATTGTGTCGTTTTGGTGACTTCCACATCGGAATCAAGTGACCTTATATTTGCATTTAAAACTGACATTCACCGTGTAAAGATGAATGGTAAAACTCACGCTAATACTTTGAATTTTTAATATTTCTTCACTAGCAAAGAAAAAAAATGGACTGACGAGAGAGAGAGAGAGAGAGCGCACAGAAGAACGGGAAAAGCTTTCTATTCATGACCTTTAACATCACGGCCCCCAGGTGCTCACTGGGGCCGGGGCTCCACAGGCCCCCAGCCGCCCCGAGCTTGCTGCTCCCACAGCCCTGCTCCTCCTCACTGTGGCACCACTTCCGTTCTCGGCCTGGCTAGCTCTTCCTCGTCCTTCAAGACAGCCAGGTCAGCACCTCTTTCCAGAACAGAGTCCCTCAGACCCCAAGTGCCCGATGCAGCCCATCGGGCTGTGAAACACAAGCGAGGTCGCTGCCCCGCCTGCCTTCGAGGCGCCAACAGCTCGGGCACGGGCACCGACCTGCCTGAGACCCGCCGGCAGCCCTGACTGAGGACAGCTGCTGCCTCAAACCCTCTCTACCACGTTCAGAGTTAAGGCCGTGCTCCCCTTCGTCATCAGGCCCCTGGCTCCCTAGCCCAGAACCCTGTCCCCCAGCCTGTGCCCCCGCGCGGGGCTCCCTGCACTGCCCCCCACCCCGTGCTCGGCCTGCGCCGGCGCCCTCTCCCCTGGGGGTGCGCATGCTGGCGAGCACGCCGGGAGATGGGGGCCCACCGTCAGAACCCACGTCGGCCCCAGCTGGACCAAGAATGTCCCGTCTGCCAGGCTCATCCTCGCGCCACGCCCGTCACCTGTCGCCCTCCACAAGTAGTCCCCTGGGAAGTGAGCCTTCTCACTCCCTTTCAAGGTGGCACAGTGGTGCTCAAGGAACCTTTTCCTGGCACAGGGGAAGACTTTATTCCTCACCCACCTATAAGCAAGGTCTCCACTTCCCGTTCTTGTTTCCAGGGCCAGAGCCCCTGGTTAGGACTGAAGTTCCCTGTGGCTGCAGGGGGCTGGTGAGGGGGCTGGGGACCGAGCAGCTGGAGCAGAGTGCCCGTGGAGTGGGGCTCGGGGACCGGTCTTGTCTGCGTCTGGTGTCTGGGCTGGCTGAGGCCTGGCCCCCAGGGCTCCTGCCCTCCTGCCCCTCCAGCACCACCTTTCTCAGGCAGCCCAGGCCAGCCCCCTGACACGTGGCAGGCAGGCCTGGCCACCTCCCCTCCCCTCCCCTCCCCCACCCACAGCTGGAGGGCCAGCGAACCTCAGGGACTGTTAAGGTCTCAGGCTAGTCCGGAAGCCTGGTCTTCCCAGATCAGGTTTCCTATAGGATTCAACAGGAGACAGGCTCTCACTGGTACTGTCATCATCCTGACAGTCCTCTTCCCTGCCCCTCCCCTCTCCCTCCCCACCCCCAAACCAGCCCCGTGGAAAAACTCGCATCAGGAGCTGCAGCCCTTGAAGTCTGGGGCTCTGCGGAGCCGCGGAGCCTGGCCCACGTAGCACAGCCTTTCCTTCCTCTGCGGGAACTGAGCAGCCCTCCCCAGGCCCCGGGATGGCGGCTGACCCCTCCCCAGGCCCCGGGATGGCGGCTGACCCCTCCCCAGGCCCCGGGATGGTGGCCGAGCCCTCCCTTGGGAGAGCCAGCTGCCATCACTGACGGCATTTTTCCTTTCCCGGTCCTACAGCGACTACCCTTCAGCCAAATGCTTGTTTCCATAACCAAAAGTTAATTCTAATTTACTTGTTTTTGGAGTTTTTCTGAAAGGTTTACAGTTCTCCTGAGGATCATGGTTAGGCATTTCAGGACATCACAAAGTCAGATTTGGAAAGTGTGGAATAGGGTGTTCCTCTTAAAAACAGCCCCACTTAAGACCACATCTCAAATAGCCAGGCTCGTTAAACAGCAAACACCCTTCATGGGCAGCAAATGCATGGCCTGTGTCAGTTTCAGCCAAATGGCTTTTATTTACCTGCAACTAGGACACCAAGCGCAACCTGGTCTCACTCACCAGGCACAGATAATCAGGGGTCTGCAGAGAAGGATCCAGAAAGGAAATCCCACCCACACGCACAGCAGCCCCAGGGAGGCAGCTGACAGCGATAAGCAATTAAAAATGATTCCCCAAGGGCGCCTGGGTGGTGCAGTTGGTAGAGCATCCGACTCTTGGTTTCAGTTCAGGTCATGATCTCAGGGTCGTGAGATTAAGCCCTGAGCTGGGCTCTGTGCTCAGCAGGGCAGGGGGGCATCTGCTTGAGACCCTATCTCCCTCTCCCTCTGCCCCTCCTGCTCATGCTCACGTGTGTTCTCTCTCAAATAAATAAATCTTAAAAAAAAAACCAAGAGATTCCCAGAGCACCTGGGTGGCTCAGGTGGCTAGGCATCTCCCTTCGGCTTAGGTCATGATCCTGGAGTCCTGGGATCAAGTCCCACATCCATCAAGGTCCCTGCTCAGTGGGGAGTCTGCCTCTCCCTTTGCCCCTCCCCTCTGCTCATGTGCTCGCATGCGCACATGCCCTCTCTAACTCTCTCTCTCTCTCTGAAAAATAAATAAATCAATAAATCTTAAAAAAAAAAAAAAAGATTCCCCAAAACAAGCCAGTCAAGAGTCCACGCGGCCCGGTCCCCTCTCTGAGCCACCCTGTCTTTTCACCCCTGTGTGTTTGAAGAAAACCCTGCATCCACATTCACGTCCCTGTGTTCTCTCGGTGGAAGACCCCAGAAGCAAAACCCTACAGGCCAGTCTGGAAGCAGAATCTTACACCCTGCACGCGCTGCTGTCATTCTGGTGAAACAGAATACTGAACAGCAAGAGGAAACGTTCTCCCCCCTCTGGCTCCCACCAGGTGACTGGCCGCCAAGACATGAGGTGTCTCCCTCTGGGATCAGCAACTCAGGCAGGCTCCTGGAGGAGGCGGGCTCCTGAGAGCCCCAGAAAGGTGCCTGTTGGCAGTTACGCTGCTGGCAGGCCCCAGGGGAGGCAGGCACAGCCGAGAACTCCACTCCTGGCAAGGAAGTCACCCCGGGAGGAGGCTCCGACGCTGATCGACACTATCACCGAGTCACCGAGGGCACACAGGTGTGCAGGCCTACCTGTCTCCAGTGTCCATGTCCGAGCCACCCGTGGAGGGGCGCGGCTACGTTTCTGGGGGAACTGTCCCCCTCACGGGTGAAGCGGTGGCAGAGTGGGGGGTACGGTGCAGGGCTCAGGGCCTGTGGTCCCAGGAGCACGGTCGAGGCTGCCCAGAGCCAGTGAGGAAGTGGGAACCTCAGGCTCAGGCCCCAGGGCATTCTGCGAAAATTGAGCAGGACCTACAGCTTCAGAATTCACTGTCCCTGCAGAGAAACTGCTTTCTATGCCATGGTCAGCTTGCTTCCACCATGGAAGGGAAAGAAAATGAAAAAAAACATCCTCTCCTGCTCCCACCCAACCTCTGTGGCCCACGCACTGCCTTCTTCGGAGGTTCATGAGATTTTGCCCTGGGGACTATTTTTACTGGTTACTTCCCTGCTCCCGCTGTCATTATTCTGGGATTTTCCCCCAATAAGAATCCCTTGCTGTACCATGGCCTGATAAACCTACTGCAAGAAACCGCAGGATTTCGTGGAAGAAACAGTCTTTTAGCAAATATCTAATTTCATCGGAGACCCAAAGAAGGGCAGGGATTCGGCCAAGGTCACACAGCTGTTAGCGGCTGAGCCCAGGCTGTAACTCAGGTGTCTGCTCAGGGCAGGAGCTCCTTCCACCACCTGTCTGACAGTAGCCAGCATCTTGTTCTGAGGAGGGAATGGGGACAAGGTGGCCAAGGGAGCGGGAAATGGGAAGAAGGAAAAGGTACAGGGCAAACCATGTCCTCTGTCAAAGCACGTACTTTTCTCAACAAGCACTTTGATGGACTATTGGTCAACAGTGTTATTTTTCAACTGGTCTCGGCGGTGCCTCAGTGGAAGTTTGGTTGCATTCTCTTTGGGAGAGACACCTGTAGCCACCTCCCATTTCCTTCTCTAGCTGTCCTTCCCCAGTGCATGCTCCATCCACAGTTCTCAGAGTCATCGTGTGGCTCTGGAGCTCCCAGAACAGGGCACAGAACAGGGCTGCACTCTTCACGCTTCTGGAACATGCTTTGCTCTTTTAGACCTAAGTCAGAAAGCTTCCCTTCTCTGTTTAGAAAACTCCTGTTCATCCTTCAAAACCCAGCTCAAACGACACCTCCTTAGAACGGCCTCCCCAGCCTTCTTAGCATCCAGGCCACGCTGGTGCTCCCTCTCTTGCTCCACTCCTCTGCTGCTCTGGCATTTATCACATGAAGCCACGGTGGCTCCCATGCCCTCCAAGGCGGCTACTCGCAGGATCGGGCCCTGGGGCCCACTGTACCAGTAATTCTCCTCCCTCTTCTCTATTATTCCAGGACCACCTCTCACCCTGACCCCACGAGTAAGAGTCCTTTGGTATTTCATGGCCTGGTAAACCTACTGCAGAAAACTTAGTCATTGCCAAATACTCAATCCCCATCACAAAGCCTAGGACACAGAAAGCACTCAACCAATGTTTACAAAACTGACCAGTGAGGTAGGGCCCTGTCTCCAGTGACTTATATGTACTTAGAAAGGAGCTTCCCATTAGTGTCACTGGCACGCTTCAAATACATAAACCCTAGATGTTGGGGCGCCTGGGTGGCTCAGTCAGTCAAGCATCCGACTCTTGATTTTGGCTCAGGTCATGATCTCAGGGTCATAAGATCGAACATCGTGTCAGGCTTCGTGCTCAGCAAGGAGTCTGCTTGAGATTCTCTCTCTCCCCCTCTGTCCCTCCCCCTCCCCTCACACATATGTGTGGGGCTGAGAGCACATGCTCTCTTTCTCTCTCTCTCTCTCTCTCTCAAAACAACACCCCTAGATGTTATTAACACTGATCGCTGGCCAAAGGCATAACTCCACTTGCTTTTCCTTCCAGAGAAGTCTGACCATCTGACTCCTCTCTCTGCTTTCGATCTAAACCCAGGCGGAGCCTGTTACCAGAGCTGAGCAGGACATGGAGTCCAGGCAGAAGGAACTCACCTATGACATTCCGGATGTCATCCTCCTCTTCTGGGCTCAGGGTGGGGCTGGCAGGGGCTGTGCTCTGCCCCGTGGTAGCATCTCTCCCCAGCGAGTCTGTCCGGACCGTGGTGGGAGGCACCAAGCCCGTGTGCAGAGCCTCCGTAAATGCGTCCCCAGAGGTGCCTGGCGGGGAAGCGGAGGCTGGAGGTTGCTGGGTGGCTGTGTGGGCCACGGTGGTGGCTGGTACCTGAGTGGAAGGTTCCAGGCTTGCCTCCGTCTCCGTCATGGGACCTGGAAACACCGAGGAGGTCTGGAGTGGTGCTGAGAACTGTTCCACTGAGGCAGACAGGATGGGGTCCGGCGTGCTGGGATCGGAGGGCGCGGCCAGAGCTGAGGTCTGCGTGTCACTCATCCCAGTGGTGCCCTGATGGGTGACCACTGGCCTCCGGGTGGCACTGCTCAGCAGGTCGTTGTGTCTCAGAAGCTGATCTTCAATCAGCAAATCCACTCCATTGTCACCACTGAAAAACTCGTCTTCTAGGAAACAAACACAAGGTTGTCTGTGACTCAAGGACAGCTCGTGGTACTTGGCAGATTAAGAAGAGGGTTCCTGGGGTGCCTAGGGGGCTCAGGCGGTGAAGCGTCTGCCTCCGGCTCAGGCCATGATCTCAGGGTCCTGGGATCCAGTCCCACGTGAGGCTCCCCGCTCGGTGGAGGAGCCTGCTTCTCCCTCTGCTTCCCACTCGTGCTCTCCCTCACTCTCTCTCTCTCAAATAAATAAAATCTTTAGAAAAAAAATACTAAGAGGGTTCCTTTCCTCAACATGACTCGGTGGTTCAGAGATGGGGCCCGGCTGGGATTTCAGAAGAGGAAGGTGAGAAGTCGCAGAGATGGGAGGGCACTGCCTCTCCTGGAGGGTCTCTGAATAGACTGCCTCTGAGCTCCACCCAGGCTCGGGGACACCAGGAAGACACACACCCACGGCCACAGAGCCTGGGGGAAGCCAGCCACCCCGTCCGTTCATCCAGCACATGTTTATGGCGCACGCTCAACAACCGCGGGCAAAACAAACATCTTGCCCTCGTGAAGCTTCTGTCTAGGGGCGCAGACACTAAATGATAAGTAGACAGCACGCTTGATGGTGCCGGGGGGAAAAGTCGAGTAGGGTGAGGCGTGTCCCGAGAGCTGGCAGGCGGAGGGGGAGGGCTTGCAGTGATGGATCAGGTGGTGAGGAGGGAGATGAGAGAGACCTGAAGGAGGGGAGGGAGCTGGCCAAGCAGCCATCCGGGGAAGAGAATTCCGGGGCGAAGAGCAGCAGTGCAAAGGCCCTGAGGCCAGAACGTGCCTGTGAAAGCCGAGGGGCAGCAGGGCAGCCAGTGTGGACGAGGCGGGGCGGGGGGCGGGTGTGCGGGGAGAGTAACCAGTGATGGCAGGGAGGGCACAGGAGCCAGACCACGTGAGCTTTGGGCGCCGGGTTCGGACTTCAGTTCTTCTAAGTGAAGTGGGGGAGGGGCCAGGGTTTTGAGCAGAGAAGGAATATGAGGAAGCAAACTCTCTTAGGACACAAAGAGGTCTAACCACAAATGAAATACAGACTAAATTGCGTTTCATCTGTTTCTCAAAACCACCATTAAGGAACTGAATCTGCAAGCCACGGGCAGGGCAGAAATGTGTGCAGTACGTACCACTGACAAACGACTAGTTCCAGAATTAAAAAAAAAAAATCCCACAAATCAATAATTTAAAAAGACAACAAACAAGGTTAAAAGTGGGCAAACTGATTATGCCAACAGCTAGGAGAGCACAAACTGGGACGGGGGGGAAGCCCAGGTCCCCTGGAGGCAGGGACACCAGGTGGGGCTCTGAGCACATCAGCCCCCCCCCGCAAGCCTCAGTGTCCCCAAAACAGGACTGGAGGGCACCAAAGTCCCTTACAGCTGTGCTCTGTGATCTTCCGTAAGCCCAGAGACCTCAAGTGACCAGCCTGAGGTGGCTCAGCGAATCATAAGGAAATGCAGCAGGAACTCTGGATCACCTGTCACTGCGGGCGATTCCCCCCATGACCCCGCTGGCTCTGCGGGGCCACAGCAGTCATTAGACTGCAGAGGGGTCCAAATGGTGACCCCCTCCCCACCCTGCCTCCACGGTGGCCTGCTGACCCCAACTCACGCTGCTCTTCGATGTCATTCTCCTCCTCGGGGTCCTTGGCTTTGTAGTAGGTGATGCCCCGGATGACAGTGGGCTTGGAGGCTGGCCGGCCCCGCAAGTGCACCTGCCTCTGCAGGGGCCGCTGGGGCCTCACCACCTCGGGCGCAGCCAGGGGCCGTGTCTGCAGGAGCTCGATGGAGTTGATCTGCTGGGACACGGTTTCTTCCTGCAGAAACCGCTCCTCATACTGCTCCTCAGAGGGGACACAAGGGAAAGCCAGGTCACTGGTCAGACAGGCAGCGGTCAGGAGGAGGCCATGCTGCAAGCCAGGGCACTGTTCTGGGTGATTTACTTGTGCCCACTAATGGAATCGCCCCACGAGTCCTCTGAGGCAGGAGCTCTTTATCATTCCCATTTACACCTTAGGAAACCAAGGCACAGAGAGGTTATGCACATTGCCCCAGGTCCCACAGCAGGTAAGTGGCAGAGGTAGGATATGGACCCTGGCAGCCTGGCTCCAGCACGTGTCTCTAACCTCCACGCTGCGCTTCCCAGAGAGTGCAGTTCTCCTCTCAGCTCTGCCCGAGGGCTGCTGCCTGATTTCCATCTGGTATCAGGTGCTTCCAGTGAGGTCCCTGCGTGGGCGACAGTGCCCGGGCTGGGACATGAGGCCTGAGGCCCAAGATGCGCACCTCAGGAGGAAGCTTTTACTTCCACGATCAGAAGGAACGGCCCCACACCCGCCCTGATGCATCCAGAAGAAAGTCCAAGGTCCCTGGCCTGGCATTTACACCCCTCTTTAAAACGGACCTTGACCCAGCTCAGCATTCTTCTCTCTGGTTCCGCCCCCAGCCCCAACCCTTGGTGTTTCAGTCACTTGGCTGACTCCTCACCCTCTTGGCTCTCCTGAGCTGCGGGGTCTTTGCTGGGACTGTTTTCTCTGTCGGGAAGTCCACGCCCTCCCCGCTCCCAGAGCTACTTACCATAATCTACCCATTTCTCAAGGCCTGGCTACCATCTCAGGTCCTCAAGAAAATACTCCCAGACCTTCTCATCCGTAATTAATCTCTCTTTCCCAATCCTCACTTTGCATGTTGTGGCAGAGACTTCTGACTGACTGACGCAAATCCTAGCTCCTGTCCCTTTCTAATGGGAAACTGGCTTTGTGGGAGTGGCTGCAGGGCAAAGTTCTGGCCAGTGGGGTAGAAGTAGAAGTTGGTGGAAAGAGCTTTTGGAAAAGTTCCTTAAAAGGGAGGCTGAGTCAGCTGGAAGGCATCTTTTGCACTCTTCCTAACTGGTCTGGCCCGAAATGTGGACCAGGTGGGCTGCAGCTGAGCAGCCATCTTGTGACCACGAGGCAATTCTGAGGACGGACATCGCTAACAGCTCCGTGCAGTTAATCACGCCCGCCGAGGCCGGCCTGCCTTCGGGTTCCTTCCACACGAAAGAACAGCAGCCCCTCTACTGTTTGGGGCTTCTCCTCAACGCTGAACACAACTTCCGATGGACGCAAGTCTATACCTCTGTCACAGCCCCTCTCCCGGCCTGCCCTCTACGGGCATTATTTAAGGATTCTGTCTCTGTAGACTCTAAGGAACTGGAAGACTAGCAACCACCTCTTGCTCATCTTTGATTCCTTCACACTTGCTACATTGAATTTTTTTAAAGTAATCTCTACGCCCAAAGTGGGGCTCAAACTCACAACCCTGAAATCGGGAGTCACATGTTCTGCTGACTGAGCCAGCCAGGCGCCCCTGTTACACTGAGTTTGTCAATCATAACAAATCCCAAGGAATGGGCTACATTTATGCCTGGCACTGGGGTTTTGTCAAATGATGCTTTACAGTACGCTGCCGTGACCTGAGCATCTTGATGGCACCAGGACAACACCACTGGGAGTGTTCGGGTCAAACAGAAGGAGCCACCCAGTCCTCCTTGGAGCTGCTGCGCAGCCCAGGTTCGGCCCTCCTGTGTCCACAGTGTGGCAGGGTCTCTGGTCCATCAGGTCATGGACCTGCCCCCAATCCAGGATCACAGTCACCCACCATGGAAAACAACAGACTCTGGGCACAGGCCCCGTGAGCTGTGTTCAAAGCAGGGCCGCCACAGAAGGGTCCAGCTCCCGGGTGGTGGCTCCGTCAGGGAAGTGTGAAGGGACCTAAGAGCAGGCCCAGCCCTGCTCTCAGGAGGACTCCCGGGGCCGAATAATGAAGAGGCAGCTTCCTATTGCCACCTAAGCCGCAGAAGCCCCCTTCTCACCACGAGGAGGTGGATAAGCTCCCCTAAACCCTGTGACTCCCGGTGAAACCCACCCAGAGAGCAGAACCCACTTGGAAACAACACCTCTGTCCCCAGATGATGCCCCATGTCCTGAGAGGCAGAGCCGGACCTTCAGGGTCACAGAATATGAGCCGGCCAAAGCCCGGCCATAATGGCCAACTTTCTCACTCTGCCCCAGAAGAAGTGAATCAGGCTTTCGTTTTGACCTTACAAATCTGGCCTGGAGAAAACCCAGAGTCATTCCCGACCACGTCCCCACGCCCGTACTAGCTTTCCTGTGACAGAAGAGCTGACCCAGGTGACAGAGCAGATGCGGCAGTTCCTCTGTCTGTGGAGACCGGCTCCTGCAAGCCCGAGGCACACTTCTGCCAGTCTCCCCTGGGGGGGGGGGCGGCGGAGAGGCACCCAAGGAGGTGCAGGCATGCGCCCTGGGAGCCCCCACACCTGCCACCAGCCCCTCCTCAATTCCCATTTCCTGCTGGGGAGGTGATCTCGACGAGAGATGCAGGGATCCATGGCCTGCAGAGATGGAGTTTAGGGAGCACCCACTCTGACCAGACACAACCCTTCCTGGTATTTTTGGCCCTTACAACAATGGGGCAAGGTAGACAGCACAATCCACACTTTCCAAGCAAGGAAAGAGGGGCTCAGGGTCATATAGCGAATTGGCTGCAGGTCAGTGGGTGAAGGGCGGAGGGGGGCACTTATGGAACAGGTCCAGGGCCACTGTCTTCAGAGCCTGCCCCCTTCCTGCCATGAAGCCACACTGCCCACAGCAGTGACCACGGGGACTAATTTGTCTGCCATCCAAAAACTCATCTACATCCCCAGGTCCACAGGGCCCTGGTCTGGCCGATGCCCAGCAGACGTGGGGGATCCCTCATTTCCCACTGGGAAAGGAGGCTGGGAGGCTGACGAGGGCCCCAGCGCTTGACTCCGACGCTGTGGGCCGGCTAATTGCTGGACCCTGGTCTCCCCGTGCATTGCAAAAGCAGGTTGTCATTTCTTCATGGTAAACCCCAGGAACCGTCTTTAATTCCAGGCTCTCCGGGACAGGCAGGAACTGCAGTTCCCTCTCCCAGCCAAGGAGATGGAGCAAGACCATGGCAGCCTCTGCCAGAGAACATATAATTTCCTTGGATTCACTGGCGACAGACTGAGCTGGGCGGCAGCTGCCCCCACCACGCCTTGCTTTCCCCTCTCTGCTAATCCGAGAGCCTGCTGAATGACTTCAACTCCTGGCGTCCCTAAGTCCCAGCTCCCACCCTGCCCTCCCCACTCCCAACCCAGCCCCCCGAGCCCCTTGCCAACCCTCCAGGCAAGGACCTTCTTGGAGAGCAGCCTCCAACAAATTGCCACTCACCACTCCGAGAAACCCCAGTATCATCTAAGAACCCTGAAAATAACCACCAAACCTAGCCCCCACTTGCCTCCTTTCTAGCAGGGGGTTTGCCAAACACACAGAAAGACGAAGAAGGGGAGGAAGATCCTAGCCTTGGGCCTCCTTCCCAGCTTCCCCTTTCCCGCCCCTCCCTGGCCCTGGCTCTACCCCCCGCCACCCTGGTTTGGGTGGATTGTGCTAACTTCAGCAGTGTGATGAATGGGGATTTCAGGAGGGGAAAGGGCTTTGCTGAGCAAAGAGAAAAGGAGTTTGGTGTGTTTGATTTGGTTTACTGTTTGCCCTCGGGAAATATGAGCTGGGTTGCTGAACATACCACATAATGTATCATCAAGACAACAGCCGCATTCTCCAGCTCAGCCGACCGGGAAGCTGGAAGCCAGAGAGGACAGGGAATGCCGGACTCCGCTGGGCACTGGGCCAGCAGGACATACCAGATGGGCTGAGATAGGAGCCGCTGGGCCCCAGGTGGGGGGAGAGGGTGCCTCCAAGGTCCCTTCCAGCCCGAATGTCCTCGGCTTTTTGGTTTATAAACTCGGATCTGTTCAAGGATGACCCACCAAGCAGACTAAACACAAGCTTAGTAGCTAGCCTGTTGGGAGACAACTAAAAATGAGAATAAAAATAATCGTTGAAGAAATATAACATCCAAAAAAGCATCAAAGTAGTCATCGTGGGCAAAGCCAGAAAATTATTGGCCTTCCTTATCCTTATTTTCTGGTTTGGAACTGGTTTTATTTTGAGTTACACATTGGGCAGGGTGCAAGCCCCATAGTGTCTTTGGGGCTTCTTGCCCCCAAAGTCCTCATCTGCCGGCCGTCCTACTTTGGGAACACATGTGCCTAACCCACAGCTGCGGCCCGCTTGGCACCACGTTGATGAGTTTCCATGAGTTCCAAGCGCAGGCTGACTTCCTCTCTTGCCCCAGTTCCTACTGACCCAGGCAAAAAAGTCCTGTGTAGCAATGCTTAGCCCTTCTCCGTGCCCCGTTGCCCGGCAACAGCTCAGCAGCTCTGACTGTCCCAGAGCCTGCTCCCCCGCACCCCGCCTGCTGCCCCAGGCTGGTCCATCTGGAATCTAGGCTCTGCCGACCACCACCGACCCTCGGCCCGGTTAAAGCAAGCAAGGCTTCTCTTAACTGCTGTTGTCCCCTGGTTGCCAAGGACCCTTTTATGACACTTGATCCAGATCCAGTGAGACTCACTACATCTCACATTCTTCAAGTCCTGCCACCAAATTTACCTGTTTCCTCTTCCACTCTTCGGGGTTAGCTCCCACATGGATACTATTTCTTGGGCATCAGCTTAGGACACAACCACCACATTAAATGGCCGTACGCGGAGCCACAGTAATACACATCAGCTAACTTAGTAACCGGGGCGAGAAGAAGCCGGCTTCGGGCGGGGGCATTTTGGACAAGCAGGTCCGGTGGGATCGCTCCAGACACCGTCAGACAGCGTCCCATTTCTCGCATGGGGGACCTCGTGCCGGGACGCCACCAGGTGGGAGGAAACAGAGGTTTGAGACCCCCTGCCACCGCTTCCTGCTGAGTAAGGCGTCCCACGAGCGTTCCTGGATGTGTCCCATCTGGAAAGTGTGGATCCTGATCTCCGCCCTGCCTGCCTGCCTGCCGGAGCCGTGAGGAAAACCACCCGGGATAGTGACGGAAGGCCGAACGCACCACAAGTCCTGTATCAACAGGAAGGCCCCCCAACTTACGGTTTCTAAACTGGGGCGCTTTTGAGACTGAAAGAAGGTTCTGCCAATAATGATGCCAGGACGGCAGGAGGGAACCACGGGGGTCCCAGACAAGGCAGCATGCACACTGCTCCTTACTCATCACTCAGGGGCGCTCACAGAGGCGAGGTGGGGCCTGGGACTCCGGGGTCCTGGCCTCACCACCTCCTCGCTGAGCCCCTCTGGGCTTCACCATTAGGTACCACAGACTCAGTCCCCTGCCCCAACACATCTGCAGAAGGGCCATCTAGAAGAAATGAGACCATGGCCGCGTGCTTCCCAGGACTGTGCCCAACCCCCGCCCCACCCCCCGGCTGCCTCGGAGCCAGGGCCGTACCTCTGGGTGGGCGTAGGCTGCGGCCGCGTCCCTCTGCAGAGCCGAGCGCACGTCGGGCATGCCGTCCAGGATGCTGCCGGAGCAGTTCTCTCTCCCTCGCTTGCTCATCTCCGTTCGAATTTCTTCCACGTCTTCTTTGATTTGCTCGTTTTCCTTGGTGAGGTTTTTAGAAACTTCCTGAGAAGAGAAAAAAGTGTCACACGAAGATCCACGAAAGTGCTCTGACGCTGAGCAGGAGGCAGCTGGTCCCTCTCTTGGGCTCAGAGCTAGACGCATAGAAACGGGCCAAAAATCGGCCAAGGAGTGACTGGGGTCCTAGAGAGCACCCAGCCCTATGCTGAGGGCCAGGCCCCGGGCAGTCCTTCCAGGACAGCGTGGCTCCAGCATGCCCCGCTGCTGGAGATAACCCCAAACCCCATGGCTTTCCTAAACCTGACACTGCTGTGTCTCTGGGTCACCAGGACACCCGGCTTCTTCTCTCTCATTGGTACACAGTGCATGCACCCTTATCCAGTGATGATGAATATGACAAAAAATTCCACTCACTTGGACCCCATGCTGTGAACCAGGAGCTTGATTAATGAAAGAAGGGTTTTTTTAAAGCAATTTTAGAAGAGGTGGCCAAAGACATCTACTTAGTCTGCTTTTCTAGTGAACACAAACTATTCCCCCAGCACATTAAAAGCATCGTTTACATAGAAAACCCATGGGCGGGTTTCACACTTTCCTATTTACTCATAAAAAGCTTCCCGAAATGACCCCCGCTTGGCAAAGTACCTGTGTTCCAGATCTGGTTCATACTGGAAGGGACCAAAGGTATATTTCAGTCAACCAACACTGGTGAGCACCTCCTGTGTGTCTAAGGTACAGTGTGGTACCAAAAAGGCTCATGATACCCCTGGGGTTCTTGCCCTGGGGTGCTGGGGAGATGCCAGCTATAACTGGGAAAAAAGGCCCACATAGCAGGAGGAAGATGACCAAGCACACTGGATTCTGCAAGTGGCAAGTGTGAACTTACGGATTTCAGAGGAGGGAGGGGACAGGGGAGAGGCAGCGTCCTAGAGGAGTTGACGCTGCACGGGATCTGAACCGGGGACAGTTATGGGCAGGCTCAGAGGTGCCTTTTCACCTCAGGTTACTTTGAGAGAAGTTTACTGCACTGAGATCCAACATTGTCCAACTCTGGCCAGCATTCTAAGGTTTCCATAAGCGTCTGAGTTTTTGTTGTATTTTTTATTGATTTATTTTTTTAAAAGATCATTTATTTATTCGAGAGAGAAAGGACGTGAGCAGGGGAGGGCAGACGGAGAGGGAGAAGCAGGCTTCCCACTGAGCAGGACCCTGAGATCATGACCAGAGCCAAGGGCAGACGCTTGACCAACTGAGCCACCCAGGCGCCCTGCATCTGAGTTTTTAGATGGGATTTTCTCCTTGAGCCCTGTTTATGGGGTAGGGGGGGCAGAGGAAGCAAACATGTAAAACAGAGGATGCGTGTGCTTTCCGTATTTAACAGACAGATATGGGGAGTGTAAACACTCAGACCCCTGCTACCTGGCAAGATAATGCTAAGTCCCAGAGGAAAGCCACCGTGGCTCAGACAGGGGTGTCTAAGCACCCAGGCAGACAGTAACCCCCAGACTGCGGCTCCAGTAGCTCCTAGAGGGGCTGTCCCGAAGAATCCACCAGGTGCTTGTTAAAACTAACCAGACCCCAGAGCCACTGGCCGTACGGTTCTTCTGGCATTTCCTTTCATGGCCGATTTTGAGCCCTGGAAGGGCTTGCTGTGTTCTATGGGGCTCAGGCCTAGCTGGCCTCTCTAAATTGCACAGAGTTAACTGTGAGAGATAAAGCCCCCCAAAAAGAAGTCTTCTTTCCGGAATAGCCAGAAAGAGCAGTCTTACTCGGTGAGCAGTCACTCCTGACAGGTGTTACCAGGGGCAGTCAAGTGCAAGGGTTAAGAGCACGGATTCTGGACGAAACAGGCTGGCTCACGCGTCAGTGTTATTGCTACTTCCTTGATCTCGGGCTAATCAAAGTCTCTGTGCTTCAGTTCCCCCAGGGGTAAAATGGGGTAATACTAGGACTTCCCGATGAATTCCTAGGAGTAAATAAATTAATACATGTGGAAGTGCATGTGACACACAAAGGGGTTGTTATCTTTCATAGGATGTTACAGTTGGGGTTTCTAGGCCCCTGGAGGGTCCCAGAACTCAAGCATGTCTCAGATGGGGAAACCGAGGCCCAGAGGAATGATGTGATTTGCCCAGATGATAAAAACAAAAGTGGCAGAGCTGAGCCCAGCACCCAGACTCCTGGCCCTTATCTCTGAGGTTCACTCGTGGGACCACTAAGACCCTTGGGGGAGGGTCCTGGTCCTCAGCCAGCTCTGGAGCAGCGGGGAGCGCCCATCAGAGGGGCCCGTGAATATTGCAGTGTGGTCTCAGGGTCTCTGAGAGAATACGCACGTGCATATGCAGAGAAATCTGGATAGGGTGGACTCCTGTAAGTCCTTGTTATGCAAAGTGTGGTGACAGATGGGGGGGCACCCTCAGGAACTGTTAGGAATGCAGTCTGCCCCCACAAGACCTGCTGAATCAGAATCTGCATTTTAACAAGACCCCCAGGCAATCTGCAGACACATTCAAGTTTGAGAAGCGCTACCTTAAAGGTAGGAAGCTTGGGGTACACCTGCTGGAAGAGAGGGGTCCAAATGCTTGGAAGACGATGACTTACAGGAGCCAGATTTTTCGGGGGCCAACAGGAAAGGTGCCAGGTGCCTTCGTGGGATTCACACACTTCTTTTTAGTTTCTAAAGATTTTATTTTTAAGCCATCTCTACACCCAACGTGGGGCTCTAACTCTCAACCCTGAGATCAAGAGTCGCCCGCTCCAGCCAGGTGGAGCCAGCCAGGTGCCCCAGGATTCACGCATTTCTGTACATCCCCAAGCCCCTACTGAAAGCAGGGTCCAGGCATCTCCCCCGTTAACACTCAACGTCCTGAGACATCCAACACAGCCCAGCAGGCTCAGGGGTTCCCTGTGTTACTTCTTCATTAACGCATTCGTGTGCTCAGCGTTGGGCCCTAAGGGGTCAAGTGTAAGCCACACCGAGGAGGATCCCGCTCTGATAAAGACCACCCTCCATGAGGGGATGAAAGCAATAACCAAGAAAGCACCAACCAACGAAGATCAAAGTCAGGGCGGGTGACAGTTGTCGCTCCTGAGGCGTCACCAAGGTCAATGACACAGTCTCTAAGGTGGGGGCCGCCATGTGGCCCTAGGACTCCCCTCTGGGTGAGCCCAGTGGCTGGGCCTGCAGAGCCTTACTACGAAACAAGATCCTGAACACCTTGCTAGAGTCAGCACTGGCCTGTGCACCCGCTGCGAGGCCGACGGCAGCCCCACGGACTCAGCCCCAGCTCCCGAGATCTTGGGGTTTCGAGGTCCCTGGAGGGCCCTTCTTCTCCCTGATTTATAAATCCCCAATACCCTTTCTGATTTGAGTGAGGAGCCGTTACTTGGGGTTTCCACAGAGGAGGGTCTGATACAGTCTGGCCTGGAGAACCCAGAGGAGCACTATCGTTTCTTCCCCTCACGGGAAGGGCAAAGCCGGCCAGCCGCCTGAATAAACACCCAGCAGGTGGTGGCATCACCCCACTGGCCTGCCAGGCTGAGCCAGTGGCACCCCCCAGGGCAGCGGCTGCACCCCTCGGCCACCCCTGGACTCAGCCACCTCCATCCCGGGGGTGCTGGCCTTGTGGGGCTCCCCACCGCCCCCTGAGATTCCTGCCTCCCTCACACCAAGACTTCTCAGGAAGCACGGGGGACGCGGGGCACTCTTGAATCTGCCCTGGCCGAACCGTGAACCCCGTGACCTCAGGCGTCAGGCTCTTCCCCTCGGGACAGCTGCAGCCGTGACGGTGATGGTGTGCGCAGCTTGGCCCATGGGCAGTGCTGGCCACGTGGTGGAGGAGGCAGGGACGGGGCCTACCTGGCCCCTGCCAAGGGTGCCGGTGTGATGAAGAGGAGGGCGGGAGGAAGAAGGAAGAGCCGGTAGACAGGGGACTGGCCCAGGAGGCCAGACACAGCCAGCCACGGCATTTAAAGATCCGAGCAGAGCCGGGGCCTGAGCAGTGTTCGCAGCGCATGTGCCACGTTGGGCACGGGGCCCGGGAGGATTCCCACCGGGAGCAAGCCCACACTGCCGAAGGGGACATGCGTCTCGCACTGATATAGCCGGAGGCACACACACCGGAGGGGAGGAAGTGTGCCAACCAGGCGGGGTCCCTGGGCACAGGGGACTGGGTGTTGGTGGAGCGGGGGCCGGCACGCGGGTGCTCAGAGCCATGGAGGGCGTGCAGACCGGTGGAATGGGAGTGGGGGCAGGGGTTGGGGGGAAGCTGTTCCACGGGTACAGAATGTGTCCTGACCTTGTCCAGCTGTTGGACAAGTGCGTGGCTGCCTGGGTGAGGCGGCGACAGCGTAAGCCAAAAGCGTTGGGACTTGAGGGGGAGCGACCATGGTGCAGAGCTCTGGAAGGCTTCTGTGCTCTTGTTCCCCCCAGAACCAGGGACGGGGGGCGTGGTGAGGAAGGGGCTGGCTCCGGGCACCAGTGCACCCCATCAGCACCACCACGAGGCAAGTGAAGGGACCCCTCCAGGCCCCAGCTGGAGGAAGAAGGAATAAGGATGCCCACCTCACCAGGCTCGGCCTGGAGAAGGAACGAGGGGCTGCACGTGCAGAGCCCGGCACAAAGCGGGACTTGATGCCCCCAGGCAGAGCAGGAGCACGGCTGGCCCTTGCCATCTCAGAGCAGATATGCAGGCGGAAAAGAGGAAGTGAGCTAAGGGTTGGCGGGTTGGGCAGGAAAGAAGGTGAGAACCGCCCCCTCCGCTCTCCGCCCCCCAGCCCCCCCCCCCACGCCCCGGAGAGGCTGCTGGGTTGTAAAAAGACGCACTGGACCCTGGTAGGAGGTGACAAAGCCAGACTGCAGCTGGGCCACGCGTGGGCCCCAAGTCCTGTAGCAAGCATGTGTCCCCACATCTGAGGAGGCCACCTGACCCCTATCGCTCGCTGGCTGGATGTGCCCAGGGCCGAGTGCAGATGCCAAGCCTGAGGACGGAGGGAAGAGCCTTCCTTGAGGGATGAAGTGAGTGTGGGGGTAACCGGATCCTGGGGTCTCCGAGCTCCCAGCAGCTCGCCTGCCCTTCCCCCTCTGAGCCCTCCAGGACACAGCTAGGACCAGGCGGCCTGAGATGGCCACCCCAGCTGACAGCTGTCCCCAGCCCCTGGTGAGAGTGCTGGAGGGGGAGAGCAGCTAGAAACAGCTGGTGCCCCAGCTGAGCGGACAGGCTGGACTTGGCACAATCCCGGACCACAGCTGACGGAGCTGGGCAGGCAGGCCTGGGTACAGGGGCCACCAGCTGCCCCTTCAATCACTCCCCCAACCAAACAGCTGCTGAGCATCTAGTCCGCCTCGGGTGTGGGGCCAAGACGCTGAAACAAAGATGACTCAGGCTCAGGTCGCCCTGAAGAAGTCCGAGCCTGGAAGGACAGTCAGACAGGTAAAAAACAAGAAGTCCCAGGCCTCTGATGGTGAATTTCTGGGTCAGGGGTCACCTCACCCCCCCATAGGGCCCTGCACCTCTTCACATCCGGACAGTTACAAGCTGTTCCTTGGGCAGCAGATGGAGGGCTGCCTCTCACACATTCAGGCTGCTTAGCCAAAAAGAAAACCTTTCACTGCACAGTGACAAATTGGATTTGAAGTATATACAACCCCAGGAGAGGGAAGATACTCACTTGAACTCACATTCAGATGTAACTGAATTAAATCACAGTAAAGCTGAAATATATCTTAGAAATATTATCTCCAAGCCTTTCCCTTTCCAAGGTGACAGCACCGTGGTCAGACAGGGTGGGCGAGACTTTTCCCCAAGGCTGCGCTTGAGTAGGAGAGGCATGAAATGACTGACCGCAAAAGCAGATTTGCTCAGGAAGGAGAGTGAACACTTGGGGTGTCTTGATGGGCATGGAGGGCGGGCAGAGAGGGGAGGCCTGGAAGGAGATCCTTCCTTCCCCTAACTCACAGCCAGGCCTGCACAGACGCAAATGACATTTTCCTATTTGTTGGTGAAAAGATATATCCCCCCCGAGTCAGGAATGCTCCTTTGATCTTGCCTTTCAGACCAGAAATACAAAGGCCACCAAATCGTTAGGTTTGAAGGAGAAGCCTCAGCGATGTCTGTGCCAGCACATTTTGGGGAGCAGGCCAGTTCTGAGCCTGGTAAACACATCACAGATACGAAATCTTACTTGGACACAACCCTATCAGGGGACACACAAGTTTCCATGCTGACCACCTGTGCTCATGGACAAGTTTTGCAAAGCCCAGCAGATAAGGTTGAGAAAAAGAGAAGAGTCACACACATCAGAAGGGGCTGGGCTTCAGCAACGGAAACCATACTTTGGGGAGCCTGCAGACAGGCACCCATATTAAGAGCATGGGATATGCACGCACACGTATACAAAGGCACGTGTGTATACAGCCTCTCCCAACGGTCAGCCTTAGTCCACCACATTAGAGGTTCTTGGCCTGGGGGTGCCTGGGTGGCCCAGTTGGTTGGGCGTCTGCCTTCAGCTCAGGTCATAATCCAGGGGTCCTGGGATCGAGCCCCACATCGGGCTCCCTGCTCAGCAGGAAGTCTACTTCTCCCTCTTCCTCTGCGTGCCACTGCCCCCTGCTTGTGCTCTCTCTCTGTCAAATAAATAAGTAAATTCTTTAAAAAAAAAAAAAGTTTTTGGCCTGCTGACCACTTTGGATGTCACTTCTACTGGGACCAGTTCTATAGAAATGCCCATGGGGTTTCAGGCCTCGACCAGGCGAATAGAAAAGATGTTTTGGGGGTTAGGTTTCTGGAATACAGTGACATGACCCTACTCTGCTACACTCTCCAAGCTGACAAAACCTAGAAAGTCTGACAATACCAAGTGTTGATGAGGATGTGTGTGGCACTTCCATACCCTGCTGGAGGGCACGTAAACTCGTACTAGCACTTGGGAAAACAGCTCTGCAATCTCCCCTACGACTGAAGGTAAGCCTAACTCACGTCCCAGTAGCCCCGCTCCCACTTAAATACCACAGAGAAGTGCCTGCAGGCCTGGGCCTGGGCCTGGGCCAGGGAGCACACACAGGGCTGTGCACGTACAGGGAAGCTCCCAGGGCTGTTATGAATTACAAAACTAAAAACATACCCCATATCCCTCCTCAGTAGAACAGATGGATAAATTGTGCTATATTCATACAACAGAATACTGCGCAGCGATAAAAATAAATGAACCACAGGATACAAAACAACACAGGTAACTATTAAAAACAAAATTGAAGAGGGGCACCTGGGTGGCTCGGTGGGGTGAGCATCTGCCTTCGGCTCAGGTCATGATCTCGAGATCCTGGGATCGAGCCCCACGTTAGGCTCCCTGCTCCGCAGGAAGTCTGCTTCTCCCTCTCCCTCTGCCCTTACCCCCTCTCATGCTCTCTCTCTCTCTCAAATAATTAAATCTTTAGAAAGAAAAACAAAATTGAGGGGCACCTGGCTGGCTGAGTCAGTGGAGCATGCAACTCTTCATCTCAGTGTTGTGAGTTCAAGTCCCACAGTGGGTGGCGAGATTACTTAAAAAAAAAAACAAAAAAACAAAAAAACAAAACTGAAAAAAGCCCAACACACATACACAGGTACACACATATTCTGTAGGACTCTATATACTTAGAGTTCAAAAATAGACAAAACTATTATATTTAGGGATACATCCTTAGATAATGAGAATGTTTTTAAAAAACAAACAAGATGGGGCGCCTGGGTGGCTCAGTTGGTTAATCGACTGCCTTCGGCTCAGGTCATGATCCTGGAGTCCCGGGATCGAGTCCCGCATCGGGCTCCCTGCTCAGCAGGGAGTCTGCTTCTCCCTCTGACCCTCCCCCCCCTCATGTGGCTCCTCTCTCTCTCTCACTTTCTTTCAAAAAAAAAATAAAATTTTAAAAAAAAAAAAAACAAGATGATTAACATAAAAGTCAGGGTAGAGGTTCCTTGGGGGGGCGGTGAGGAGAGGGCACATGGGGGTGCTGAGGTTTCCTGAGCTGGGTGGTGGTCTGCTTCGTAATAATTAAGCTGTACATTTGTTGCTTATGTACTTTTCTATGCATGTGTTATTTTCCCTAAATTAAAACAAAAGCTTAACCAAAATCACCACACTAAGCAGAGCTCTGAGAGCTGATTTTACCAGAAGGTGAGACTCTAACAGTTTAGATTCTATTTCTCCTTCCTTCCTTCCTCTTTCATCTACAAATGGAGTTTCCATTTCTACAGGGTGTGGGTGTTCACACGTGTGCCCGCTTCTGTTGCCAAGCACTGATCCTATTCTGGGCAAAATGCCGCACCAATCTGACCCCTTTGTCTGGTCTGACCTCCAAAGCACTCCCCTTGGGATTCCGGAATATCCAAAGACCAAGAGCAGAATTTCACTTCCAATCCTCCTGCACAGCCCGGCTGGAGGACTGTTTTTTCCATTTACCCAACATTGGGCCTTTTCAGTGACTGCAGACTGCAGACCGAGTCAGCCAGCCTGAGCCAGCAGACAGAGGCTGAATGTCACACTGGGAGACAATGCTCCGCTCTATGGGCCCGGGTCCCCAGCCCATCTGTGCCATCGGCCACACCACTGCGCCCTGTAGCCTTGGACAGCATGCTTGGGGGAACCTCTCACTCCACTTTAATCTTATTTAACAGGACTTATGGGATACAGCCACGGCTCTGCCTAGAAATTCCCTTGGAAGAGCTGTTGTTTGAAGCTCTGCTTAGGAAAAACTGATGCTTCCGGGGCAGACAGCAATGACTCAAAGCAACTTACAGGGTTGATTAGAAAGAGCCTTGGCCCAGGAACCAGAAGGCCTGAGCTCCTGCCTACACTTCCCTAGAACCTACTGCAGGTCTCATGTCCTGTCTAGCTCACGGGAACAGAAGTGCTCAATGTCTACGGGGTGGTTTAAAACCAAAAACTGCTACGTAAGCAGAGGGGATGGTTATTATTAATATAAAGGGCCAGTTTTTGCTACTCAACATACCACAGTTTTGAAAAAGAGATCACTCTCATCAATAGAACTTAGATGGGCTTTGGCAAAAACCCAGTGACTGCGTGCCTACCCAGAGGACACCATCCTGCTGGGACAGCACCACCGCCCCAAATTCGCCCACTAAATGCATGCCTATCCTCTGCCAGCAGGAAGGGCCCGCTGCCTGACAAGGCTGGAAACAGACTACACCCCTTGAGCAGAGCCCTCGGAGGCTGAGCACCTGACCTTGGCCTCATGAGCACTGTGCTCTACCCCCAGAGCTATCTTTCCCGGTCTGTGTTCTTGAGACAGAATGAAAACCAAGTGGCCGCCAAGGTCAGGTGAAAGCAGCAGAGGTGGCTATCAGCCCTGTTCCTATTCAAACGCAAACCCTTTTTTAAAGGGGGCATCGCACATCTGCGCGGCTCTGGGGGCCAAGGGAAAAAGAACTTTCCAATTTCCAAGGTCGACTTGGATACTGGTTTAATTCCTTTTGAACCCACCTGAAAGAATCGGAAAGTAGTTTTAAATGGGAGAACGAATCCCAAGCCTGGATGAAGTCCGTTGGTGGGAGGATGGTGTTGACCATTCCCAACCTCTTCACAGCCGTCCGTGTTGGAGAAAGAGAGCGAAGATTAGGCCTAATCCTCTTGCGAAGCCCCCTCGGGAAGAATGGGCCGACGTGGTTCTGTTGGCCACCTCAAACTAGAGGTCTAGAAAGCTCAGGTTCCAGGGCCTTGACCCTTCTCACCAGACCTGGTAATTGAAGTGATTCTGACTGTGGACCCACCCCTCCTCCCCCAAGAGCTGATGGCCGTGTTCAGAAAACACTCATCACACCACTGGGCGAGCCAGGCCTAAGGATGGACGGACAAGGAAGCGGCGCTCACTTTCTGGAACATTTTCTGGAGCGTAAGGAGGGTGCTGACACCAATCTCTGCAACGGCAATGTCTCGTCCTCCGTGTCCCAGCTCCCCAGCAAAGCAACAGGGAGACGCTACCCCCTCCCACTCCTTGGTCACAACAAGAGTGCCTTGTTTATTTAACCATTTCAAAGCATCTGTAAAGTGATTAGCCCACTTTTTATCCCCTCGGCAATCATACAAAGTAGACAGGGTACCTCGCCCACTTTACAGATGGAGAAGCTGGGGGACAGTTGCTCAGCAACAGCAAACAGAGAGCAGGTCACTCTGTCCTGACTCCTCGTCCGGTGAGGGCTCTTTCTGCCACACTAAAGGGCCTTACCTTTGCCCCATCCTACAGCTTCTAACCGCCCACGAGGGAAGCCCTGCTCCTCCATGAGAGACCCCCGATATTTTCATGAGGGATATTCGTAGAGCTAATCGTTCTGCTATTAAACCCACCATTTACAGTCACAGTCTAAGAAGTAAATAGACCTAATTTTTTGAGTCACTGTTTCAAGTATCAGCTCAAGAACTGGGTGCCAGTCAATGACACACACCCGTACGCTCCCTACCAGTGAGGCTGAGTGGTCATCGTTCCCTTCAGGGTGACCAAGTGACTTATCTCTGTTTTAAAGGATGACAGCAACAAAATGGTGTCAACATTATTATCGTGTGCAACGACTCCTATCTCACACCACCACCCCACACACCGCCCCTTTGAAAATCATGGTGCCAGTCGAGTGTCTCCCAGGAGCCCTGTCAGAACCGTGTGATGTCTGTCTGGGAAAATTACACTACTGGTCCCTCCTTCCAGGGGGTGAGGAACTGGAATGCTTTCCAGTGGGGAATGTTATTTATTAGTAATCATTTTTATGTCTTCTTTCTCTAAAGTGGATTTAAGATTGATCACCACACAAACACACATACACATACAGAGACGGACGGCAGAACAGTTAAAATAACGAAACAGAACAAAACCAGAAGAAAAAATTGACAACCCTATTCCCCGAAGGGAGATGCCACCACCTTAAAATCAGAAGTAAGATGCTTATTGTACTTTTATATTTCATTTAGCTCTGAGTTCCGTGGAAGTCAAGGTAAAAATAGAAATACGTTGGTTATATGGTTCTCGTCTATGAAAGAAAGAAGGTATATATTTATATTTATATTTCACTGATTCTCTTTGTCATCGAAAATTTGGCATGATTTCGGATGAGCGTTTTACGTATATTTTGTCTTTCCAAAGAACAAAACAGGTTAAGTCTAGTCAGGTTACATGCTTTCTGGAAATATTGTGGGAAGTTTGATACATTTTTGGACCTGATCAAGAGAAAGATACAGAGGGGTGCCTGGGTGGCTCAGTCAGTTAAGCATCCAACTCTTGGTTTCAGCTCAGGTCATGATCTAAGGGTCCTGGGATCGAGCCCTGCATCCGACTCTGGGCTCAGCGTGGAGTGTGCTTAAGGATTCTGTCTCTCCCTCTCCCTCTGCCCCTCCCCCCACTCACACGGGTGCTCTCTCTCTGAAATAAATAAATAAAACCTAAAAAAAAAAGAAGGATACAGAAACCCAGAATCTTCCTTACCTCCTCCAGTTTATCCAAACGCCCCACCAGTTTGGTAGTGACAGAATGCAGCTTCAGGAGATCCAGGCCATAGAAAGCTCCTTCCAGCATGTCTATGATGGTGGAAAGCTAGGAAACAGGAGTAGGGGGTTAGTCAGGGGCTGGGATGCGACAGACCCAGGACGAGACGTTTCCTGTCAGACCCCCATGCCGGAGGCTCAACAGGGAGGTGGCCTTAAAAATTGGCATTTGTTGCGGGGGGGGGGGCACAGAAGCCAGCACAATGGTGGGAGGTAGTCTGCCCACCAGAATAGTCAGATGAGAAATGGAAGAATCCTGTAAGAACAAGTAAAACTGTTCTTCACCAAAATCATCAAACTGTTCAGAACTTTTATTCATCAGTTGAAAGCAGTGCCTCATCTTTGTTTCCCCAAGATTTTAGCACAGCACCTGGCCCACAGCAGGTGATCTATACCTACGCAACGACGTGGCTTAGGAACTTCGATGCCTTGAGGATGTGCTTCTGAAACACTCACCTTCATTGTCTACTGAAGGCCTGGAACATACCAACGGTCTTCCCTCAGCACTACAAGTTAAACTGACCCCGGGGCAAAGAAGGCCCAGTGACCCATCTCTGAGGTGACAGAAGCTGTCTTGGGGCCCCAGCCTTTCTGCCAGTTGCCTGGGAAGACGGTGGTCCCACCGAGTGCAGCACAGGGGCCGACAAGAGATGCTTGACCTGAGCCTCCCTGCCGAGGACCAGTCCCCGAAGAGTCTGCTGGCCACACTACTCCCGCGGCCTTGCTACTGGATGAGGAAGTCCACGTATGAGCTACTCGTGTTTCAGAGACCCCCTGTCTCCCCACCAGAGGAAGGCACTGGACCATGGGTGAGACCCACAGGACAGCATCTGGTTAGCATGCACTGTGAAGATTTTCTGACTCCTAATAGAAGATTGTTCCAGAAGCCCCCCAGAACCCAGACAATCCCATTAACGGGGCGGCCCCGAAACTAGTTCCGCGGCAGGGCTGCAGCTCTGTGAGGCGGGCTGAATCCTGGGACAGGATGTTAAAGCGTTTTACTGCGGAACCCCACTCAACGACCACCAGCTACGGGGTGTGGCAGGCGCCAGGCCCCGCGGCGGCACTTTGTGTGGTCACCCATGAGCGAGACCAGTGGCTCCTGACCCCGACTGTCTGTCAGGCGTTGTGCTAAGCGCTCCCTAGCCGCCACCTCAGCTCCCCCACAGGTAGATGCTATACTCCCCACTTTCTATGCAAGGAGCCTGAGGTCAGGCAAGTTAGTTAGGTGCCTTGAGTCGGATCAGACAACAAGCGGCGGCAGATCTGAACCCAAGCTGGTCTGACTGCAAGACCAGGCCCAGGCCACTACCCCACGCTGCTGAGATCGGACGAAGCCCTCGGCCAAGCCAGGCAGTGGCCTCGGGCAGGCCTGAGCTTCCCCACCCTGTGGGACCGGGATCTCAGTTCGATACCGACCTACAACAGGCCCCGGGGCCTCTGCTGCCCTGGGTCACCCCAGCCCTTGTGCTGAGGACTGCCAGGCTCGCTCCTGTGTCTCTTGTCTCTGGGGTGTGTGCTGGGCTGACAGGAAATCGTGGCAATAACTCTTGCAGAGAAGAACACTGAGTTCTTTTGGCCCCTGGGCCCAGCAGCTGCTCCCAGGCCCAGCCTCCCTGGCTCCACAGGGAGAGAGGCAGGCACGCTCTGCTCTCGGCATCCCTTTCAGACAGGGGGACTGCAAATGACCAGCTTGCCACACGATCAGCCACGGACACGTGCTCAACACGCTAGGGGCCGGGGCCTCACCTTTACAGGCTAAGCCGGGTCCCAGTTACCCAAAGGCCTTACAATCCCTGCAACAGCTCTGCTGGACCCCCAGGGCCCTAAGGCACCCCCCCCCAACTTGTGGCATCACCCCACCCCAGGTCCTACCTTCAAGTCCCGGCTGTCCGCCGCCCGCAGCTTCTGGAGCCTGAAGTCTCCCTCACAGGGATTGAGGGCCGACGGGGGCGCCACACATGCACACTTGCAGGACGAGCCGGAGGTGATGGTTTCCACGGTGTAGAAGTCCTCCTTCCTGGAGGTGCCCTCATTGACCCTCTGGCAGGCATCTCGGCCCAGGGGTCTCACCACACACTTGCACTGACAGTCAGAGCCCTCAGACACAGCCTTGACCTTGTCATAGTCTCCCAGCAACTAGACACAGAGACAGAGAGAGACGGGGTTGGGTGTGCAAACACAGGTATCGGCCCGGCTCCTAGAAAGGCTCTCCCTTCACCATGTCAGATGTCCTGCACTAGCCAGAGACCTCAGGCCACTCTGAACAGCGGGGAGAAGAGGTCATCGGAACACAGTTTGCTGACTCTGAAATTTCCTTGAAGGTGCTCAGGAGTTTGGTTCTCTTCATTTGTCTTGGAAAGCTGTGTGTTTCTCAGGGGGCCTGAGGCTTTCATCATTTCAAGGGAAAAACAAATGAGCCCTTGCCTTCGCAAGGACCCACGTTGAGATTTGAAAAGCAAAGGACGAGGGCTGAGGAGAGGATGGCAAAACTGAGATGCCAGTTTGAAGGCTGCCTGCTTCTAGCCGCACCCCCGCACGGACCACTCATGGGGTGCCCCCTCGGGACGGTGCTAGGGGCTAAGGGAGGGAAGCAGACGGGCCAGAGAGCCCACTCGCAGGAGCGCACCATACAGTACCCACACAGATCACAGCCATGCCAAGCAGACAGTGCCGAGTACCCCGACGTGATCTAGCGCAGCGGGGCTCAAAGTGGCCAGAGTGGCTCCACCCAAGAAGACTTCCTGGAGGACGTGGTACTTGATCTGACCCTCGAAGGATGCTTTCTTTACTTTTTAAGATTTTATTTTATTTATCTGTCAGAGACAAGAGAGAGACCGAGCACAAGCAGGGGGAGCTGCAGGCAGAGGGAGAAGCAGGCTCCCCGCGGAGCAGGGAGCCCGATGCAGAACTTGATCCCGGGACCCTGGGATCATGACCTGAGCTGAAGGCAGACACTTCACCGACTGAGCCACCCAGGCTCATCCCCAAAGGATGGTTTCGATTTGGAAAAAGGGAACTGGGAGAAAAGAGACAGACCCAGAGCTCAGTCAAGTTTCCTCAGCCTCAGGATTCCTTGGCTCCTAGAACGGCTTCTGAACCCAAACCCTAGGCCAAAGCCAGGAGAGCACACTGGCAGTACTTGCTGCTTCTACAGCGCTAAACATTTCCTTCTGAGCTCTTCCCCGGGCCAGCCTCCCCAGGTGGGAAAGCACGCAGTGACAGGCTTCCTGGAGCCACGGTGCTGGGCACTTGCTGGGGGAAAAGGCTCCTCCCCAGCTCCCCAGCCACACACCCTGCAGCCCCAGGGCCACAGGGCTCTTCCTTTCTAGGCATGGAGAAGGGCTCCCTTCCTTTGACTAATGACCCTGGCAGGCAGGCACAGGACATTCCCCGAGTGGGAATGTTCCTGGGATGCCGTCCGGGGGGAAGAAGGCTAGTAATGTTTTTCTTGCAAAGGTTGGGTTTCTTCTAACACTAATATTTGCTTTAGAGCTGTTGTCAACTACAGAATGGATCAGTGGACGCAGGAGTTACAGCACAAGGTGACCGAAGTGGCTGGTCTTTATGGGCTGACAGACAGTAAATCATGGCTGTCTGCTCGCTGAAACTCTGCCTAGATTCCTGCAAAGCTCGCAACGGGACCCTGGGTGGATTCCTTCCTTTCCGAGACTTGGGTTTCAGGAACACTTTCGTGCATGGCCCTCCAGAGCCCCACTGTGAAGGATTTTTATGTCCTTTCGATTTAGGAGAGAGTGCGAGGTTTTAGGGCTATGGGGCATCTATCAGTGTAACTTCCAAAGGAAAAGGGTGAGGAGACTAGTGTTTGATAAACGCCACAGTGAAACTGACTGTTCTTCCTCCAGGAGGGAGACAAGACCCAGTCCAAGGACTTAGTGAGATGCGGGCAGCACTGACAGGCACCCTCCCTCAGCCAGCCCTCATCCTTAGGCTGATGGCAACACCCACCACACATCATCGGGCCGGCTCCGGAGCGCATGCATGGAACACTCCAGAGAGCTGTCCCTTGTAGGCACCTGGGCTGCAGCAGTCAGCCGCCCTGGCCCTAGCCACTCGGAGCACTCCCACCGTTCCAAGCCTTACTGTTCCACGGATCCTTTGCTAATAGAACGGGAACGAGGGTGTTTGAGGTTGAGTCAAGCAGAGTCCTTTGTAAAGGGACACTTCACAAAGCCCATCACCATCAGCTGTCCCTCATCCCCCCCCCCCACCATCCGCCAGAGGTGAGCGGATCTGCATTTGCACCCTGCCTCCCCAGTACACGGGGGTCTTGTCCCGGTCCCCCTGGGCGGGGCCCCCTGGCAGGCATCGCACCTGCTGCTGTTCTGTCTTCACCCCGCTCCTCCCTGGTGTGCGTCTCACTCTGGACCATCAAGTGCCACCCCCGGGGAAGGCATCAGCCTCCTGTCCCACACGCCCGCCTGTTGTCACGTTCCAGTTCCCACGAACAGCCACACAGGCAAGAGACCACCAGGCTTTCACAATCCTGGGACTAGAGGTTTGGGTGATGATTTTTTTTTTTTTTAAACCCCTCTTTTCAGGGAGCTGTGTGGAGTCTTGCCTGCCTTCTCTCCTTTCTCCTGATTCGGTAACCTTGAAAGACCCCCTGACGCCGGGAGGAGGATCCGGTCCCTTCGCTGAAGAAACGCCTGGGGCGCAGCGGCCGCCGAGGCTCCAGCGAGGGCCACGTCCCGCTCCCGCCCGGGGCCGGGGGTGGCCGGGGCCCGCAGCCTACCTGCGACAACACGTTCTCCTGGTTGTCCGCCTCGTTCTGCAGCGTCTCGTCCTCCGTGGGCGCCACCGTCGGCGCGTCTGGGGGCTCGCTCGTCCCGGCGGGGGGCACGCTGGGCCCCCACTGGGCCCCGGCCACAACCAGAGCGCCGCAGACGACCAGCAGCAGCGGCTTGGCCATGAGGGACGCGGGCAGAGGGGCTGCGCCCGGGGCAGAGCTGCGGGCTGGGGCTGCGGGCTGGCACTGAGGCGCGAGGGCGGCGCGGCCCGGGAGTGGCCGCTCAGAGCGCCTGCTGACGCTGGGCGCGGCTGAGCGCGGCGGGAGGGTGCGCCCCCGAGCCCCGGTTCATGTCCTCCCCGGCGCGATCGGCCGCGACTGTGCGGCCCCGGCCGAGAGCGGGGCGCAGGGTTGGGGGGGGGAGGCGGCGGCACCGGGAGCGAGCGCGGCGTCGGCGCGAGGGCTCAGGTGGCAGGCGGGGGGCCCGGCGCGCGGGGCGCTGGGGGGCGGGGGCGGGGCGGTGCTGAGGGAGGGAGGGAGGGAGGGAGGGAGGGAGCGAGGAAGAGGGAGGGGAGGGGAGGGGGCAGGGGCGGGGCCTCCATTGTGCGGGCGGCCGGAGTGCGGCTCAGAGGCGCGCGGCCCGGCCCGCCCCGCCCGGCCCCGCTCGCCACCCTCTTCGGCCCCCGCGCGGCTTCCTCGAAGATTGGGGTCCCTGTGCCGTTCTGGCCAGGAGCCGCGCGCCCCCTGAGCTGGAGGCAGGCACCGGGCGCTCGCTCTGGGCCCGAGCCCCTCTCCTCGGCGTGCTTCTTTTATTGCACCCGGGGGAGAAGGAGCTTTGCTCTCGGCGCCTCTGTTCCCGGACTCGGCTCGCGGCGAGAGCTCTGGCAGCTTTGAACTTAGCGCCACTGGTAGCTTGCCGGCCGGCCGCAGCTGCACAACCTGGCAATACCTCCACCCAGAGGATGGCTGTTGAACTGTGGCTGTGAATCTCCGACGCTCTGCCTGTCCCCGTGGGCGAAGCTACTGCCCGAGAATCCAGTGACTGTCCCAGGAACCAGCTCTTACTATCTTCCTGCTTTGGGACGGGTCTCAGAGTCTCTGTCGCTAGATAATCCCCAAGAGGGCGTCCACTTTGAACGGTGTGCGATTGTGTTACAGGGTCCCTTAATTAGTGTCCTTTTTATGAACCTACTGAAAAGATTAATAGTGTGTGAATCCAAGGAAAGACACTGTGCCTTCCGGGACAACTGTCACCCAGAAAATATTGAGCAGAGCCAGACCCCTTCAAAGATGGGAAAGGTGTTATTATGAATCTGGGGAGATACGAACATCTTGCCTCTCACACTAAGAGATGAGCGTTGTAATAATCAGTGATAAACTAGGCAGACTTCAGCTCATGTAAATGATGATCGTGGACACGCGTATAATGATAGTCTTTATTAATATGCTTTATTTTTTTTTAATCCAGTTCTTGAACAAAAATCCAAGGTTCTGGATGTCTGGGCTTGTGGAAATGTCTCTCACACAAACACACATGTACACACGCAAAGTACTCTATGGGAGTTATCAGATCGTTTCTGAAACTAGATGGGAGTAAACATCTATAAAATACCGTTTTTAAATTCAATTAAAATAAGTGTCGAATGTTGGCTAAGTGCAAGACAACAAGCTAGGTTGCTAGGTATTTAATGGGAAGATTAGCATATCCGAGTTTTCCAGGAGTGGGTGGGAGTGAGGAGCTAAGCAGAACCAGGGCTCAAATTTTAAGTCGGGGTGAGAGCAGTTCCCAAGGGCATTAGAGGAGGTAGAGGTCTCTTCTAGCGGGAAGATCAGGACTTCATGGGATGACGGAAAGGCTTCAACGGAGCAGATGGTAGGTCAAGAGGAGGTAGGCAATAAGGAGACGTCACTGTGGGCAGAGACAGCGGCCTGAGAGTGGATGTTCACATCTCAGACCTGTGCACACTTCTCAGGGAAGCCTTTCCTGACTCCAGCACCAGGGCGATTCCCCTGCAGTATGCTCTCATGGTACCTTGAACCCTTTCCTCACGGAATTACGGGAATTCCATCTTTCTTCTCCTTTCTGGGTGGCTTCAGCAAAGCCTGTCTTCTCCACTGGAATGTAACTTCTGTCCGCAAGGACAGGGCTTTTGTCTGGTTCTGTTAACCGTTACATTTCCAGAGGTTAACCAGTGCCTGGAACCAAGGAGACACTCCGGCAAACTGCTGGGTGAATGGGAACCACAGGTAATCCCACTGGAGATATCCCAATTACTTTCATAAGGACCGTCTTTGTATCCAGTAGTGTGTGTCTGACTGCAAGGAAGAGAAACTCAACAATGGCTTAATCAAATATGAATTTATTTTTCTCTCACTCTAAGAAGACTGGAAGTTGGCCATTTTAAATTTAGTTCAGCAGCTCAGTGATGTCATCAAGGACCCAAGCTCTTTGCATTTTCCCATCTATTATTCTTAGGGTATTGTCTTTTTTATTTCATCATAAGTGGTTGAAGCCAGTCCTAGCTTACCCCTTTGCCATTCTCTTCTACCAGACCTTCCAAGTCCCCAGTCTCTCTTGCAGCTAGGGGCAGCCACGTGATTCAGTTCTGGCCAAAAGAATAAAATAAATCTGCAGAGTCTGGAAAAGATATTTTGCCTCCTGATAAAGGAAACAAATAAGAGAGAGGAGCTTTCTGGTGCCCCCATTTCCTGTGTTTGATTGTGGTTATGGTGCCTGGAGCAGTGGCAGCCCTCTCATGACCATGAGGCCTTTCTCCTATTGAACTGAAATAGATTTCCGGGGTGCATGGGTGGCTCAGTCAGTTAAGCATCTGCCTTCGGCCCAGGTCATGATCCCAGGATCGAGCCCCAAGTTGGGCTCCCTGCTCAGCCAGTAACCTGCTTCTCCCTCTGCCTCTGCCCCTCCCCTGCTTGTGCTCTCTCTCTCTAATTGAATGAAATCTTTAAAAAAAAAAAAAAAGAAAAGAAAAAATAGAAAGAAATAGGTCTCCTTTTAAAGCTTTGTTTTAAAGTTCAGTCCTATGGTTCTACACAGAACGTGTCTAAGACCTTTCCAGAAAGAGTTTTTCTTTCACTTGAAGATAGAAATCAAGTACCTTCTAAATCTCCTCTTTCTCGAGCTAACTACACCCACTGTCACCTTCTATCTCCATTTTATTCACCTGTTTCTCAGACCACATGGTCTTTCAGACCGACCATTATTCTGGTTATTTTTTCTCTGGAGAGGCCCTAGTTTTGAGTAGATGTTAGGGCATATTGAAACCATTTTTTCTCTTCTTCCAACCACTGTTATTTTATTAATGTAGCCCAAGACTGACTTTGCTTTTTTGGCAGTTACATTGCACCAATGATTCACATTAATTTATTTTTTTAATGTAGTTTTTTCCTTTTTTTTTAAACATGAATTTTATACTGGTTTCCTCCATCCTGTGCTTTCCAGCTATGTTTTTTCTACTTTTTTTTTTTTAAATCCAAGTACAGGTCTTTACATTTTTTCCCCCACTGATTATTATGATGCTTTTGGCCCATCTTTTCATCCTGTTGAAATATTGCTGCTTTTGCCCTTGTCCAAGTTTTCCAAATTAAATAAGCATGGTTTCTGTCTTAATTCAAATCATTAATTTTAATAAGTCATATTCATTCGAATAGGGCCAGATTCTAGAGTGCTAGGCCCAGAATGGGAAAAGTATTTCCTTATTGCTATTAATCCTTTTGGTGTGTGCTTGTTCAAGTAGTCAGAGGTGTTGGCGTCTAGCCTTCATGTCTTCAGCATGTCTATAGGCATTTCTTGAGAGACTTCTATCACCTACCTTTCAGAAACCAAGATACACTGCCGGTGGCATCCTCCCACCCGCTGGTCTGATCGCCTGATTTGAAGATCCTACAGAGAGCTCGGTTTGGCTTTAGAACATCCAAGCTGACGTACTATAAATTCCTTGCATCCTTTGCTCAGCACCTAGGTTCTACTTCACTTGATCCTTAGCATATTATTGCAAAATAGGTATTGCTCTCCCCATTTAACAGAAGAAATCATTGAGGCATTGGGACAATGAGATGTATGATGGCTCCTCTGTACAGAGCGTTTACCCTGCACCAGGCACGATTTGATGTTCATAATACCCCTTAGGCAGGTAGTGTCACCCCCTTCTGCAAATGAGAAAGCAGGCTCAAAAATGGGCATGCTTCTCGTGCAAATGTTCAGAGAACAGGGTCTTAGAAAGCCCCGAACATGCCACTTCAGCCACCTGAGACCCAGGGCCTTTACCAGCCAGCAGGTTGCCTGGTGCTGGGGATCCCTCAGCTGCTGCATCCACCAGGCCTCCCCAGCCAAGTTCACTTCTGGCAAGAGCATCTGTTTTCCAGTTTATCTGGGAGGCTCTTGGCTTTGCTCTGAAATGTCTGCCTGTAGAAAACCAAGGCTTCATTTGCCAGGTGGGGCTGGGATGGCTATAAATGACCTACCACCTTAGTGGGTAATTTAGCAAATGCACCTGCCCCACAGCAGCAGCATCAAAGAGCAGGGCAAAATCCCATGAGCAACATCATTCTGCCATCCCCCTTCCCTGGCTCACGGCAGTGTGGGAGCCCTGCCAGGGAACTGCCATAAAATACTGGAAAGAGATGATGGAAAGCCCGGCTGAAAATGAGGTCTTTTTCCCCTGTTCACCCTGCTTTGCTGCTTTCTTGGCTTCTGATTTTGTCTTTGATCTTCGCCGGTTTCTCTCTTCTTTAATTCCGTTTAACTCATTATGGCACACGTGTTATGAGTCAGGTGCTCTGTGTCCCGCGGACACACGAAGACGAAGAAGACAAGACCTCTGCCTTCGGGGGCTCCTATTCTAAAGATTCTAAATGTGCAATCCCGAGGAAGCAAACAAAGGAGCTTTTTTCCCCCCTCAAGATATGTTAGTAAAGAAAAATGGTTTTCTTCACGGTGGGAGAGTTGGGAGCATGTCTTGTAGGCAGTGAGGAGTCACGAGAGGTTTCGGGCCGGGAGGAGAGTGCCGTAGTCAGCTGTGGAGACGAGATGTGAAGAGCAAAGGCAGAGAGGACGGCAGTAGGCACTGGTCTCTGTTTGCAGACCACCTGGCCTCCCAGGGTGGCCCTGCCTGACCCCGCGTCCTGTGCTGGATGGGTCACTGCTCTGACTCAGAGGGGAGCACCCCTGCTTTCTGTGACTTGTGGTGACCCAGGGAGAGGGATGGGTGACATGGGCCCTTTGCCTCCCCGTGGGATTTCCCAGCGCTGTTCCATGGCCCAACTCCAGGGGATACCACTCCCACCAGAGTCCCTGTGAATGGATCCCCGCCCCCGAGAATCATGCAGGCACACCCCCAAGCAGGACAAGTCAGGAACACTGCAGACAGACAGCCCCTGGCTTCCTACCCACCATGATCTCCCCTGCCTTCTCTCACTGCCCTGTCGTCCCCCTCTCTCCTCCTCCCTCCCTCTCCTCCCTGGGTCTGAGTCCTCCAGGCTCACAAACAGAGCAGTTCTGACACAGATTATGTGCCGGGTGCCTTCTCCGAGCATTCACACGCCTCCCCTGCCTCTCACAGATGCCTAATGTCACTGAAATAGTTCTGCTTCGGGGCGCCTGAGGGCTCAGGCGGTGAACTGTCCGACTCATGATCTCAGCTCAGGTCTGGATCTCAGGGTTGTGAGTTCAAGCCCCGCGTTGGTCTCCACACTGGGTATGGAGCCTACTTAAAATAATAATAATAATAATAATGATAATAATAATAATTCAGCTTCAGTGGGGAGCCTTTACAGGCAAATATTCCCCAGAGAGGTAACTCATTGCTTTAAGTCTATAATAGGAAATAAATAACTGGCAACAGATTTTGCTAGGGAAGTAACAGGGAAGACACTGGGAAGTTAAAAAGACTCGTTATGGGACAACCCTGGAGAGGGGGACCTGGAGAAAGGGAAGGCCTGGTCCATGCCTTACCACCTGTTATACTAGAAATGAGGTCTAAGACAAGATGAAATCAGAGAGGGACACAAACCATAAGAGGCTCTTAATCATAAGAAACAAATTGAGGGGGGCGCCTGGGTGGCTCAGTCGGTTAAGCAGCTGCCTTCAACTCAGGTCATGATCCTGGGGTCCTGGGATCGAGCCCCACGTCCGGCTCCCTGCTCAGCAGGGGAGCCTGCTTCTCCCTCTCCTTCTGCCTGCCGCTCTGCCTACTTGTGCTCTCTATCTGTCGAATAAATAAATAAAATCTTTAAAAAAAAAAAAGAAACAATTTGAGGGTTGCTGGAGGGGGGTGGAGGGCTGGGGTGACTGGGGGATGGGCATTAAGGGGAGCACATGATGTAATGAGCACTGGGTGTTATATAAAACCGATGAATTACTGAACTCTACCTCTGAAACTAGTAATACACTAGATGTTAATTAATTGAATTTAAATAAATTTAAAAAAAAAAAAGAAATGAGGTTTAAGGACTCAAATTTGTTCCTGATCATTAGGAATGAATAGAAGCTGGTTCAACAGAGACCCGGAGAGGAGTATGCCAACTTGGGGAATGCAAGCAGAGCGGGGGCACGGGGGTTACGGGGAAGGAAGAGGAGGAGGAGTATGAGACGGGGGACTAGAGGTGAGACCACAGAGGCCGCGACGCTCTGCTGGGGGTCTGGGTCTGAAGTCGAAGGCTGTGGGGGGACAGGGAGACACCAGGACTGTCGAAAGCAAGGGAGAGGAATAATTACCCTCGAGTTCCAGTAGATGGTCAGAGCCGCCGCAGTGTTGGGAATGGACGGGAGGGTCTGACTGAAGTAGGGAAGCCCACTGGGGGGCTGATGTGGAAATACAGTATGGGATGGGAAGGCTCTGATCCAGGTAGTGAAGCAGAGAGAAGGGGCGGGTGTGAGAACAATGGGGCTTGGAGACTCTCTGGATATGGGGGTGACCGAGGGAGGGGATATTAGTAAGAATCTTTAGTCGTAAGTAACACAGCAAAGGAAAGGGGTGGGGAAGGAGGCTGATTATAAGGATCTAGGGGTATCTCACAGAACCCAAGGCTTCGGTGTCACTAGGGTCCATACAATAGACAGAAGGTGCCGAGGCCCCAGGTTCTTGAAGAAAGTAAGGCTTTCTCCTTCTCGGGGCCAACTCCAAATGCCCAGGGAAGGGGATCCCCTCCAACATAGATCAGGTGCCCAATCCTGAACTAGTCACAGAAGGTGAGTGTGGAGGGGGGCAGGTCACTTTGTAGAAACTTACTTAACATAAATCCATCATCTTATAGAAAAGCAAAAATATCTCCTTATAAGAGACAATCCAAATTATCCTGCATAAAAGAAAGAGAGAGAGAGAGAGAGAGAGAAAATCCAAATTAGTATCTAGGAATATCATAGGCAACTCTTCTGTGTGTCCACATCCCTGGGAGATGGATATCTTTTCCAGCTTGGCATGAAACTAGTCCAGATGTGACTTCCCATCCTCCGGGGCAACAGGTTAAATGGTAGCCTGTAGCTCTGAGCTTGTTGTAGATACTTCATGTGGTCGGATAGCCGCTGAAAATGTTCAATCCATACATGTTCTCTACAGGATGCTCTTTTCCCTTCACTGGGGTGCATGAACAGCATTTAATTCTCATCAGGCAGCCTGGAGCCATAGGGAGCCTGGGCTTTGGGGTCAGACAGATGGGCTATGAAATCTGGCCTTTTCATACTTACTAGTGACCTAGGGCAAGTCACTTCCCATCTGTGAGCCTTGGTCTCCTCATTCTAACATGGGGATCATATAAATACCATCCTTTGCTTATTATGTGCTCAGCAATGTTCCTTTCTCTACCTTTACAGGAATGAACTCACCCCCAATTCCAAAACTAAAAATAATGAGGAATATAAAGATCACAGTTGGCTTATTAAAGGTCTTCATTTTAGCATCAAGAGGAAACCCAGACACGGATCCAAAGGTGAAGGCTTACTTGGGAGCAGGAAAGGTGATTCTAGCCTGAGCTTTGTAGGGGCTTCAGAAGCACAGATCTGGGTTAATACTAATTCTGCCACCTATCTGGTGGGTGATCCTGGGCAAGTTTTTCTCTTCGAAACCTTACTTTTCTAATATCACTAGGTTTTTGTGGAGATCAGAGATACATAGAAAGGGGCGCCTGGGTGACTCTGTCGTTAAGCGTTCTGCCTTCGGCTCAGGTCATGATCCCAGGGTCCTGGGATCGAGCCCCGCATCGGGCTCCCTGCTCGGTGGGAAGCCTGCTTCTCCCTCTCCCGCTCCCCCTGCTTGTGTTCCCTCTTTGGCTGTCTCTGTCTCGGTCAAATAAACAAAATCTTAAAAAAAAAAAAAAAAAAAAGGCCTGACCCATTGCTTGCCATGCTCACAAATAGGAGCAAATTAAATGTTGAATGACTGTTAACATGGTCATCATGTATTAAATGTTGGAATATTATTATTCCCGATTCTGATTCACCATGGGAATTTAGTAGAAACTCTGTGCCTCAACTTCCTTATCTGAGAAAGGAAACTATCATTTTTAAATCTCTGTTCCTTCTACCTGGCGATAGTGATTTAGGTAAGCAATTTTTCCCTTTTTGGGGGGTTTGCTTTGTTCCAGGGACTAACGTTTGAACAGGTAACTTTTCTAAAGCTTGAGCAACTCCTGCGGTGTCCTCAGACGCGGGGCTCTGGAGGCGGCTGCCAGCCCCCTTGCTGTTTTTGGCAGGACAGCCCAGGCTCAGCTGGAGGCTGCAGCTGCCCTCGAATAGGGCTGGGGGTGAGGGTGCAGTTGGGTCAGGGAGGGCTTCTCGAGAAGGACGGACAGCGGAGCCCGGAGCTAGGCAGTGAGCAGAGCGAGGCTGCCACAGGCATCCCTGGCCTGATGCGGAGTCCCCGGGAAAACCCAAGAGACCCCTCCCTCCAGACAGGAGGAAACCCAGCTCTGTGCTCTGAGAGCCAACCGTCCCATCCAAGGAGAGAGACTCCTAAAATAGTAGCAACTCGATTGGGACAGAGCAGCATCGCCGCAGAGTTCCAACTCCCGTGACTTTCTCCCACTTCCTCTAAATAATTACTTTTTTCCATTTGAAAACCCAATTTGGGGTGCCTGGGTGGCTTAGTCGGTTAAGCATATGACTCGATTTCGGCTCAGGTCATGATCTCAGGGTCATGGGATCGAGCCCCGCGTTAGGCTCCATGCTGAGTGTGGAGCCTGCTTGAGATTCTCTCTCTCCTTCTCCCTCTGCCCCCACCACCCTCTCCCATCTCTTAAAAGAAGAAGAAGGAGGAGGAGGAGGAGGAGGAGGAGGAGGAGGAGGAGGAGGAGGAGGAGGAGAAAGAAAACCCAATTCAAGCTTGTTCCAATTAACCTTGGAGCGCCCCCACCCCTCCTCCATCCATCATTCCTGACAGTCCTTCATCCATTGATAGCACCCGGCTTTCCTCCCATTCTTCTTCTTCTATTTTTTTTTTAAGATTTGTTTATTTATTTGTCAGAGAGAGAGAGAGAGCACAAGCAGGGGGAGTGGGAGAGGGAGAAGTAGACCCCCCGCGGAGCAGGGAGCCCGATGTGGGGCTCAATCCCAAGACCCCGGGATCATGACCTGAGCCAAAGGCCGGCACATAACCGACTGAGCCACCCAGGCGCCCCACCTCCCATTCCTCTTGCAAGGAGAAAGCCACTCAGAGCTGTTATCTTGGTGGTAAGTGTGGCTCCTGAACAACCATGCACTGTTCATGTTTTTCATTCCTTCACAGGAGATTTTTTTCAGTGTCTGAGCTTCACTTCCTTCTGACCTAGAGTTGTGTGTCCAGCGACAGGCTGCCTTTGCATAACTCCAGGGGGACCGTACTGTGTAAATGTGTGTCCCCCTGGGGTTCAGGATGGTTTGAGCACCGACTATAGCCGGGTGCAAAAATCTCCTGTTGTCCTCACAACCATCCTGCACTGTAGGTGGTGTCAACCCTGGGCTGCAGGTGAGGAATTGGAGACAGGGAGATTGCCTGACCTGCCCAAGGACAAAAGTGCACGACTAGTAAGTAGCAAGGTACCTTTGATCTCATGTCTGTCCGACTCCAAGCTCACGCTGTTCATCATAACCAACACACATCCTCCAACATTCAGCCTTTAAAACTCAACTTCAGCTTCTCACCCACAGGCAACCTCTCCTTCTGGAATTCCATACATAAGGCTCTCTGACCACGTGCAGGCCAAGTGGCACATCTATGGAAAAGCAATTGGCTGCGGCCGTGAGAAGTCCCATCGGGAGACGTGGCACCCAATCCCAACGCTGCCGCTCCTGAGGTGGGTGTGAACGCCAGAGGTCAATGGCCTCTCTAGGGAATCCTGGGCCTCAGTTTTGCCCATCTGCCAAGAGAAGTGGTTGGACTGAGTGGTTTCCAGGGTGGTCTCTTGCAGCCCAAACATTCTGGATTCCTCGGTCCAAGCAGCTTGATTTATCGATCCTTCTCTAGTGTGTTCTGAAACGCAGCTGGCTTGAATGTCACCGCCCAGAGAAAATTGTCATTTTGTGTGTCTCTGCAAGGCTGTGCGTCACTCTAGAAAGTGTTCACTATTTAGGAGGTGAACACGGTAGACATTTAGTGCATTGCATGGCACATTCCTCAACACCTGTGCATCCAGGGTTTCCTCAAATTATAACATGGTGGTTGCATAACCATCACACGCACCTTGAAGGTAGGTGGGAGAGGGGGGATGAGCCTCAGGGCCACCGCAGGGCTTGCTGGCTGTATCTGGGCAGCAGTGGGTCACTCCCTGTGAGCATGCATCCTGGCCCTGGGCAGCAGGTCCTGGCTCTAGATCTCCCACCATCTCACTCTGGGATGGGGACAAGCCAAGCAGGGAGGCGCAGTGTTCACAGCAACACCACTTCTCGGGTGATTTAGATGTACTGTCACAAATTCTCAAGGCATTGCTGGGAGGCTGGTGTGGTTCTCTCTATTGTAGAGATGAGAACACAGAAACTCAGACAGTGGAAGTGACTAGAGCAAGGTCACAGAGTCTAGATTGGAACTTGGGGCTTATTGATTCAAAGCCAGGACTCTGAAACACCAAACTGCATTCAGGCTTTCTTAGGAAAGTCAAAAGGAAGAGTCTAAATAAAAAAGTGAATTAATTTAAGATCTATTTAAAGAAAAGGGTTAAGTCAGTCTAGGTGATATGGCAAAAACCATGAAGGTGGAGACCTTCACGAATGTCTGAGGTTTGGGGAGCCCTGAATCAGATAATATGCTCCCATGTTCACCGGTTCCATGCGGACAGAGCAGGACCATGGCCTTCCTGAGCATCTGGCACTGTGTCTCCAACTCTTGGGCATTTGAAGCCCTTTGAATGGGGAAAAGAAACAAATTTTTTATACAGAAGCCTTATCTCCCATGCATCCAAGACTTTGCTGTTAGGTATCTGTCAACATACCCCTTGAGAGAAGGGCCTAAGTCGTAGGTTGCAAGGTGATTGGCCAAAGATGTATTTAGTTAGGCCTGCACAGCGATTGCTTGTTAATTTCTGAATTTGAATGTCTTTAGGGAGTGCACATAATCTAGTTTGCACAGACCTCACTTCTCCACCTGATATCATCCTTGGTAACTCCAAGGCATATGAGCCTGTGACCCCAGGTTTAAGGCCTTACCTTCCCCAATATCAAAATCCTCAGTGGTGGGTTTCAGGGTATAGAGCCCCCAGGAGCCACCAGCAGCTCGGTTGTCTGTAGCACCGTGTGAGTCTCTGATGCTTGCTGGGTTCTATACCAGCCCTGCAGGAGACAAAGTCAGTTCATGTTTTTCATTCCTTCACAGGAGATTTTTTCAGTGTCTGAAAAGGAGCCCAGGCCAGGGGGTGGCTACAGAAGGTCACAGCTTTTTATGGTCCTCTAGTAGCTCAGTGGCAGCTTTGTGATGTTCAGCCTGGGAGTAGAGTGACACCTGCTGTCTGGTGTCCCTCTTCAAACCTAGCAATTTCCAGTCTCCATCCCCAAACCAGCTCCTCCTCCCCTGGCTCCCCTGGGACCAGGCTGCAAACATCATGGCCATCGGTCACTGACAAGGTCATGGGTCCTCAACAATGCTTTCTTCTCTCTCTGCTCCCACAACCCATCTGTTGCCAAGGTCTATCAGTTTGACTTGGGCTAATTTTATGTATCTTGCCCCTTCTTCTCACTGCCTCTTTGGGGCTCATAAGTTCATCTGTTTTCTTAGATGGGAGACCCTCTGATGGCATGGATGATGTTATACTTGGTTGTTTTCCCTCAACAGGGACCTAGTACATTCTGTGTATTTCGGTTGCTCATTAAATGCTTGCTAATTTGTTGGTTAACTCTTTCTCTTAAAACGAGGCTATTTCCCCCCTTTATTTTCCCTTCTTTATTATTCTTTCCCCTCTTTCAATCTGTCTGTGACCCAGAATGTTTCTTTTTGCATTTTCTATTTTTTCCTCCCCACTTAAACTCTCAGGTGACTAAGGGTGGCCGTGAGTATTGCGTTTCAGGTCTAGGCTCTCTTGAGGCTAAGAGACTGTGCTATTCTAGAATATATGAAGATCATGTAACAAATGGAGATAGTAGTATCCCCTGAACATTCTCTGGGATATGTCACTGGACTTCTTATAGACATAGGGTAATCTTGACTAGAGTGAGTCCAAAGTGGATGAAAGAAAAATCTTTAATTACTACAGACAGAAAGGGTATTTAATTTAATAATGTTACACAGGGGCCCATAGCAGCCATATTCCTCCTCAGTTCATTTTTTTCTAGGATTCTCTTTCTTTAGATGTTGTCCCCAAAATGCCACAGCCAGAGGACTAGGCTCACAGAATTCAGCAGTAAAAAAGGAATATACAAAGACATGAACTCCCCAGGTGGTAGACTGAAGATGTCCCTCCCCCTTTACATCTTCATCCCTGGAAACTGTAAGTGTTATCTTATTTGGAAAAGCGCTTTTGAGATGTTTTCAAGGATCTTGGGATAAGGAGATTATCCTGGATTATCCAAGTGGGCCCCGAACGCCATCTCAAATGTCCTTGTGGGAGAGAGGCAGAGGAAGAATTGATACACACAGAGGAGAAAAAGAGGTGAAGAAGAAGCAGAGAGAGATTTAAAGTTGCCGACTTTGAAAATCGGAGCAAGGCAAGGAATACCAGCATCCACTAAAAGTTGAAAGAGACAGGGAACAGATTCTCCCCTCAAGCCTCTGGAGGGAGTGCAGCCTTCTCAACACCTTGATGTGGGTCCAGTGAAACTGATTTCGGACATCTGGTCTCCAGAGCTGTGAGAGACTAAATTCCTGTTGTGCTGAGCCACAAAGTTTGGGGTGATTTGTTAGAGAAGCCACAGGAAAGTAATACACCACACCAGTAAGAAGACAGACCATTCCATGATGACAGGTAACCACTGGGGGGCATTTGGCAGAAACCATTGGAAGAAAGAAAAATATCATTACTGTTTTGGTGGTTAACGACCCTGACATTCAAAGTAGGAATGAGCAACTTTAGACAGAGGCTAAACGATAGTTGTGCTTCTGGCAGGAAAGGCACTAATAAAGAGGTGTCCAGCCCAGACTCACATAGATTAAGATCAGCATGGGACACTCAGAAGAGGATCAGCCAAGCTAGACAGTGCTGCTAAAAAGGGGAAATCAAGGGGCGCCCGGGTGTCTCAGTCCGTTAAGTGTCCGACTCTCGATTTCAGCTCAGGTCGTGATCTCAGGATTCTGAGATCAAGCCCCCTGTTAGGCTCAGCGCTGAGCTTAGACTGCTGAAGATTCTCTCTCTCTCCTTCTCTCTCTGCCCCTCCCACTGCTTGTGCTCGCTCTCTCGATCTCTCTCTCTCTCAAAAATAAATAAATAAATAAATAAATAAATAAAAATAAATAAACAAATAAGGGAAATTGAGATTGTTCCAGAATAGACCCAAGCTTCTTAGGCATGCTTGGCTAACGATTTTTCCACTTTCCTTATAAGGAAAATGTTGAAGTTAATATATAAAAGGCAAATATTAAGTGATTGTTATTTTCTGCCTAACTATAACAAATTGTTCTTCACTCTCATTTGCTGAGGTGAGTTCAGTTACTTGGAATTAGTCTTCGTGCTGGTTTCGTAATCTCCTAAGGTAAAGCCCTCCTCCCAATATTGTTATGGCTAATGCTGGTCCCAGTGGTACCTGAGGATAGCAATTTAGGTCTGTCGCTGAGGTGGTTGTGCTCCGGTTGGACAGCCCAGAGGAACAGTACCTCTTCCAGAATACTGGCTTCACAAGACTCTCGTTTCAGGGTGGGCGGGCAATCCAGTCAGTAAAGCAAGAAGAGTGGGAGGCTGATGGTTTCCATCAAAGCAGAACTAAGGGAAGCTCCTTTTCTCTAAAAGGAAAACATGAAATCCAAAATGTAGGAATCTGCCCCACTTAAGTGGCAACAGGAGGATGGTTACCTCTCCTGGCAGGAACGGGGTAATGGACAGCAGACTTGCACTCCCAATGTAGAGAACCCCCAAAATTGGACGAAGTGTAAGAAGCAACTGCTGAGGTCATGGCGCACCAGGCATCATGGAACTGTGATCCCTGAGAGAAAGGAAGCAAGCAAGGTGAGTCCTACAATTATTAACACAGTTTCCTGCCTGGAGGCACTTTCTAGAACGTGGTGCAGAGGTGGGAAACCCAAGAAGATCCTCGCAGTCTCACTGAGCTGAGGAGACAGAGTTCAGGCAGGTGAAGGCGGTGCGGATATGCAAAGCAGAGTACCAGAGAGAAGGGAGATAAAAAGGGAATGATTCAGAAATCTTCGTAAGGTTTCCTCTTGAAACTGTGGCTGAACACTGAGCTGTACAAGCGTAGAATAAAACTCCACGGAGCCTATGCAAATAAAAATCTGAGAGAAGGAGCAGTGACTGGAAAGATACCATGAGCAATTCTCAGAGCTCCCATAGGATGGGCAGATGTTCAATTTCTCACCATTCAGAGTGGAGGACCTCTTCCAATACCCATGCATTCAGTAGAGATCCCAAGATTGTTATGCTTTTGTTTTAGGGCTACATGGGACCAGAGTAAAGGCAGTGGCATGTTGGAGCTGGCTCATATCGTTTGTGAGAGCCAATCATGCACATCTCTTCCCAATTACACCTTCAGGGACATCATATGGGTGGTTGGACATCCGCCATTATGGAATATTTACACGAAGGAAATCAGCATACATGACATACACTACAAATCAGGCTTTTATTTTCCCCTAGAGCATTGGTAAACAGTTACCAGCATACCTGTGGTATCATAGAAAAATACTTGGTCTTTGTCCCTGGTTCCTAGCCCAGAGCTCCTAAAACCATTGGAATTTCCTGAGTGATAAGGGTAATAGAGCGCCTTTTGTTCTAATGAGGTGCCTATTGACAGGCCCCTAGACAGCTTCAGGATGAGGGCTGGTTGCCAGAAAGATCAAGCCTTGATTGGAAGCTTAAGACTTTTAGTCCCACTGCCCAACCTCTGAGGAAGGGAGATGGACTGGAGATGATTAAGTAAGTCACCAATGACCAGTGATTTAATCAGCTGTGCCTACATAATGAAACTTCCACAAAACCCCCTAAACAGGGCGCCTGGGTGGCTCAGATGGTTAAGCGTCTGCCTTCGGCTCAGGTCATGATCCCAGGGTCCTGGGATCGAGTCCCGCATCGGGCTCCCTGCTCCGTGGGAGCCTGCTTCTCCCTCTGCTTCTCTCTCTCTCTCTCTCTCCCCCCCTCTATCTCTCTCATGAATGAATAAAATCTTAAAAAAAACTTTAAAAGACGTTTTAAAAAGAAACTAAAGAATGACTCTTTAAAAAAAAAAAAAACCCTAAACAATGGGGTTTCAAGAGCTTTGGGGTTGGTGAACATATCAATGTGCTGGGAGGGTGGTGTGCCTCCCTCCCCCACTGGGCCCCTGTACCTCTCCCTCTACATATCTACCATCTGGCTGTTCCTGGCTTATATCTTTATAATAAACCGGTAATAGTGAGTAGGTTGCTTTCCCGAGGTTTTGTCTATTCTAGCAAATTATGGAATCTGAAGGGGGGAGGATGTGGGAACCTCTGACTTTGGAGCCAAGTTGAACAGAAGGGTGGGTAACCTCAGGACCCAATACTTAATACTGGCATCAGGAGCAAGGACATTCTGGGGGGACTAAGCCCTGAAACCTGTGGAGTCTGACACCATCTCCAGCTAGTTAGTGACAGAATTGAATTGCATTGTAGGACATCAAGTTGATGTCAGAATTGGTTGGTGTCAGAGGAAAAAAACCTCTCAGTACCACTGAGTAAAACCTATTCAAAGTCTGCCCTAAAAAAGCTTAAAAACAATTCTCAAAAGACTCAAGGTAGTCTGAAAATAACTGCACCTGAACACAAAATTAAGCTTTCTTAAAAAAAAAAAGCATGGGTCACCTGGCTGGCTCAGGTGGAAGAGCGTGCCACTCTTGATCTCGGGATCATGAGTTTCAAGCCCACATTGGGTGTAGAGATTACTTAAAAATAAATCTTTAAAAAAATATATGTTCAGGGGCGCCAGGGGGGCTCAGTTGGTTAAGCGTCTGCCTTTGGCTCAGGTCATGATCCCAGAGTCCTGGGACCAAGCCCCACATTGGTCTCCCTGCTGCTTCTCCTTCTCCCTCTGCAGTTCCCCCTGCTCGTCCTCTCTCTGTCAAATAAATAAATAAAATCTTTTAAAAAATACATATATATGTTTAAGATTTAATGGAAAAATACATAGATTATCCCAAACAACAAACAAACAAATGAAGCAAGCCTTAAGAAGGTTTAATATGGGGGCGGAGCAAGATGGCGGAGGAGTAGGAGACCTGGATTTCGTCTGGTCTCAGGAATTCAGCTGAATAGGGATCAAACCATTCTGAACACCTACGAACTCAACAGGAGATCGAAGATAAAAAGAGTAACAACACTCTGAACAGAAAAGCGACCACTTACTGGAAGGTAGGACGTGCGGAGAAGTGAATCCAAGGCGATATTCGGGAGGATAGACGGCGGGGGAAGGGGCCTCCGTCGGCCGCTTCTGGCCAAGTGCTAGAGCCGCGGAGCACAAAATCGGACCTTTTAGAAGTCGGCTCCGCTGAGGGACGTCGCTGCAGTGGCTAAGCGGGGGGTGGAATCCTCGCGGGACAGTGTGGTCTCAGGACCCTCGGGGTCACAGAAAGACCGGGGTGCCTGAGTGCGGCAGAGCTCCCAGGGATCGGAGCGGGGAAGCCGGCTGCAGAGACGGAGCCGAGGCGCGGGCTCTCAGCTCGGGGTGGCCATAAACTGTGATCCGCGGCCCAGTCGGGCCACTGCTCCTCCAGCAGGGACCCAACAAGCGGCAGAGCCGGGGAGACTCCCCTTCCTCCCCCGGGAGGAGTGGCGCGGGAGCGCACCGCAGGGATCTGCTGGGTTTGGAGACTCCACACGGGGTCGGGTGCCAGAGATAGAAATGATCGGTCACAGGCCGGGTGAGCACGGAGTGCGGCCGGAGACCGGGGAGACGGGAGTGACTGACTGCTTTTCTCTGGGGGCGCACTGAGGAGCGGGGCCCCGAGTTCTCAGCTCCTCCCCGCGGAGATTGGGAGGCCACCATTTTCACCCTGGTCCTCCAAAGCTGTACCAGAGCTTGCAGGGAACAAAAGCTCCTGAGAGCAAACCGGAGCAGCTTGCTTAGCCCGGACTCACAAGGGCGGGGTAATTCCGCCTCCGGCAAAGACATTTGGGAACCACGGCAACAGGCCCCTCCCCCAGAAGATCCGCAGAACAGCAAGCCAAGACCAAGTTTACCGATCAAGGAGAACGGGAGAACTCCAGCGCTAGGGGAATACTGCACATAGAATTCATGGCTATTTTTACCATAATTCATTAGTTTTTCAAAGCTAATTATTTTAACTGTTTTTTTTTTAATTTTTCTTTTTCCCTTTTTCAAACAACATCTTATCAATCCCTTTTTTTAAAAAAAAAATTTTTATTTTTCATTTTTAGAGTCATATTTTTATCCCTTCATAGTAGTTACCCTTATTTTTGGCATATATATATATATAAGTTGTTCTCTCTTTAAAATTTTGAGATACAATTTCTTCTAACAGATCAAAATATACCCTAAATCACTAGTGTATGGCTTTGTTCTAGTCTCCTGCCTGATCACATTCTCTCCCTTTTTTTTCTTTTTTCTTTTTCTTTTTAAATCTTCTTCTTTCGTTTTAAAAACAATTTCTTATCTTATCAAGTCCTTTTATCAAATCTTTTATAATTTTCATTTTTACAGTCATCTGCCATCCCTTCATTGTATCAACCCTTATTTTGTACATATATGTCTTTCTTCCTTTAAAATTTTAGCAGGCACTTTCTTCTAACAGACCAAAATATGCCCAAAAGCTAGTGTGTGGCACTGATCTATGTAGTAGCCTGATCATATTTGATCATATTCTGTTTTTTTTTGTTTTGTTCTGTTTTCGTTTGTTTTTATCTTTTACTTTTTCCTTTTTTTTTTCTCTTCTTTCTTTCCCTTTCTTGTCCCCTGGTTTCAGGTCTTTTCTGATTTGTATAGAGTATATTTGCTGGAGACGTTGTTAACCTGTTAGGATTCTGTTCTCTCATTCATCTGTTCTCCTCTGGACAAAATGACGAGACGAAAAAAGTCACCTCAGCAAAAAGAACAAGAGGTAGTACCGTCTGCCAGGAACCTGCTCAATACTGACATTAGTACAATGTCGGACCTAGAGTTCAGAATCATGACTTTAAAGATACTAGCTGGGCTTGAAAAAAGTGTGGAAGTTATTAGAGAAACGCTTTCTGGAGAAATAAAAGAACTAAAATCTAACCAAGTTGAAATCAAAAAGGCTATTAATGAGGTGCAATCAAAAATGGGAGCACTAACTGATAGGATAAATGAGGCAGAAGAAAGAATCAGCGATATAGAAGACCAAATGATGGAAAATAAAGAGGCTGAGAAAAAGAGAGATAAACAACTACAGGATCACGAGGGCAGAATTCGAGAGATAAGCGATACGATAAGACAAAACAACATTAGAATAATTGGGATCCCAGAAGAAGAAGAAAGAGAGAGAGGGCAGAAGGTATATTGGAGCAAATGATAGCAGAGAACTTCCCTAATGTAGGGAAGGAAAGAGGCATCAAAATCCAGGAGGCAGAGAGAACCCCTCTCAAAATCAATAAAAATAGATCAACACCCCGACATCTAATAGTAAAACTTACGAGTCTCAGAGACAAAGAGAAAATCCTGAAAGCAGCTCGGGAGAAGAGATATGTAACCTACAATGGTAGAAACATTAGATTGGCAACAGACCTATCCACAGAGACTTGGCAGGCCAGAAAGGACTGGCATGATATCTTCAGAGCACTAAACGAGAAAAATATGCAGCCAAGAATGCTATATCCAGCTAGGCTATCATTGAAAATAGAAGGAGAGATAAAAAGCTTCCAGGACAAACAAAAACTAAAGGAATTTGCAAACACAAAACCAGCCCTACAAGAAATATTGAAAGAGGTCCTCTAAGCAAAGAGAGAGCCTAAAAGCAGCATAGATCAGAAAGGAACACAGACAATATACAATAACAGTCACCTTACAGGCAATACAATGGCACTAAATTCATAACTTTCAATAGTTACCCTGAATGTAAATGGGCTCAATGCCCCAATCAAAAGACACAGGCTATCAGATTGGATTAAAAAACAAGACCCATCAATATGCTGTCTGCAAGAGACTCATTTTAGACCCAAAGACACCCCCACATTGAAAGTGAGGGGGTGGGAAACAATTTACCATGCTAATGCACACCAAAAGAAAGCTGGGGTGGCAATCCTTATATCAGACAAATTAGATTTTAAACCAAAGACTGTAATAAGAGTTGAGGAAGGACACTCTATCCTACTTAAAGGATCTATCCAACAAGAAGATCTAACAATTGTAAATATCTATGCCCCTAACATGGGAGCAGCCAATTATATAAGGCAATTAATAACAAAAGCAAAGAAACACATTGACAACAATACAATAATAGTGGGGGGCTTTAACACCCCCCTGACTGAAATGGACAGATCATCTAAGCACAAGATCAACAAGGAAATAAAGACTTTAAATGAAACACTGGGCCAAATGGACTTCACAGACATATTCAGAACATTCCATCCCAAAGCAACGGAATACACATTCTTCTCTAGTGCCCATGGAACATTCTCCAGAATTGATCACATCCTAGGTCACAAATCAGGTCTCAACCAGTACCAAAAGATTGGGATTATTCCCTGCATATTTTCAGACCACAATACTTTGAAACTAGAACTCAATCACAAGAGGAAAGTCGGAAAGAACTCAAATACATGGAGGCTAAAGAGCATCCTACTAAAGAATGAATGGGTCAACCAGGAAATTAAAGAAGAATTTAAAAAAATTCATGGAAACCAATGAAAATAAAAACACAACTGTTCAAAATCTTTGGGATACAGCAAAGGCAGTCCTGAGAGGAAAGTCTATAGCAATACAAGCCTTTCTCAAGAAACAAGAAAGGTCTCAAATACACAACCTAACCCTATACCTAAAGGAGCTGGACAAAAAACAGCAAATAAAGCCTAAACCCAGCAGGAGAAGAGAAATAATAAAGATCAGAGCAGAAATCAATAAAATAGAAACCAAAAGAACAGTAGAACAGATCAATGAAACTAGGAGCTGGTTCTTTGAAAGAATTAACAAGATTGATAAACCCCTGGCCGGACTTATCAAAAAGAAAAGAGAAATGACCCAAATCAACAAAATCATGAATGAAAGAGTAGAGATCACAACCAACCCCAAAGAAATACAAACAATTATAAGAACATATTATGAGCAACTCTATGCCAGCAAATTAGATAACCTGGAAGAAATGGGTGCATTCCTAGAGATGTATCAACTACCAAAATTGAAGCAGGAAGAAATAGAAAACCTGAACAGGCCTATAACCACTAAGGAAATTGAAGCAGTCATTAAAAATCTCCCAACAAACAAAAGTCCAGGGCCAGATGGCTTCCCAGGGGAATTCTACCAAACATTTAAAGAAGAATTAATACCTATTCTCCTGAAACTGTTCCAAAAAATAGAAATGGAAGGAAAACTTCCAAACTCATTTTATGAGGCCACCATTACCTTGATCCCAAAACCAGACAAAGACCCCATCAAAAAGGAGAATTACAGACAATATCCTTGATGACCCTGGATGCAAAAATTCTCACCAAAATACTAGCCAATAGGATCCAACAGTACATTAAAGGGATTATTCACCATGACCAAGTGGGATTTATCCCTGGGCTGAAGGCTGGTTCAACATCTGCAAATCAATCAACGTGATACAATACATTAACAAAAGAAAGAACAAGAATCATATGATCCTCTCAATAGATGCAGAAAAAGCATTTGACAAAGTACAGCATCCTTTCTTGATCAAAACTCTTCAGAGTATAGGGATAGAGGGTACATACCTCAATATCATAAAAGCCATCTATGAAAAACCTACAGCGAATATCATTCTCAATGGGGAAAAGCTGAGAGCTTTCCCCCTAAGGTCAGGAACGCGTCAGGGATGTCCACTCTCACCACTGCTATTCAACATAGTATTAGAGGTCCTAGCCACAGCAATCAGATAACAAAAAGAAATCAAAGGCATCCAAATCGCAAAGAGGAAATCAAACTCTCACTCTTTGCGGATGATATGATACTGTATGTGGAAAACCCAAAAGACTACACCCCAAAACTGCTAGAACTCATACAGGAATTCAGTAAAGTAGCAGGATATAAAATCAATGCACAGAAATCAGTGGCATTCCTATACACCAACAACAAGACAGAAGAGAGACAAATCAAGGAGTCGATCCCATTTACAACTGCACCCAAAACCATAAGATACCTAGGAATAAATCTAACCAAAGAGGCAAGGGATCTGTACTCAGAAAACTATAAAATACTCATGAAAGAAATTGAAGAAGACACAAAGAAATGGAAAAACGTTCTATGCTCATGGATTGGAAGAACAAACATTGTGAAGATGTCAATGTTACCTAGAGCAATCTACACATTCAATGCAATCCCCATCAAAATACCATCCACTGTTTTCAAAGAAATGGAACAAATAATCCTAAAATTTGTATGGAACCAGAAGAGACCCCGAATAGCCAGAGGAATATTGAAAAAGAAAAGCAAAGCTGGCGGCATCACAATTCCGGACTTCCAGCTCTATTACAAAGCTGTCATCATCAAGACAGTATGGTACTGGCACAAAAACAGACACATAGATCAATGGAACAGAATCGAGAGCCCAGAAATGGACCCTCAACTCTATGGGCAACTCATCTTTGACAAAGCAGGAAAGAATGTCCAATGGCAAAAAGACAGTCTCTTCAACAAACGGTGTTGGGAAAATTGGACAGCCACATGCAGAAGAATGAAACTGGACCATTTCCTTACACCACACACAAAAATAGACTCCAAATGGTTGAAAGACCTAAACGTGAGACAGGAGTCCATCCAAATCCTAAAGGAGAACACAGGTAGCAACCTTTTCGACCTTAGCCGCAGCAACTTCTTCCTAGAAACATCGCCAAAGGCAAGGGAAGCAAGGGCAAAAATGAACTATTGGGATTTCATCAAGATATAAAGCTTTTGCACAGCAAAAGAAACAGTCCACAAAACCAAAAGACAACCGACAGACTGGGAGAAGATATTTGCAAATGACATATCAGATAAAGGGCTAGTATCCAAAATCTATAAAGAACTTATCAAACTCAACAGCCAAAGAACAAATAATCCAATCAAGAAATGGGCAGAAAACATGAACAGACGTTTTTCCAAAGAAGACATCCAAATGGCCAACAGACACATGAAAAAGTGCTCAACATCGCTCGGCATCAGGGAAATCCAAATCAAAACCTCAATGAGATACCACCTCACACCAGTCAGAATGGCTAGAATTAGCAAGTCAGGAAACGACAGATGTTGGCGGGGATGTGGAGAAAGGGGAACCGTCCTACACTGTTGGTGGGAATGCAAGCTGGTGCAGCCCCTCTGGAAAACAGTATGGAGGTTCCTCAAACAGTTGAAAATAGAGCTACCATCCGATCCAGCAATTGCACTACTGGGTATTTACCCCAAAGATACAAATGTAAGGATCTGAAGGGGTACGTGCACCCCAATGTTTATAGCAGCAGTGTCCACAATAGCCAAACTGTGGAAAGAGCCAAGATGTCCCTCGACAGATGAATGGATAAAGAAGATGTGGTATATAGACACAATGGAATATTATGCAGCCATCAAAAGGAATGAGATCTTGCCATTTGCAACGACATGAATGGAACTGGAGGGTGTTATGCTGAGTGAAATAAGTCAATCAGAGAAAGACATGTATCATATGACCTCACTGAGATGAGGAATTCTTAATCTCAGGAAACAAACTGAGGGTTGCTGGAGTGGTGGGGGGTGGGAGGGATTGGGTGGCTGGGGGATAGACATTGGGGAGGGTATGTGCTATGGTGAGCACTGTGAATTGTACAAGACTGATGAATCACGGATCTGTACTTCTGAAACAAATAATGCAATATATGTTAAGAAAAAGAAAAGAAGAAGAAGATAGCAGGAGGAGAAGAATGAAGGGGAGTAAGTTGGAGGGGGAGATGAACCATTAGAGACGATGGACTCTGAAAAACAAACTGGGGGTTCTAGAGGGGAGGGGGGTGGGGGGATGGGTTAGCCTGGTGATGGGTATTAAAGAGGGCACGTTCTGCATGGAGCACTGGGTGTTATGCACAAACAATGAATCATGGAACACTACATCAAAAACTAATGATGTAACGTATGGTGATTAACATAACAATAAAAAATTATTTAAAAAAAAAGAAGGTTTAATATGGGAGCACCTAGCTGTCTCAGTCTTAAAGCATGTGACTCTTGATTTGGGGGTTGTGAATTAGAGTCCCATGTTGGGTGTAGAGATTATTTAAAAGTAAAATCTTAAAAAAAAAAGTTTAATGTAAAATACAAATATAAGAAGAAAAATGAAAGACATAAAAGAATCAAGCGGACTGTCTAGAGCTGAAAAATACATTCAGTGAATGGACTTAGAATATTAGAAATTATAGAAAAAAAGATTTGTAAACTTGAAGACAGCAACAGGAATGATCTAAATTGAACCTCAGAGGGGGAAAAGCTGGGAAAAAACACAAGTAGCCACAGTGACCTGTGGGACAATTTCAAGTGGCCTAATATATGTGTAATTGGAGTCATCGGGTGGAGAAGAAAAATATTTCAAAATGCAGGAACTGAAAAACTTCCATTTTGGTTAAACACTACAAACCTAATTATCTAAGGAATTAATAAATCCCAAGTAAAATACACACACCCCACACACAAAAACCACACAAAGGAATGTAATCATTAAATTGCTGGAAACCAGTAGAAAGGAGAAAAATCTTAGAAGCAACCAGAAGAAAAAAAAAGGCACACTATATATAGCAAGGCAAAAGTAAGAATTTCTTGATTCTTTATCCAAAACAATGCAAGGGAGGAGACAATGGAAAGCACTCTTTCAAGGGCTGAAATTTATTTACTTATTTTTAAATATTTATTTATTTATTCCAGAGACACACGCACAGAGAGAGAGAGCAGGGAGTGGGGGGAGGGAGAGGGAGAGAGAGAATCTCAAGCGCATCGCAGGGCTTGATCCCAGGACCCATGAGATCATGACTGGGGCAGAGAACAAGAGTCGAATGCTTAACCAGCTGAGCCACCCAGGCATGCCTCAAAGTGCTGAAACTTTAAAAAGAAGAGCCTATCAACCTAGAATTCTATATCTGGCAAAAATACTCTTCAAAGATGAAGGCAAAATCAAGACATCTTTAGAGAATCAGAAGCTGAGAAAAGTTGGCACCAGCAGACTTGCATTAGAATAAATGCTGAAGGAAGCTCTCCAGACTGAAGAAAAATAATACCAGATGGAAAGGCAGATATACAAAAAGGAAATAAGAAATCAGGAAACGATAAGTAAATAAATAAATAAGAGTTTTTCTAATTTAAAAATATGTTTAGGGGTACCTGGGTGGCTCAGTTGGTTAAGCATCTGCCTTTGGCTTGGGTAATGGTCTCAGGGTCCTAGGATCGAACCCCACGTTTGGCTCTCTGCTCGGTGGGGAGCCTGCTTCTCCCTCTCCTTGCCGCTCCCCCTGCTTGTACTCTCTCTGTCAAATAAATAAATAAATTCCTCAAAAAATATATATATGTTTAAATGTAACTGTTTAAAGCAAAAACTTCTAAAAAACAGCGTATTCCGAGGCTTATAACATTAAGTAGAATAGCATAAAGGATGCATAAAGGATGGGAGGGGGAAATTTAAATATACTGTTGTTTCTTAAATTATACCTGAGATTGTATAATATTTGGAAGTAAACGGTGATGAATTAAAAATATTATAAACTCTAAGGGGTGCCTGGGTGGCTCAGTTGTTAAGCATCTGCCTTCAGCTCAGGTCCTGATCCCAGGGTCCTGGGATTGAGCCCCGCATCGGGCTCCCTGCTCCCCGGGGGGGCCTGCTTCTCCCGCTCCCACTCCCCCTGCTTGTGTTCCCTCTCTTGCTGTCTCTCTCTCTGTCAAATAAATGAATAAAATCTTAAAAAAATAATAAAATAAAAATATTATAAACTCTAAAGCAACCCCCTCAAAATAAAATTAAGCAGTATACAGCTAATGTTTTAGTTTCCTAGGGCTACCATAACAAACTATTACAAACTAAACGGCTTAAAACAGCCAAAATTATTCTCTCATACTTCTAAAGACTGGAAATCTGAATTCAAGGTGTCGGCCAGGCTAAGGTGACTGAAGGCTTTAGGGGAAAATCCCTTCTTGCCTCTTTCTAGCTTCTGGTGGTTGCGGGCACTTGTTGGCGCTGTTGGTTTGTAGACATATCACTTCAATCCCTGCCTGCCGCATTTGGTGTTCTGTGTCTGTGTGTCTTTGCTTTCTCTTCTTATAAGGACACCAGTCAATGGATTAAGACCCATCTTCACCCAGTAACACCTTATCTGAACTATAGCTGCAAAGACCCTATTTCCAAATAAGGTCGAATTCTGATGTTCCAGTGAACATGAATTTTGGGGGACACTATTCAAACCCAGTACAGCTAATAAGCCCAAAGTAGAGATTAAATGGAATTATAAAAATAATCAATAAATTACTTGATTATTGGAAAGTAGACAACCTCCCGAGGTGTGAAAAATAATCCAGTTAAATCTCTAGAGAGCTAAACTGGCCAACTATTCTTTTCATGCCCAGTTCAGGCATTTTGGTGATGGAAGACATGGCTTATTTGTTTATATATTTATGCCCATTTCCTTTCCTTTTTTCCTTCCCTTTTTTCCACAGTGATCCATCTCTTACCCAAGCGACTTGTCAGAAGGTAACCCTATCCTCTGCTCAGGGCTCAGTCTTGATTGGCTTAAGCCACTCAGATTAGTCCCATGTCCATTGCCAGTTACTTATTTGGGGGTGAGCATGTGACACAGTTCCAGCCAATGAAATGTGGTGGGCACTACTAAGATTTTTCTGGGAAAAGTTATTCTCACTCTTACGGAGGACACACTAGGAGAGACAGTCCATTTTCTATCTGTGAATGTTGCGTTTAAGTACCATGTTTAGAACTCTTGTGGCCATCTTACTACCAGGAAGTTTCTAGAGAGGAGGAGTTGGAGCTTGGTGAATCATACATGGAACTTCCCAACTTCTGAACACTTTATTATAGGGCAAAGTACAAGTCCTTTTTGCTAAAGCCAAAATGAATGAGGATGTTCTGTTCCTGATGCTAACTCACAGAATGGGTCTGCACAAGGCTTTGTGAATAAGCCTAGAGCTTTATTAGTCACCACTGTATGAATGGGAGATGCTTCCCATTCTTGGGCTATAATCATGTATTATCTTTTAAGGGCCAAGAATGAATCAGCAAACTCCTACCAAAATAAAGAAGAAGATTGTCTACTTTTAACGGAAACTGTCTTGAAAATCTGATATCTAATTGTGATTTTCTACACTAATTTTCTTTTTCTTGGTCACATAATTAGCCTACTTCTTCCCTCAGCTGGTGATTTTATCAACCACATATACTCATACATAAATGTCTTACCAAAACATCCTCTATATTGTGTAGATATAAGAGTAAGATAAGGGTAAATCTGGACATTATGATTGTCTGATGTCATAATAAGGAAAAACCTGATATTTATATCTTTCTGTCATAATTTTTTAATCTCACATTTTTATTTTGAAAGTATTTTATAAGTCAGACTTAAGGGTATTCTAGAACTGGGCTCATATCTACACCTGTGTTGATGATTGCATTGTCACCCAGTGATCCCCTCAGTGAGAGCATTGTTGCAATAAAGTCTGATGTGTTCTAACGTCCAAACAATAATTGACCCATGACTGTTGCTGCTACCATATTAAATTCTTCTAATAAATTTTTCTTAATCTGTATGCACCCAATATGGGGTCAAACTCATGACCCTGAGATCAAGAGTCGCTCACTCTACTGGCTGAGCCAGCCAGGCACCCCTGAATTCTTTTAATAGTTTAAGGGCAAAACTTTTCTTCTGCGATGATAATTCATGCTGCAACATCATCTAGTCTTCCCTTGGTATGAAACATTAGTCATATTTTTAAAGAAGTAAAACTCCCAAAGTAGAGTGTTGATACCTAAAGTGTAGTTATTTTGAGTTCAGCATGCCTGTGCCCTGTGACTCAGTTCTTGCCCCATTTTTCTCTAGTTGAACTACTGTTCAAACAGTTTTAGTCACTGTAATTGCATTGGACTCCACTTGACACAAATGCAAATGCCAACACAGGTCTTGACGGATGTGACAGTATTTGGTTATATGATGATAATGATGATCTCCAAATACACTTTTTTTTTTTTTGCATGTCTTCCTTTCAAAAATGAAACTGAAGCTCAGAAGTTAAGTAACTTTTCGAGGTCAAATAACTGCTCAGGGGCAGAACCATGATTTGAATTTAGGTATTTCGGCTCCAATTATAGTGCTTTTCCCACTATAAGAGTATTTCCCAAGTTGGTATGCATACCACTGTGTCTGATAATCTTAAGTGACAAATGGGAAGACATTCTTATTTTAACAGTTGTCTTAGTTAAATGTGTATTAGAAAATATAATTAATTATATTTCAAAACTCTGATGTCTCAGGCTTTTGCATAGGACAGGGTTAAAGTAGTTAGCGCCATGAAAATCTATCTTAGTCAGAATTCATAAAACACAGGATACGCTCGGGCAAGTATATGGATGTTTCCAAATTCCAGTAACCGAATCTTCTGTTATATAAAATCACTGATGTTAGAGATGACATAGATCACTTATATGGCTTCTCATATAATGAGTTCTTGTATTCTTTTCAGGAAAATACTGAAGTCTTTGGTCCATAAACTTTTAGTTATTTGCAAAATCAATAAGAAGACTTATTTCTCATATATAATCTATTGTAGCAATAAGAAAATTTACTTACTGATGTAAACATGGAGAAGTCTTTCCCACTGGAGTACTGCATGAGGATTTAACAAACCTGTTAAAAGTGTCAAGCACATTATAATGAATTATTGATTTTTTTCCCAGATAGGTGGTGACCATGAGCAACATTTGTCTCATATGAAGTTCAGTAGCTTTCACAAGAAAAACCCTATCTTGTCTATTCAAGTTGCAAGAAGAACTTCAGGACTTCCAGAAGGAACCCATTCCTCTGTAAGGTTGTGGGTATGATTGGGACTAACCTTGCAAACTAGCTTATCTCACAGATATATTTGCTCATTTAAAAAACTTAAATTTTTCCCTTCAAGGCAAGCCTATGAAAATAGACCATGTGCAAAACCAAGTGCACACAATTCTCATGAAACTAGGGTATGGGATACATGCCATGACTGTCTAGTCTTAGGTTCTTTTTATCTAAATTGTTTGCTATTGCTTTGATTTCTGAGCTTCGCAGTATCATTTCCTTGTATGTTCTCCCTGTAGATTCACATTGTGTCATGTGGCTTGCCATGCCCATTTATTACTTCTAGTTTACTTTTTATAGATTCTTCAGGACTTTATACATAAATGATCAAATTGAAAAATAAGGCAGCTGTGTCTTCCTTTCCAATCCATATGCCTTTTATTTCTTTTTTTTGCCTTATTGCTAGGGCTTCCAGTCGGGCATTGAAGACATGAAAGTGGACTTGTTGCCATTGCTGGGGGTGTGACATTGTGACTTATAATAAACGTATATTTGGTCTTCATCCAGTTTCTGGTACGGAGCTCCTAAAACCCCTGGAATTTTCTAAGTAATGAGAGCAATAAAGGTGTCTATTTTTGTGAGATGACTTTAGACCTCACCCAATGGCAGGGTCTGGTTGCCAGGAGGACCAACCATGTGATTAGAGGTTTGGAACTCTCAGTCCCACCTCCCTAACCATTGGGGATGAGGAGGGGCTAGAAGTTGAGTCAGTTGCCAAAGGCCAATGAGTTAATTAATCATGCCTATATAACGAAGCCTCCATAAAAACCCAGAGAGGTTTTTGGTTGTTGAACACGTAGAGATTTGGGGAGAGAGATGCACCTGGAAGGGGCATGGAAGCTCTGTGCATTTTCGCATACCTTGTAGTATGCATCTCTTCCACCTGGCTGTTCCAAAGTTATATCCTTAATAAACCCTCTAGGTAAATAAAATGCTTCTACAAGTTCTATGAGCCATTCCAGCAAATTAATCGAACCTAAGGAGGTGGCGGGGGGGTCTTAGAAACCTCTGATTTATAGCCATTTGTTCTGAAGGGAGAGAAGGTGACAACCTGGACTTGAAATTGGCATGTGAAGTAGAGTGGGGGAAGTCTTATGGACCTGAACCCTTAGCCTGCAGAATCTAATACTATCTCCAGATAATGTCAGAATTGAGTTAAATTATAGGACACTAAGCTGGTGTCTGAGAATTGCTTGGTTTTTGGGACGGGGGTGGTTTGGGGGGGAAGCCCTACACATTGGAATTGGTGATTAGAACCCATTAGGGGAGAAAGAAATCAGACTTTCACTGTAAGGATAATGTGAGCTGGTTTTTCATAGATTTCCTTTTTTGTATTATCTATTTAATTCTCCCATTAGGGGGCGCCTGGGTGGCTTAGTCGGTTAAGCATCTACCTTGGTTTGGGTCATGATCTCAGGGTCCTGGCATGCAGCCCCAAGTCTGAGTCCGGCTCTCTGTTCAGCTGGGGGTCTGCTTCTTCCTCTCCCTCTGTGCTCTCCCTCTCTGTCTCAAAAATAAATAAATAAATAAATAAATAAAAATCTTTTATGTTTTTTTAGTGTTTTATTTTTTTAAAGATTTATTTATTTATTTATTTGAGAGAGAGAGAGAGGCAGAGGGAGAGGGAGAAGCAGACTCCCCGCTGAGCAGGGAGCCCAGTGAGGGACTCGATCCCAGGACCTGGGGATCATGACCTGAGCCGAAGGCAGACGCTCAACCAGCTGAGCCACCCAGGCGCCCCAATTAATTTTTTAAAAGATTTTTATTGGGGTGCCTCGGTGGCTCAGTTGGTTGAGCGGCTACCTTCAGCTCAGGTCATGATCCCAGGGTCCTGGGATCTAGCCCCACGTCCAGCTCCTTGCTCAGCAGGGAGCCTGCTTCTCCCCTGCCTGCTGGTCCTCCTGCTTGTTCTTGCTCTCTGGCTCTCTCTGTGTCAAATAAATAAATTAATTAAATTTTTAAAAATATAAAAATAAAAATAGAATAATTCTCCCATTAGGCTTAGTGTTTGGGTAAAATTATTCCCATTTACAGATGAGAATATTGAGACTCAAAGAACTTACGTAAACTGCCACAATCATGCAGCGAGCAAAAGACGGTCAAGACTCCAATGCCAGGGCTGTTTCAACTGTCCCGATGATCCAATTTGTGGAGTGCCTGGGGCTTTATTTATTTTAAATTAGTTCATACAGTGTGCTTTAAATGTGCAGGGCACCGAACGGAAGTTATTTATTTGTATCAATCTTTCTAAAATTAAGGTGATTACCTTTGTTATCTTTTAAGAAAGGTTTGCAAGGGGGCGCCTGGGAGGCTTCCCCTCTCCCACTCCCCCTGCTTGTGTTCCCTCTCTCGCTGTCTCTCCCTCTGTCAAATAAATAAATAAATAAATAAATAAATAAATAAATAAATAAATAAATAAATAAAAAGAAAGGTTTGTGAGATGTTCTTACATGGATTACTTAGAAAGATAAAAGAAAGTCACTTTCCAGATGGAAATTCATGTTCAAGCGGGATGGTGCCTCCCATTAGGCATCAAAGAGATGCTGAGTTTTAGTTCTTAAGGCATGAGCCTGTGTGTCCAGAGACCATTTGTGATAGCAGCTACGTATTTGATGGTTCTGTTTATCTGTAGTGAGGAACACAGTAATCCCACTTTGAATACAGGTTGTACTTAGGGAAGAGCACGTTGGTTGGATGCTTGCCGTTGTCTTCTTGAAGCATTATATCAGAACATGCTCTTCCATTCCGATTTTATCAGGAGTTAATTTGTTTATTCACATTTTAAGCATTTTAGATGAGGAAATTTTCATTTTAGGTACAGGTTTTAAAAAAAATCGCGGTACATATGTATGTTCTAATCCATTCATTCTAAATCGAGGGATAATTTGCGAAGTAAAAATCAGTTCATCTTTCTTCTTCAGATTATGAATAAATATGAAGAGGAAGGTGAAGATTGTTATAAGAAAAGAATCACAGAATGTCAGGGCTGAAAGAGACCGTGGTGGTCACCCTGTCATTGTACAGATGGGGAAACTGAAGACCAGAAAACATAAGCCACATGTCCAAGGTTATACAGCTACTATCCAAATGGCAAAGCCAGGGGTTAAACGCAGGCCTTAACCTCCAAGGCCGGCATTATTCCCACAGGCTGCTGAACGCCAGACGAGCAGCTGGGATAATTTACTTTAAAAAAAAAAAAAAGATTTTATTTATTTATTTGACAGAGAGAGAGCACAGGCAGGGGTTGCTGCAGGCAGGGGGAGAAGCAGGCTCCCCACTGAGCAGGGAGCCCAATGCGGGGCTCGATCCCAGGACCCTGGGACCATGACCTGAGCTGAAGGCAGATGCTTAACCAACGGAGCCCCCCGGGCGCTCCCAGAATAGTTTACTTTTAAGGATCCTTTCAACTCAGAGTCCTTTATTATTTTTTCTATTATATGTAGAACTTTATTATTTCTACAAAAACTAACATTTGAAGCATTTCATGCTATTCTCTCTGAAAAAAGAAACATTTCAAATAAAAAACAATAATTGTGGGGCACCTGGCTGCCTCAGTCAGTGGAGCATGTGACTCTTGATCTTGGGGTTGTGAGTTTGAGCCCCATGTTGAGCACAAAGATGACATAAAATAAAATAAAATAAAAACAACAGGTTTTTTTTTTTTTTTTTTAATCCATTATAGGGCAGCTGGGTGGCTCAGTTGGTTAGGCGTCTACCTTCGGCTCAGGTCATGATCCTGGAGTCCCAGGATCGAGTCCCGCATTGGGCTCCCTGCTTGGCAGGGAGTCTGCTTCTCCCTCTGACTGCTCCCCTCATGCTTTCTCTCTCTCAAACAAAGTCTTTTAAAAAATTAAAAAATTAAAAATCCATTATAGGCCAGTTTAATTGAAATCACCACCACCTTTGAAGAAAAGCACTCAGAATCCGTGTGCATGTTTTAGTTAACAGAACACTTTTGTATAACTGCCTGTGTTTTGTAAGATCCCTGTTGTCCTTCTACCACCTGTTCCATAAAGGACCTATGATTCCCCTGCCACACTGGGGATATTTACCTGCAGTGACTCCACACATCTGTGCCTAAATAAGCAGCTCAACATTTCGATTTCTTGAGACACAAAATCCGCCTCAAAAATATAAAAAGTGTATCACTGCTTTAAAATGTAAAATGTGCACTGCCAAGAAATGAAATATACATATTCAACTTCTGAAAGCTCTATGATAAGATTATATCAAGCAACATGAATATTTTCCTTAAAAAAAAGATTTTAATTTTTCCTGGATGGTGATAGAAATCATTTCTATTTCTGTCAAATCCACCAAACTGTAGCCTCCTAGCCTGTTATCAGCTATGTCCAGCACCTTCTGGAGAATTACCTAGTCAGCTGATGAAAAATGCAGATTCCCGGTCCTATCCCAAAGCACTTTTCTAGTTGGGGCCCTGGGACTTTGCATTTTGGTACACTCTCTTCCCCACTCCCACTAAGTTTAGATCATCAGCCTGGAGAAGAGTTTTTTTTGTTTTGTTTTGTTTTTTTAAGTAATCTCTACACCCAGTGTGGGCTTGAAATTCATGATCCCGAGATCAAGAGTGGCACGCTCTACCACCTGAGCCAGCCAGGTGCCCCTTCATCAGCCTGAGGACAATTTAATCTTAGTTTAAACACCACTAACCACGCAGGGTACTTCGTACTGCATTCTCTGATGATGATCATGCAATGTCTACCAAGCTCCTGCGAGCAGCCCCTTATAGTTAGAGCTCGCCCAGCCCCTACTTACAGGCCAGTCCCCACCTAGGCTCTTGGAGCAGTCCTGTACACAGTCAGGGAGAATTTTAGAGTGCACAGGTCCATGGCCAGGGATTGGCATTGAGAATGATGATTCTTTAACTTCAGTATCTGTTCTGGCCCTTGTTCTCTGTGTTTGGTACAAAGTTCCAGGGAAGGGAGAGGGTGAATACTCTAGGAGCCCCCTACTTCTAGGGGGCCCACCCTCACTAGTTAGTCAGTTCATTCCACAAAGCTTACCGTATAGCCCTTGCACTGAGCCTTCCCCTCTTCTTCTCCCCAGGTCCACACAAAGGGACTGGTCGGGCAGGGTCTTAGGCTTGGACAATATTTATATCTATTCTTTAAACGATTTTATCTATCTATCTATCTATCTATCTATCTATCTATCTATCTATCTATCTATCTAGAGAAGACAAGGAGGGGGAGGGGAAGAGAGAGGGAAAGGGAGTCCCAAGCAGACACCCTGCTGAGCATGGAGCCTGACGCAGGGCTCAATCTCATGAACCCGAGATCATGACCTGAGCCGAAATCAAGAGTCAGATGCTCAACCGACTGAGCCTCCCAGGCGCCCCAATATCTATTTTTTAATTGAAGAATGAAGCATTCATCATTATATTCAAAATAGACTGTTTCAGGTCTTTAAACAGATCTTAGAACCGTCTCTCACATCGGGCTCCCTGCTCCGCGGGAAGCCTGCTTCTCCCTCTCCCACCCCCCACCCCCGCTTATGTTCCCTCTCTCACTCTCTCTCTCTCTTTCTCTGTCAAATAAATAAATAAAATCTTAAAAAAAACCTGTCTCTACACTTTAATGACACTATTTTCAGTAGCCAAATTGCCACTCAATTTAAAATATATCATCAAGGGGCGCCTGGGTGGCTCAGTCAGTTAAGCATCTGCCTTCAGCTCAGGTCATGATCTCAGGGTCCTGGGGTCGAGCCCCAAGTTGGGCTCCCTCCTCAGCGGGCAGTCTGCTTCTCCCTCTACCCCTCCCCCCTGCTTGTGCGTGCACTCTCTCTCTCTCTCTCTCCCAAATAAATAAAAATCTTTAAAAAAAATAAATAAAATAAAATAAAATAAAATAAAATAAAATAAAATATATCACCAAGTCATCACCTGTAGGTATGGCAAACCCACACCCTGGGTCAGAAACGCTTTGAGGTTTAGGTCTCATATTTTAAAGGAACAGGTGCAGACACCCGGGGCCTCAAATCCAGTTCTCTCTGAGCTGGTGAAGGCACCTGTGGGAGGCCAGGGCTTCCGTTCACCTGCCTTGATTCCTCAAACCACATCTTCCTTTAATGCCAAATACAGTGTCTCATGCAGTCCTCTGCCTTTCTCAGCTCAGAATTTTTGGAACAGGGAGCACATTTTTATCTGTGACCTGTCTTTATGCAGAATAAACAATAAGTCAAAATCCTTTTTATTTCTCTGTGTCTCATAGCAGAACTTTAATGCCTGATTATTCCACAGTGCTGTTTGGGTGGGGATGACTAGCCTAAAACATCACACTCCCTTCCAAGATGCAGTTACTGCTAGCAAGCAGCTGTCCCGCCAGGGACCCCAGGTCTCAGCTTCCAGCACGTGTGCGAGGGACCATGTGGCTGGTTCTCACTGCAAAATCGGGGGCAGAAGTAATGTGTGAACCGCCGGGCTGAGCTGCGTAAGTTCCTGAAACATAGCCTTTCACCTCTCTGACTGACTGTCATCCAGCTGCGTTCAGAGGATCCTGTGGAGATGACAAGGCAGAGCCACAAGGTAGAAGGAGCCTGGACCCTGAGGCAAAACTGAGCTAACCGTTTTAGCAGACAGCTGTGCAGAAGAGCTGCTTGACCAGAAACATCCACTTCAAATTTGTGTGAGTGGGAAATACTTTTCGTGTGCTAAGTTACTGAGACTTGGGATTGCTTGTTACAGCAGCTGGAGTCAGTGTCTCTGACTCATACAAGTACCTTCCTGAGAGTGAGGTATGAGGATGAGAAAGACAAAGCAGGGGCGGAGGAGGGGCCGACCCCATGGGCCACGTATATAAGAACAACACACTGAATCAGAAACCCTAGGGCCTAGAATTCCACACTTTGCACGCGGAATCAGCATCTCTAATTGTCCTGCCTAAAATCACACTGCTCAAATCTAATACTTACCAAGCTGCACTGCGCTGGCCAAGCAGGTTGTCTAGAGACAAATGCGTTGGAGTCCCTTGAGTCTCTTGTGGCAGTACAGTGCATGCCAAAGAGAAACACTCGATAAATGTTGAGTTGGCTAGTTTGAGGGTCTGATGTGAAATGAGTAATGACGTAAGTTAAGTGTCCAAACAGGGCAATGGAAACAGATAATAGAATAGCTAATTTTGCTTACATATAGTCTATATCAGTGGTTAGTAAAGAAAGACCACCGCTTCTGGGTGGTTCTCACAGAACAAAGACCTGGGGACTCCCAGGTCTCCCCAAATCTTGACTCTTCCTCTCATGGTCTTTCCCATCCAAGTCACCCTTTGCGGATCCTCCTTCATCCTTCCTCCGCAGCCCCCCATCCCTGAAGCATCCTCACAGCCTCCCTCCCCGACAGCACCTGGGCTTCTGGCTCCACAAGGATGTTCCCGATTTCCCTGCTTGATTGTCAGCGCCCACTGTCCACCAGTGCTCTAGGCCCTGAACACTCTGGTCTGTGGCTCCTGGGAGCCAGAGGGAGGAAACCAGCACCCCCTTCTCCAGCTGAGGCACCTCACACTTTCCCCTGCTGCACACACATTTCAAGCTCAGGCTCTGGGGAGGCTCTTCTGGGAGCAGGCATTTGGCGAGGCCCCGTGAGTCTACGGTCCTCCCAGGGGTCAGGCCTGGGTCTGGCCTATGCTTTTGAAAGCATTAGGGGCAGTTTATGTTTCAAACGTGTTTTGACACGCTTCAGCATGTTTCATGATCTTCAAAATGAAAAGGTGATTCCTAAGTATTCTGTAAAATTGAGACGGAGATGGATCAGAGGGTTTACGTCTCAGGCTGCTTCCAGATTCGGTCTCATGTGAGCAATTCTCCACTACTTGGTTCTGCCCCTTGAGGGCACCAGAGACTGCTTTACCGTACAGAGAACAGCCCCCAGAAGGAAAGCAGACAGGTTCTAGGGAACCAGGCGGCCATCCGCTGAGAACGGTCCGTGCTTGGCCGGCCAGGCAAGCCCTGCCGAGTTCTGCGTGCCGGGGAGATAAGAGCCAGGTTACTGGGATCACGGAAGGGCCCAGAAACCCGAGTTCCAGCTCCAGCTATGCTATCAGTGAGCTGTGTGGCCTTTCAAAAGTCACTTAACTTCCTGGGCTTTAGTTTCCTCCTGTGTAAAAGGATGGGGTGGAAGGAGTTAACCCAAAAAGTGTCTTCCTCCAGTGTTTTAAATTGCTCTAAAAAGTAAGGGAAGGGGCGCCTGGAGGGCTCAGTCGGTTCAGCGTCCGACTCATGATCTCAAGGTGGTGAGATAAAGCCCTGCACCGTTGGTCTCCTCACTCAGTGGGGAGTCTGCTTCTCTCTCTCTCTCTCTCTCTCTCTCCCTGTCTCTCTCTTCCTCAAATATATAAGTAAATCTTTAATAGTAAGGGGAAATGGGAAGTGATAGAATAGCATAGATTCTTATTTCCTTGAAACTTGGACTGTGTCCCCGCCCTGGGCACAGACCCCAGGGTGACCAGGAGCCGAGTATGTCAAGAGGGCCGTGATCGGGGTGACGTGAAAGCTGTGAATGACAGCACAGGGAAATGAGGAGACAAACGGGGGGTGGAAATCTCACAAGGTCTCCCTACTCCAGGATCGCAGCCAACGGTGGGAGCGGGATCTGGAGAAAGATTAAATAACCTTTGTGGTACCATCTCAAGCTGCCTGGTGGTGTGTGGAATAACAACTGTGAAGCACAGTATAACCCAAACCTGCTCAGGGGCGTTCCATCACTCGCTGGCCCCGTTGCAATGTGGGCGGCTGTCTCAATAGTATTCGGGGGCCCAGATCAGCTTTCCTTGACAATTCAGTGCCACTCCTGAGTTATGCATGATAGTTCAAATCATATACCAACTCACCGGGGCGGGGAGACGAAATGCATGCACGTAGCATTGTTCCTGAATAAATGAATGAGTGAGTCAGTGAATGCGAGGGAGAGTGAGCGCTGAGTGGGAGTCTTGGCTGTGAGGAGAGTTGAGGTAATTCTGAGTGAGGCACAGCCCTCTGGGGTGTTAGTCTCCAGCTTCTGAGCAGAGAGAGCATGGTGGCCGGTCAGTGGGGTGTAGTTCACTGCCCCCAGTGGTGCTTGTCTGTGGGTTAGACTCAGAGTCTGGGGTGCGGCGGGTGACTCTAAAAAGACTGTCTCTATGGGAAGACCATGTTACCACTCTGCTGGGGCAATATCAGGCATTTCACTCCTCGTTTCGTAAGGCTGTCAGTTGGGACATGGGTCAGGCAAGCAAGACAGAGGTCTGGGGAAGAAGATCGCATACAAAGAGACATCAAGGCTGTGGGATCCCTTCTGAGAGGGCGTTGCCCTCTCCATGTTCAGAGCTCGCCACTTTTCCTGAGGAGCCATGAGGGAGGCCAGGACCCTGTCTTCGGTCCTGACTTTGCAAATACGCCCATTTCCAGAAAGTCCCTCTCATCAACGGAGCCACAGGCAGATAGATTTAAAACGGAGTGGGGTGTGGGGGTAAAGGACTAAATAGAAGGGATGTGGGACACCTGGGTGGTTCAGTCTGTTGAGCATCCAACTCTTGGTTTTGGCAATCTCTATTCTACTCTCTCTCTCTCTAAATTTGCCTACTCTAGGTATTGTTTGTAAGTAGAGTCATACAATATTTGTCCTTTTTTTTTTTTTTTTTTAAAGATTTTATTTATTTATTTGACAGAGAGAGGCAGCGAGAGAGGGAACACAAGCAGGGGGAGTGGGAGAGGGAGAAGCAGGCTTCCCTCCGAGCAGGCAGCCCGATGCGGAGCTCGATCCCAGGACCCCGGGATCATGACCCGAGCCGAAGGCAGACGCCCAACGACTGAGCCACCCAGGCGCCCAATATTTGTCCTTTTGTGACCAACTTATTTCACTTAGCATAATCCCTCAAGGTTCATCCATGTGGTAGCACGTGTCAAAAATTTCCTTCCTTTTTTGGGCGCCTGGGTGGCTCAGTTGGTGGGTGTCTGCCTTCGGCTCGGGTCATGGTCCCAGGGTCCTGGGATGGAGCCCCACGCCGGGCTCCCTGCTCGGCGGGGAGTCTGCTTCTCCCTCTCCCACTCCCCCTGCTTGTGTTCCCTCTCTCACTGTCTCTCTCTCTCTCTCTCTCTCTCTGTCAAATAAATAAACAAAATCTTTTAAAAAGTTTTTTCCTTCCTTTTTAAGGCTGAATAATATTTCACGTGTGTATACACCACATTTTTTTTGTTCTTCTTCTTATTTTTTAGATAGCAAGAGAGCATGGGGGAAGGGGCAGAGGGAGAGGGAGAATCTGAAGCAGACTCCCCTCTGAGAGAGGAGCCGATGCAGGGCTTGATCTCACAACCCTGACACTTAATCAACTGAGCCACCCAGGCACCCCTATTTATCCATTCATCTACTACTGTACATTTGGGTTGTTTCTACCTTTTGGCTCTTGTGAATAATACTGCTTAAAACTTTCTTTTAATGGAAAATTCCAAACATATACAAAAGTAGACAAACAAATATGATGAACTGCCTTGTACGCTTATCAACTCATCAACAATTATCAACTTACGGCCAATCCTGTTTCGTCTGTATCCCCACCTGATTCTCTCATCCCATGTTATTTTGAGGTACATCATCACACCATTACTATTCCCATTTCCAAAGATGGGAAAAACTAAGGCACAGAGAGGTTAATTATCTTATCAAGGTTACAGAGCTGAAGAGAGATGGGCCAAGATTTAAACTCAGGCAGTGGCGGGTGGGGGCTGGCTGGCTGAGTAGGTAGAGCATACAACTCTTGATCTTGGTAGTGGTGAGTTCAAGCCCCACACTGGGTGTTGAGCTTACTTAAAAAAAAAAGAAAAGAAATATAAAAAAAAATTAAACTCAGGCAGTGTGACAGCTGGGCTTGTCCTCATAAGTCTTCGCCAGAATTCTGTGTGTGTACGTGTGTTCACGCATATACATACATGCATCAGGTCAACTTTGGGCAAAATTGTACATTTGGAAAAGTTTGCCTCTGGTGCCCCTTCCTATATCTTTCCCCACACTTGGATGCTGTGTGGAATTTGGAACAGACAGGCGTTGACTTTGAAGTCTTAGTTCTTAGTTCCACGAAGAGTCCCTGGTCTCCAGCCTCCAGAGTTGTGAGAATTTAATGAGATGAGGTCGGTGTCAGTGCTGGGCACCTTCCAGCATGTGACGGGAGATCATTCTGTGTACTTTGCCCTTCCCTTCTGGGTGGTGGTGGGGGGGCAGGCCCACCTTCCTTCCACAGAAGCAGACTTCAAGAAAACACACAGCCAGAGCGTGACTCTCAGAGCTCAACGTGTAATGGCTGCTGGGAGATATGTGTTGTGAAGTAAAGGATTCTATTCTTTTGCTTTGCGGTGCGGGGTATGGGTGAGTACAGAACAGAGGTGGTCCGATTCTTTCTTGCCCCTGAAATCATGGATGTGTGTGTTATGTGTGTGCACAAATGTGTAAGGCAGGCCTATTGACAAGCTCAAGCTTCATTCTCTGCTCCAGAGCATTACATTGTCTTTCAGAATCTGTAATCGTGACCTTTTTTTTTTTTTACATTTATTTATTTATTTGAGAGAGAGAGAGAGAGAGAGAGCATGGGGGCGGGGGAGTGGAGGAACAAAGGGAGAGGGAGAGAAAGTCTCAAGCAGACGCTGCACTGAGCGTGAAGCCTGATGCGGGGCTCGATCCCACGACCCTGAAGATCATGACCTGAGCTGAAACCAAGAGTCAGACGCTCAACTGACTGTGCTACCCAGGCGCCCCTGTAATTGTGACCTTTAAACAAGCAACCACTTTTTTTCTTTTTCCTCTTGGTGGCTACAACAGGAGGAAAAGCTCTTTGTTGGGATCCTATCATTTTCTGGCCAAATAATGCAAAGGCACAGGATGGAGGTCTGAGCTCAGACAGGTCTTGGCAAATCTTGCTCAGCTCCTTCTGCACCTCTGTGGCCAAGCCTCTTGAGTTAATTTGGGATGGGCAGCAAAGCTCAGTGGACAATTGAGCAGGGCTCACTGGCTGACGGCAGAGAAGTCTCAGGTAACCTCAAAATGCATCTGTGGAGGACGGGGTCGGGAGGGTCTACTGCCTCAAGTATACTGAGTGACAGCGAGAGTCTCACTGGCTGTTTCCTCTGCCTGGAATGCCCTTTTCTGACCTTGCCCATGAAAGTACTTCAGTCCTTTAATGCCAAGCTGAAATATTGCCTCTCCCACAAAGCTTTCCCTATGTCACCTCCCACCTCCCACCACCACGTACCCTTGGCTGCCATAGAAAGTGACTTCTCCCACTCTGAACCCTTCGAAGCACTTTCACAGCAATATTTTGGCACTATCTGAATACCAATCTTAACTCCGTGATAGGTCAAAATGAGTTCCTCGAGAATAGGAATCTTTATTATTATTATTTTTTAAGTAGGCTCCACACCCAACGTGGGGATGGACTCATGACCCTGAGACCATGAGTCACACACTCTACTGACTGAGCCAGCCAGGAGCCCCGAGAATAGGAATTGTTTGATCTATTTCTTTCTGCTGTTCAGAGTTGTTCATGGGACACACAGTCAGTGACTAATGTCTGTTGAATGAATGACGTATGTCACAGCAAAGGCACATAGTAGGCACTCAATAAGTGCATACGGAATGAAATAACAACCATCTCCAACAGCTGGGAAATGTAAGACTTTTCACCATACCCTTGAGGTTCAGATGGAAATCCGTTTTCTCTAACACTTCAAGCTCCGAAATCTGTCAAAACTCCCATGGAAATAACTGTAAGAACTGCCTTGAAGTAGCCCCTGAGATGGTCTGAAATGGGGTTTCAGGTATTCTTAGATCCCCAAGTGTCTTCTTATTTAACAGCTTTCTTGTTCAACATCCCGACTCGTCTCCAGAGGAACTTGAGATCTCACAGAGTATGTGTCCCGTGAGAACATCTGATTAACCAGAGCTTTTCTGCTCATCAGCAGAGCGATGATTGATACTCATAGTGGTGACCCTGCAGTTGTTCCACAAGAAACCCACATACTTTAAGGAAGTGTTACAATATCTCCAGAAACACGCTTTTTATTTTTTTAAGATTTTATTTATTTGACAGAGAGAGAGAGAGAGAGAGCGCGTGATCGAGTGAGCACGGACAGGGGGAGAAGCAGGCTCCCCGCTGAGCAGGGAGGCCAATGCGGGGCTCGATCCCAGGACCCCAGGATCCTGACCTAAGCCTAAGGCAGACGCTTCACCAACTGAGCCACCCAGGTGCCCCCAGAAACATGCTTTTTTTTTTTTTTTTTAAAAAAAACCATTTAAGAATGTACAATTTAGGGGCACCTGGGTAGCTCAGTCATTAAGTGTCTGCCTTCGGCTCAGGTCCTGATCCCGGGGTCCTGGGATCTAGCCCCACATCGGGCTCCTGGCTAGGTGGGGAGCCTGCTTCTCCCTCTCCCTCTGCCTCTCCCCCTGCTCATGCTCTCTCTCTCTCTCTCTATCTCTGTGTCTCAAATGAATAAATAAAATCTTTAAAAAAAACGTACAATTCAGGGGCACGTGGGTGGTTCAGTCGGTGAAGTGTCTGCTGACTTCCGCTCAGGTCATGATCTTGGGGTCCGGGGATTGAGCCCTGCATGGGACTCCCTGCTCATCAGGAAGCCTGCTTCTCCCTCTCCCTCTGCTCCTCCCCCTGCTTGTGCTCTCTCTCAAAATCTGAAAACAATAAAAATAAAATAAAATATACAATTCAGTGGCATTAAGCACATTTACTGTTGTACAACCACCAGCATTAGCCATCTCCAGAACTTCTTCATTATTCCAAACAGAAACTCCACCTACTCTACTATACCTCCTCCTTCCCTCCTCCCCTCAGCCCCAGATAACCTCTATTTTACTTCCTGTCTCTCCGAATATGTCTATTCTAAGGTACCACCATGTAAATGGAATCATACATATTTGTCCTTCTGTGACTGGCTTATTTCACTTAGCATATTCCTCATCCACATTATAGCAGGTGTCTGAATTTCATTCCTCTTTTTTAAAAGATTTTATTTATTTATTTGACAGAGAGAGAGCACAAGTAGGCAGAGTGAGCGGCAGGCAGAGGGGGAGGGAGAAGCAGGCTCCCCGCTGAGCAGAGAGCCCATGCAGGGCTCCACCCCAGGACCCTGGGATCGTGACCTGAGCCAAAGGCAGATGCTTAACCGACTGAGCCACCCAGGCGCCCCTGCATTTCGTACCTCTTAGGGCCGAATAATATCCATTGTGTATATATATATATATATATATATATATATACAGCACATTTTGTTTTTCCATTCATCTGTTGATGAACATTGGGGTTGCTTCTGACTTTTGGCTATTATGACTGATGCTATGAACACAGGTGTACAAATATCTGTTCAGATAAGTGCTTTGTATCACAGTCTTATTCTCCTTGGTAAATCCTATATCCATGGTAACGTCCCACTAACCAGAAAACTTGACTAATTAGAATAGTCCATTCCCTCTTTAGGCTCGGTGAGGACTTTTCTCGGAGCGCGTGTTGGGAGCACAGTAGACAGCGATGCGGAAGGATGCCCGGCTCACAAATGGACTCGGGCCACAGCGGGCAGACCACTGGACCCCAAGAGCATATCAGTAGTGTGCCCAGCACCTAGTATGGACAACCAGACCTGTGTCCAGAAATCCCATCCTCCTGCTACCTTCTCCCATACCCTGTCAGCGTTGTAGCTGTTAGACTGGCAACTTTTCCAAAAAGGTAAGAACTTGAGGAACATTTGTTCTGCATTAAGCTTGGCTGCAGTTACAGTGTTATCATGTACCTAACAGCTCAAATTACAGAGGCCGCCTACGGCCAGTGAATGGCACTGCGAGGCTGCTCAGAGAGGTGGAAAATTCTGAGGCCCCTCCAGCCCTGTTTCAGGAAAAACGCTCTGAGTGGTGTGGAGAGGAGCCAGCTCGTGATGTCAAGGGATTTATAAAGGAGATTTCAAGACCTTTTAAGGGAGTGAGGCAGTTGCTGATGACGGAAAACTGCCTAAGCTGGGTCTGGATAAGGCCTCAACACTTCATTTGCTAGTTGTCCTGAAATGCCTGTAATTTTCAAAAAACATATTGTGCCACTCCCTTTGCATGTAGTTCAAGAGGCAACATTAGGTTGTGGGGAGAGGAACCTGTTAAGGTGATCAGAGTCTGGGGTCACGGAAACTGAGCTCTCAGAGTGTGCGAAGCCCAAAGTGGGTGATCTGGGAGCTGGGAGGGAAAATTAAATGCCCGAACACACCTGGGAGCATTGCACACCTGTATTTTTCTTTCTTTCTTGTTTTTGTTTTTGTTTTAAAGCGCACAATTGGGGGGTCTGGAGGAAACTTTTATTTTTTAAGCAGCTACAAAGCTACTTAGCAGCTTTGCACCTCCAAAGTGAGATCTGAAAATAAAATATTTACATTGCATTTCCAAGTGTTTCCATAGTCTTGTCAAAATGGTCAGGCCTTCCCCCCCCCCTCCGCCCCCATGGCTTCTTATCTTAAGAATGTGGGTTTTATAAAGAGGAACCAAGATCGATTACAACCACAGAGTAGATTGAGTGGAGCAGATAAGCTCCAACTCTTAACAGCTGGGGTTACTTTGTGTTTTAAATAGATAATGAAGGAAAATAGTCCCAGATTTAGGAACAGAGATCTAAGTTTGGAGGAATAAAAGTGAAGGTCCTAAAACCAACTTTGTGTGGAGCAGCTAAACTAAAGAAAATTCTCCTTGCCATCCCGGAGCACTAACACAAACAAATAAACCCCACAAAACCAAACGGAAGACCACACAAATAATACTCAAATTGTCACCCAATGGGAAGGCCCGAGGCTAAAGCGGAAGAATTAGAAGCAAGAATTAGGAAGCATCTGGAAGCAAGCGATGGGGAGGTACTTTGGGGCCTGCCATCCTGAGGGGAAACTGGTTGCTGCTCTGTTTTCATTATCCCTTATTTGTGGGGACGGGAGAACACACTCTTGTGATAATGGAAAACCCAATCATCTGCTTTAGCGCCAATTTTTCAGTTGTAGCTGAAATAAAAGGGTCAAGGGACATATGTTATTTTCTTTTCCTTTTCTGAGGGGTGATCTTTCTGAATTAGCACCCCGGGTCACATCCCCGTTCAAACGTTTCCCACGGAGAAGGGCTGTCCTGGCAGCCCGGTGTTGACGGTGCATCGGCACACTGCTCCCAGATTCTGGGGCCAGCCTCACCTCCAAGGGCACTCGCTTGCAGGCCTCTCCCTCCAGGGAGCTGGTCCCCTCACCGTCTCCTGAAGACACTTCGTAGATTAATGTCTCTGCGGACCTGTCTCCACGTCTTCCTCGCTCCTCCTGCTGTGTTATTAAATCCTTCTCCTGTTTCAGATCAGACTCGAGCCTCACCTCCCTCTTGAAGCCTTCCCTTCCCTCCCAGGATTTTTTTTATGCTCAGATCACACATTACCTTCCACCTTTCAAAAAGTGTCTCCTTGCGGTGTATACCTCTCTGACACCCCCTGCTACCCCCAAACGAAGAAAATATTGTTAGTTTTTGTCAAATATGATTGTATTGCCTTTGATCGAAAGGCTCTTTGGCGAAAAGCTATTGAATTAATAAACATTTCTCACCTGAAATATTAAACAGGGCCAAAGAAACACAGCGGTTAGCTTGAAAAGGAAATCTGAATTCAAAAAGCAAGGAATAGTCACACCATCCGGGAGAGATTAGAAGAATCTCCATGAGAAAGGGAGCTCAGACCCTGCCTGGCACCCAACCTTCTGCCTTCAATTGAAAATTCTGCAGACCCCATCGCTTCTCGGCCTTTCGGCTAAGATCAAGTGCAAAATTCTGCAGCCAGCGCTCCTTTCTTAGGATCACATTCCACAAGTGTTCCAAGAGAAAACAACTGTGAGGCAGCGTGCAGACCCTCCCAGAATGTCCAAGACCTTCAATACTATTTGTTTTTTGCCTCTCGGGTCCAGGGATGAGTGGGAAAGCGCTCCAGAAGGCCAGAGGGCGGGAGCTGCAGCCGGGCTCCCCACAGCTCCTGTCTTCCCGCCTTGTTCCCCTGCACTGGCCAGCTGTGCGGTCAAGCCTGGAGTACAAACCTCCGTGTGGAAGTCGATTTGAAGGAGTAATTTATAAAAACGTAACATGCATAATTTTGTCGACAGAGGCTCACATTTAAAACAAATAAATGGGAAATGTGGCCTGCCCTTGGCATAGGGGCAAACAGCACGGGAGTCAGTTTTAAGGGGAAAAAATAATGTAGGCCAGGATCAGAATGTGTGAGATCTTTAGGATCATCTTTCTTATGGGGCAAACATCCCAAATTACTGCTTATGTAATAAAACATCATAATAAACCATTGGATTGGGGCGCCTGGGTGGCTCAGTCGTTAAGCATCTGCCTTCGGCTCAGGTCATGGTCCCAGGGTCCTGGGATGGAGCCTGGCATCGGGCTCCCTGCTCGGCGGGAAGCCTGCTTCTCCCTCTCCCACTCCCCCTGCTTGTGTTCCCTCTCTCGCTGTGTCTCTCTCTGTCAAATAAATAAATAAAATCTTTAAAAAAACAAACAAAACCATTGGATTAGACACCATTAGTGATAGGATTCTTTTTTTTTTTTTTGCACAGAAATCACTTAATATCTTTATTGCCACCTTTTAAAAAGGGCTAATGAGCAGGTGACAGCACAGTATGATGGAGAGAACACTGGACCGGGTTTGGTTTTGTTTTGTTTTTTTACAGCCAGGATTCTAGTCCTGCCTTTGCCACGAACTGAGATCTTAGGCAATCTGGGCTTTGGTTTCTCTGCTGTCAAATAAGAGACTTCAAGGATCTGTAATGGTTTTTCCAGTTCTAAAATCTTATGCCAATATTATTTTATCATGTATTTGTAGGCCCACCCTAGATATCTTTGCAAGTTCTTTATGGGAAACTTTCATTTATTATTTATCATGAATAAATTCACCGTTCTATAAAGTTAAAAAAAAAGTTAAAAAAAACCCCAAAACCAGAGAAACCCAAACCCAAAACAAAAAACCCAACTCTTCAGTTCTTTGTTTCAGCAGAGTTGAGCTCAGATTGAGTTCTGAACCCTGAATTCTGAGTTCTCTCCCCTACTGCAATAGCTTTGAACAAAGTCTTCCTTGTCTACTGAGGAAAAAAAATGGGGCTAATGATTTCTAGCTCTCTATGCCCCAGGAGACGTCTTCAACTTAAAAACAATGCCATGAAAAAAGAATTTGAACTTTATGGAGCTAAATGTTATCTAGCAGGAGGAAATCATTATGTGTTCTTAATATTTGATATGATTTCTACAAAGATTTTGACTTCTACCCATGTGTGTATCTGAGCAGTACTGGGCAAGCTGACATCATCTTCAGTCTTTGTTGGTTAAACTCACGGAAGGATTCCCAGGACCAATTGCTCTATGACCTACACAAATTACTTCCCTCTCTTAGTTTCCTCATCTGTAAAATGGGTATACCGATTGTACTTATCTCATATGGCCAAGTAAGACAGTGCACAGGAAGTACACTGCGAAGCAGGTGTTTTACAACCAAAGGCAAATGAATTTTCTCAGTTCCAAATATGTGTTAAAAAATAAAGTTTGTTGTCAATTTACTTATAGGCCATCATTGTGTAAGGAAAAGATCACTGAGATAGGAGCTCTAGTTTATAGTGAGGTCTAGGCAAACTGCTTACTCTCCCCAGGTTTCTGTTTCTTTGAGGTGGATTAGGGGCGCCTGGGTGGCTCAGTCGGTTGGGCGGCTGACTTCGGCTCAGGTCATGATCTCAGGATCCTGGGATTGAGCCCTGTTGGGCTCCTAGCACAGCGGGGTGTCTGCTTCTCCTTCTGTTCCTCTCCCTGCTCATGCTCTCTCTCTCTCTCATAAATGGATAAAATCTTTAAAAAAAAAAGTCACTTATTAAAAAAAAAAAAAGGAGGGGAGCTGGATTAGAGAACCTCCGAGTAACTTCCAGTTCTAAAGGGACTTAGGGATTTTTTCCAATTCATTTTTAAACAAAGTTTTAATAAAATTTAACATAGCAAGTATTATATGCTTTAGCAATTTATATTTTAATTAAATGTACTTCAGATTAAAATTTTATTATGCAGTGTTTAAGTACAGAAGGATATGGAAAGTGATAAAACTTGATTCGTTTAAAAAATAGATTTGGAAATGCTGTGGGAAATTCAATTATATTTAAAGGTGCAAAAACAAGATTGAAATCACTGCCAAAAATAAGGAAATTTACTTTGGATGTCCATTGTTTCTGGAAGAAGGGTGTTTTTATGCCTGTGTGGCTCTGACGTATTAGGTGGAGGCCAAAGCAGAGAACAGCCTCTCCTTTTTGGAACATGTCATCTAAGTGAAGTAGAAAGAATATAGCTTAGCAACAATACACATCTAAATAAAACACGGACCCTGAATTTGATATGCATCTCGTTTGCAGTAAGAAGACTTTTGTGGCAACCCAGGCCATGATGGAAACACCTCGTGGCATAGAAGTGGATTCAAATTCTGGCTCCTCTCCTTTCTAAGTGTGTGACCTTGGGATAGTTCGTAACCCATCTGTGCCTCAGTTTCTTCAAAAATGTGACGACCCTTAGGAGTATTGTCAATATTAAATGAGATAATACATGTAAGGCTCTAAGAACAATGCCTGACACATAGAAAAAGCTCCGTGAACATTAGCTATTATTATCCGACTCCATAAATTACTACTGGATGTCTGCTACGGAGTAGTCACTGAATTAGACCCTGAAATACCTTTGCGGTTTCAGCTTTTTGTGTCTGGTCTACCATGTGTTACAGAGTTAGATAGGAAATTCCAAAAATTCAGCAGTCCAATGGGACCCAAGGAAATCTAGAAAAAAAGGCCCTTTGGAGTCAAAAGACTTTAAATTCAGGAGGGAAAAGGAGATGTCAATGAGTAGTTGCTTGAGGTCTTGCCTTGAGGTTGTGGAGTTCTGCGCCAGGTTTTAGAGAGCACGTTAGGATGCATATATTAAAACTACGGTGACATTCAAATAGTCAGATATGCCTAATTAGACTTTCATGTTCTGTATTTATAAAAATGTTAGTGGTGCGTTTCCTCAGTGCAAATGATTTTTGGCTCTTACTAATATTTATGACTATAATAAACTCTATATAGCATAGAGTATGTGATGCATTTGTTCTAGTCATCAGCTTGCTTTTATTTAAGGGGATATCCCAGAAGATGCTACATCTTGACGAGTAATTTCAGCGGATAGGGAGTAAGCAAAATTTAGGCAAGGACAATTGTACTTGAGCACTATGAGACAAAATGAGAAATAGAATTATAGCAGTAAGGCACTCCGTTATATAAATTTATCATGGAAATGGCGTAGGAAGATATGCCTTTTGCAAGCAATACCGGGTTGCTTTGTGGGGATTCCAAGCCTTGCCCCTGTAACAATGCACGACGTTTGGTTTGAGAGTTTCCTTGGGTGGATGTGTCCACAGGGCATCAAAAGCAGGTTGAAGATGGTGAATTCAACCTTCGGGAGCTGACCATTTGGTCTCAGTGACCTCAGGTTGGACTGGCGTTGGCACCAGCTTGTTTGGTTGCTTTTGGTGACTTCGGGGTAATGTGAAGGCACAGAAAATCATAGTTATCCTGTGCCACTACCTATGAGGTTTCAGCAGGTACCTATGGCAGATACTCCTCTGACCCTTTCATTTGTACATTCCACAAGGCAAAAGCTCTTGACGTAAAGGAGAAGAGCAAAAGGGTCTCTTCTTAACAATAGGCAAATTGGCTGAAGCATTTAGGAAGGGAGGAAGAACAGAACAGTCAGAAATAACTTGGAAGTTCATCTTGTCCATACCCAGTTACAGAAGGTTTAATTAAGAAAAATAAAAAGGCTGAGGATTCCCTTGTCCTTAGTATTCCTTTTTTTGGCCTACTCCGTTTCCACAGGCTGATGGCTTTTAAATATTAAAACCTTTCCAAAAGGCATTCCCCAGACCCCATTACACAAGCCACAAATCACCGCTCTGAAGAACAAAAAGCGCCCGCGATGGGCCCCCACTGGGTACAGCCTTGATTCTCCAGGGAAAGGGAACTCTCAGAATTAGTGATTTGGATGTATTTGGGACAGGACTTGGGCCTTCCTGGAACATAAACACAATAAACACCACCCCTCCCCCCCAACAAAAACAAAATATTCAAGGCGCTGCGGCAGCGGCTGACCCGCGGCAGCTCGGCTCCGAACGTGACCGTAAAAAGAGAAGCGGGGCTGAGCCCGGGCTCAGGGCGCAGCTCGCGGGCCGGGCTGCAGGTTCGCGGGCCGGGCAGGGCGGGCACGGCGCTCCCGGGCACGTTCACCTGCTCGGCGGGCGGGCGGCGCGGGGCGGGCGCGGGGCGGGCGCGGGGCGGGGCCTGGGCGCCCGCGGGAGGAGCCGGTCCGGGTCCCGCCCCGCAGGAGGAGCGGCTGGCCGGCGGCCGATCCGGCGTCTCCGTGACAGGCACCCCGCTCCGCCGCCGCCGCTGCCGCCGCCGCCTTTTCTTCCTCGTCCGGGGCAGCCGCCGCGCCGGGTCCCGCTTCGGGCCGCGCGCCCACCGCTCCCCTCCCCCGGCCCGGCGCCGCCCGCTCCCGCCGCCGCCGCCCTCCTCGCCCGCAGGAATCGCGCGGCCACAGCGCCGCCCGCAGCCGCGCAGCCCGCTGCCGTCCGGCCCTCGGCGCCGCTCGGGTCCCGGCTCCCGCGGCCGCCGCGCGCCCCTCCCCTCCCCTCCCCTCCCCTCCTCACCCCTCCCGGGTCTGGCCAGTCCCTTCCCGCCGCCGCCTCTGGAGGAGCCGGTCCCCCGCGGGTCACCACCATGCCCAGCAAAACCAAGTACAACCTTGTGGACGATGGGCACGACCTGCGGATCCCCTTGCACAACGAGGACGCCTTCCAGCACGGCATCTGCTTCGAGGCCAAGGTGGGGGCCCCCCCCGGGGGGGGGCAATGCAGGGGAGGCGGCACGTCCGAGCGGACGCGGGGCTGAAGGGCCAGGCTGATGTGGGGGGCCTTTTTGGTAGGGAGGTGACTCCCCTTGTCGGGACTGAATTCCGCGGGCTCCTGCCCAGAACTGCTACAGAGCAGCTGCGAAGTTTGGGGTGTATTGCTTCGCCCCCTCCTCCCACCTGCAGACGCCCCCATCCTCACCTCTCGGGACTGCCTGACTTCCCGATCCCTCCTTCCGAGCTGGAGAAGCCAGCGGGGGAGCGCTGCCTGGACCCCTGGTTCTTTAGACTCGCTTTAGGGAAGCTCTGGTGTTATTTACCTGCTGGGATCTCATGGGAGAGGTGCTTTCAGGAAGGTTTTTTTTTTTTTTTTTTTAAAGGGGGAATGCCTACTTCCTGATTGAGGAAAATAATACAGGGGTGTTTTTGTTTTTGTTTTAGATTCCAGGTACCCGGGTCCAGGTGTCAGTCACTTCTTAGTTGCCTTATTTGCCACGACTCCTTTGCAAGTGCCAGTCATTGAAGGGGGAGGGGTGAAAGCTGCCCATTTGCTCGTTTTGTGGCGTAATGTTAAGTTTCAGCAGCTAGTAGGGGACGGCTGTTGAAGAATTTAGCGGGGATGACTGGAATTTTCAGCGCCGAGGCCAGAGCCCCGGGTCCGTCCTTGGGGAGGGGGCGGGGCGCAAGCCTCGGGACTGGACTAGGAGGTGCGCGATAAGCCTGGTCCTCTGAGATGCACTTCCCGGAGGGAGGCGTTCTGGTTCCCACAATCACAGCTAGGGCTCCCGCTGCCCATCGCCTGCGGAAAGTGCTCTTCCTTCATGCCACCTGACCCCAAAGACCCAGAGTTTCTCAGCACCTGCAGTGTGCCTGTCGCTGATAAGTGACAGAAGGTATTGCCCCTCCGAGTAGGTTTGTTTTTTAGGTTCTTGCTGATTTTGAAAAGACAGTACTTTCGATGTGGAGACAGTTTTAAGTTTTACTCTTCGTTTCCTTTTTTCCCCTCATGACTTTGAAGACGCATGGTGTTATCTCAGGCAAGGATGATTCCATCAGGTGGCTATTTCCTTCAATTTGTGAAACATCTTTCAAGTGTCTATGTGCCCAGTGCAATCAGTTATCTTTAGATTTTTTTTTTTCCTTCTCGTGGGGATGTGTGAATTGGTGGATCTTAACTCCTCCCCCATAACCTTCCCCCTACCGTATTTGCTAGAGCTAGGACACCCCCTATCCCCGACCCCACTCAAACCCTGCAGTGGAATGCAGAGCCAAATTACTGGGTATGGCAGGGACCAGAGTGGGGTTGTAGCCAAGATCTTATCTTGCTTCTCTCAGAATAGATCTGGTTGGTCTAAGATGGGATGTTTGGGTTAATTTTTGTCCAGGCCTGTTGCTCTGGTGAGCAAGTTTTTCACTTTACAGCATGGCTTTTCATCATGATCATAATTCAGTTTTCTTGGATATCCATAAACTGGGGAATTGGCTTTGTCTTGTTTGGTTCACCAGTGCTCTGTTTCACAAGAGTGAGGGCAAGGAGGGGGATCAAGAATTAAAGTGTTTTAAAACCTTTTAAATTCTTTTTGCACAGTTTCTGCCTTTGGTCCCAACTAGGTCTCAAAACCGGGTAGGCATAAGAATCCTATTGAAAAGTCTAATTCTTGCCATCCCCAATTCTAATTTGACACATTTGGGGGGAGCCTGGGGCTGGGTACCCTTAATGGGGATTGCGGGTGATTTAATGCAAGTGGCTGGGACCAGACTTTGAGAAACATTGGGCTTGAGGCTTGCCTCTACCTTGCTGGATCTTACCTTCACCTTCCCCACATGGAATTTCTTTTCTAAGCAAAAGTCTGAGGGCTGCATGATGTAGTTCCTATAGGAACTTCCCTGGGTTCACACACAGTGGTGCTTGATTAGAGGAAGGGGGAGCCACAGCTGGTCCAGGCTGTGTTCCCAGTGCAGATCTGAGACATAGGGGGACGAAGGGGTTCTGCTCTGAGAAAGGACAGGGCTGACCGAGGACTGGATCCTAACTCCCAGCCCTTTGGAATCGACGCTGGACACCAGTATGTTCAAACCCCGTCAGCCAAGACCTGAGTATAGGTGGAAGCAGAAACTTTTCTGTCCCAGGTGCATCCAGCAAGTGCCTCCTCTGCCTGGTTTCCACCTCCCACCAGAGCAGTGTCTGTGGACCTGCACACTCACTGGGATTTCACCACATTTGTCCCTTGTTTTGGAAAAACACAGGCTGGAAAACGTAAACGTCTTCTTGCTGCCTCGTCAGATCCCCTTGGAAAATGAGCGCAGGTCTTTCTCTCCCAAGGGCTGGCAGTTTTTCAGAATCAACACCTGATGGAGTGACTGTTTGGATGGCTACCACTCATTTTTAGGCTTCTGCAGAGATTGAAAGGTTACGGCTGGGGTTGAAGGGTGTCTGGGAGTCAGAGGGTCTGTGCACTTAAAAGCATCATGAGGGCGCCTGGGTGGCTCAGTTGCTTGAGTGTCTGACTCTTGATTTTGGCTCAGGTCATGATGTCGGTGGAGAGATCGAGCCACGCCCTGGGCTTCATGCTGTGTGAGGAGCCTGCTTAAGATTCTCTCTCCCCTCTCCCCCCAGCTCTCTCTCTCAAAAAAAAAAAAAAAAAAAAAAAATTGAAAAACAGCATCGTGCATTTAGTGATTAAGCAGAATCCTGGATGTTTTTTGCATGCAGTTTCACGTAATTCTCACTGCTTCCCTACAAGTGGGTCTCCTTATGTCTTATAAATGAGGATAGAGGCTCAGGGAGGTTGTTGCTTGCTTTAGTGCACACAGCTGTGGATGGCAAAGCCAGTGTTTAAACCTGGGAGCTTTGACTTCAGACTCCCAGATCCAGTGCTTATTTAATCGTTTTTATAGAGTGTTCAGTCTGCTGGGTGGTGGTCTGATTCACAGCTCCCAGGTGGGGCATCCTCAGGTTGCTGGCCTTTTGGACCCTGATGTAGGAAATTTCTTAAACTTTTAATGCTGGGCTGTTTCCAGATATCCCCCTGGACTAGTAGCTGCTCCTAAGGGGTTACCTGCTCTCCCTCAGCATGGGTGCCTAGCCCACTGATCATTGTTGGGGGTGGGTGGTAAAATCTCACTCGGCCTGATGGCTGGTATGGCCCCTCTGTACCTGCCTCTCCCTCTTTCCCCATGTGTCTTCCTGGTAGCCAGTGCCATTGACCAACTGTCTGCCCTTGCCGGGTGAGGAGGAGACTGTGAATGGCTTTGGTACAAAGAATATAATACAAGTATTAGTAGCATAGTTATGCATTTTGTAGGTGATTTTTTTTATTTGCGTGGGACTTTCCCATACAAAGCCTTTTCTTCAGGTAGAAACAGAAACATTAGTGTCCTCTCCGTTTCTCAGATGAAAAAAATTGGGGATCAGAGGGATTAACTCGTCTAGCATCACAGAACTGCTAAGACGATATGATTCTAGCTGATATTTAGTGAGGACTTACTAGGAGCCATGGAGCTGCCATGCCCAGTGCCGTTGTCTTCTGGTCCATGGCTCCTTCTCGTGATGCTCTGTATCCACAGCTCTCATCACCTCGCCCGTTCCCGGAGACAGCGTGAATGGCGCAGATTGTCACAACTGGAAAGCACCTCAGCTTACCTGGTACACAAGCCCCTCCTTTTACAGATGAGGAAATTGCAGTGCAGGGGAAGTCGTTGACCCAGGGTCACCTTGCTAGATAAGAACAGAACCAGGACTCGTCCCTGGTTTCCTAACTTCAGGTCAGTTTCAGTAATCTCTTGCTGCTTAGCCAACCACCTGAAAACGAAGCGGCTTTACACAACATTTGTTTATTTCATGGGCCAGGAATTCAGGTGGGGCTTGGCTGGGCTGTTCTTCCGTTGCATGTGGTGTTGACGGGCTCAGTCATTTGGCTTCATTTAGCTGTTGCTGGGCTGGAAGGTCCTCGAAGGCATCACTCACATGGCCGGTCCTCCCTGTGCTGGTTCTCTCCACGGGGTAGCTTGCATGTCCTCAGAGCATGGTGGCCCTTTTATTTGGCAGCTGGATTTCAAGAGGGAATGTTCCAAGCCGTGCAGGCAGAACCTCGAAGGCCTGGACTCCAAAGTTAACACAGGGCCATTTTTGTATTCTGTTGGTCAAAGTAGACCATAGGCCGGCTCGGGTTCAAGGGGAGGAGAAGTGGACTTCATTCCTGAGGGGCGAGCGTTAGGGTCACATTGCACGGGTGCACATGGGGTGGGAGAGATTGCTGACGCTGTCTTTGGGTCACAGTCGGCTATGAAATTTTGTGTTCTTTCCCATCTGCATTCCCATCTGCGGTGATGTTGAGTGTTCTTTGAGGACCTTGTCTTCTGCTTCTGCGTAGAGCCCCTTGCCCCAGCATCAGGTGCATACATAGCCAGCGATAACAAATTATTTGTCAAGTGGAAGAAAAGTACCAATTGTAGAAAGTCTGAAAGCAGTAAGGATATTGTCGTATTGTAGAGTGATTTTGCAGCTGGGGATCTCTTGGTCAAATCTGAACTCAGTTGTCTGGCCATATTTCCCTCCTTGCTAAATGGTTTCACTGGCTGGTGTTTTCCATGAGGTGGATTTTAGAGGTTCCAGAAACCCTGGACAGCAGGCTGCCTGTGGATGCCTCTTGAGCACGCTGTGGTGAGGGCTTCCAGATTAGGACGTTACATTATTGGCTCACTGTAAATGGGGTGCTCTGACTCATACTTGAGCCTGAAGGGTGGTAAAAAGCTCTCACCCCGACTCCACAAAATCCTGGGTGTGTGAGCTCTGCCTCCAGGGTCTTGTCTTCTGTCTGGACCAGTGGGGGTTCAGATGGAGGGCCTGCTGTATACACTGATACCACCATTGAAGCAAAGGTTCATTTCACCTTCTTATGTATTTGTCCAGATGCTTTTAAACCCATTGTTATCTTTTTTTTTTAAATTAAGTAAGGTCTGCCCCCAACGTGGGGCTCGAACTCCCGACCCCAAGATCCCAAGAGTCGTGTGCTCTACTGACGGAGCCAGCCAGGAGTCCCTCCCATTGTTATCTTCTGCCCAGACCACTTTGGGGGGGGGCAGTAAGTTTCAAAGATACAGCGTTGATCTGAAATGATGCCTGTTTTTATTCGTCCAGGTGCCCCCATGTGCTCCTCCACAGCTAGAGTTTGGGGATCTGGTGGGCAAGTCTGTTTCTACCTAGCCATACATTTCGTGAATTGATGCCTTTCAGTCTTGTCTCCTGGGCCCAAAACGCCCCAGTCCTTTCAGTGGTGCAGATCATGCAGCCACATGTAATGTTGACCTTTGCCAGTCATTATGCCCAAGACCCTAATCAGACTCACCGTTTATTATCGCTTACTCATAATGCTGCTACTTCCAAGAACTCGAACTTTCAGAATGCTTTCTTTGACTATAATGATCTGCCTCCTCATGCCCTCATTGCCTCGAGGCTGCCTTTAGCTCCCCAGTGACCTCGCCATCCTTGTCTTGCTCCCCGGGGCTGCCTGGGGCCATGCCCGGGACCCTTTCTGCCCTTTCCACTTTCCCTGCCCGACATTGCAAACTTGGTCTCTGCCGCTTCCCTTCCTCCTTCCTCTTTTGGGAATATGAGCTTCCTTTCCCCCGCCTTTCTGAGAGTTTTATTGAGACATAAGTCACATACCATACAATTCACTAACGTAAAATATACAATTAAGTGGTTTTTAGTATATTCACAGTACGTGCAACCATCACTGCAGTCAGTTTTGGAATATTTTCATCATCTCAAAAAGAAACCTCTATACCCTCTAGCCAGCATTCCCCTACCCTCCCATCCATCTCAGCCCTAAGCAACCATTCAACTACTTTCTGCCTCTAGATTTGCCTCTTCTGGACATTTCATATCCCAATGAAATCACATCATATTTTTTGTGTGTGTGCACATGTGCGTGTGACTGGCATCTTTTTTTTTTTTGTTTACTAAAGATTTTATTTATTTAACAGAGAGAGAGAGAGAGAGAGAACAGGCTTGGGGAGAGGCCAGCAGAGGGAGAGGAAGAAGCAGGCTTCCTGCTGAGCAAGGAGCCCAATGTGGGGCTCGATCCCAGGACCCTGGGATCATGACCTGAGCCAAAGGCAGACGCTTAACCGACTGAGCCACCAAGGTGCCCCAGCATCTTTTTTTTTTTTTTTTTTAAGATTTATTTAATTGAGGGGTGCCTGGGTGGCTCAGTCGGTTAAGTGACTGCCTTCAGCTCAGGTCATGATCCTGGAGTCCCGGGATCGAGTCCCAGGTCTGGCTCCCTGCTCAGTGGGGAGCCTGCTTCTCCCTCTGACCCTAACCCTCTGGTGCTCTCTCTCCCTCGCTCACTTTCTCTCTCAAATAAATAAATAAAATCTTAAAAAAAAAGATTTATATAATTGAGAGAGTGTGCATGCACGTGGGTGTGGGAAGGAGCAGAGGGAGAGAATCTCTAAGCAGACGCCCTGCTGAGCGTGGAGCCTGATGAGGGGCTCAATCTCACCACCCTGAAATCACGACTGGAGCTGAAACCAGGAGTTGGACGCTTAACGGACTGAGCCAGCCAGGCGCCCCGCGGCCGGCATTATTAACTTAGCATGTTTTAAGTCCATACCGTAGCCGGTGTGAATGCTTCATTCCTTTTAATGGCCGAATCATACTCTATTGCACGGATATACCATGTTTTGTTTATCCATTCATCCATTGGTGGACATGGAGGTTTCTTCTTGAGCTCCTGTGAATACTGCTTCTGTAAGCACGGGTGTCCATGTTTCGGTGGGGTTGTCTGTTTTCATTTCTTGTGAAGAGATTGGGAATTGGTGAATTCCCAATTCACAAGATTGGGAATCTTGTGAAGAGATGGAATTGCTGGGTCTCCTAGTAACTAGGTTTATTTAACCCTTTATGGAACCGGCAGGGGCTGTTTCCAGTGTGGTTGCCCCATAGGCACCAGCGGGGTTTTGGTTTCCCACGTCCTCACCGACACTTAGTACAGTCTGGCTTTTTGAGTCTAGCCAGCCTAGTGGGTGTGAAGTGCTGTCTCATTGTGGTTTTGATTTGCATTTCCCTGATAAAAAATGATACAGAACATCTTCTCGTGTTTATTGGCCATTCATATGTCGTCTTCAGAGAAGCATCTATTCAGATCCTTGACCCGTGTTTTGGATTGTGTTTTTAGAGAAGTTATGGAGTTCTTCTGTATTCAAGTCCTTTGTATAGATGTGTGCATATTTTCACCTATTCTGTAGGTGGCCTTTTTGCGTTCGTGATACTTCCCTTTGAAACGTGGAAGCTTTTCATTGTGATGAAGTCCAATGATAAATTTTTTTCTTTGTCCCTCCTCCTTTTTGAGATTCATCTGCCCTCCTTCCTCTGTAGAGTCCTTGTTTAGCGTTCCCTTCACTGCCCACCCCCACTCTTCCCTGGCCCACCTTCCTCCCCACCGGTTCACTCCTCTCTGCCCAGGCATGCACTGTAGCCTTCCCTGTGTGAAGACTCACTTCTCTGCACCTCTTTCTTTCACAAGTGTCCCTCCCTTCCTTTCCCAGCTCAGTCCCGGGACCGGGAGAGAGCGGTCTACTCTCTGCAGTTTCTCGGTGTCCATTCAGCTCCTGGCAGTGTGCTGACTTCTGTCCTGGCTGCCGTATAAAAACTGTGGTACGGTCCCCTGCTCTGTCCTCCTTCCTTTCTGATTTTTCTTGCTGTGCAGCCTGTCCTCCTTGGAATGCCTCAGTCTGCTCTCCGAGCCGGCTCTCGGGTGGCCATGCTCTGCCTGTCCCTCCGCCTTGCCCCCCTCCTTGCTGGTGGCCCTTTTCCCTTCCTTGGACCTCTCCTGTGAGGGCTTGTGTGCATCTCCTCCTCGCTGCGAGGCAGGTTGGCTCCTGGACCTCTAACTCCAGTCCAGCCTCGCCTCCAGATCTTTGTTTGCTACTTCCTGCTGGCTGTCTCTGCCCCAAGGAACGTGTTGCGGACCCCTTCCCTCCACAAGCTGGATAGCAAATCTCTTTGACTTGGGACTCCCCTTAGTGACCCCACCAAGCTGTCGGGCACCCAGGCCTGACACTTTGGAGCACTGCCTGGACCCTTTGGTATAATAGCCGACTCATCGGCTGGGCACTGGATCCCCGTTGTGGCCAGGCTCTTCTCTCCCCGAACCCTTACGTCAAGTCAGTTGATGCGTTCTTGAATCTTCTCAGTGACCTCCACCCATGCACCCTGCCCGTTCCATCCTTTCCCACCTCTGGCTGGTTCAGACGCTCACTGCCTCTCCCCAGACTGAAAAACTTTCTGGAGGCCTCCGTTTGGTCCTATAAACTTTTGCTCTGGTGATTTTCCTCCAATATAATTATGTTGTCCTCCTACTCAAAAACACGAAGAGTCTCCAAGCCTACTGTATTAGATCCCAAAATTCTTAGCATGATATTCAGGGCTCTCTGTTTTTGAACAATTCCCCTTATCACCCTGTACTTGGACCCGATCAGAGTACACCCCATTCCCTAGGCCCCCTTGTCATGTTCCACTCAGACCTAGCCCAGTGTCACTTGCTGGGCTGGACGTGACCAGTCCCTCCTCTGTGTTGAGGAGACTGACCAGACCCCACTGTGCAGTTGAGCCGCTTGTCTCTGTCTGATTTTTTTCTCCCTGTGTCGTCATCAGGGGCCTTGTCACTCTGTCCCTTCCCCCTCCCCACTCCATGCCTTCTGCAGTGCTGAGTGCAGTGCCTCGCATTGAGAATGTTATTTGCAGTAAATGAACATCATTACTGAGATGCTCCCTAGAGGAGGGCCAGGAGGGCTCTGACGTGAGCCCAAGGACTGGACAGGCGTCAGATGGCTCCAGTCCCCTCCCGACCTGGTCTCTTGCTCTATGCCTATGACGTGCAGTCCCCTGGCCTCCCAGGATGCACCCCACCCCCACCTCACAGAGTGCCTCTTCCTTCCAGAGGAAGTGCCGAGTAAGCATTTTCCCTGAATTGAATGGAATTCCTGTGATGGATGTGCCATGGAATTAGAATCTTTGATTACAGAACATATGGCCAGTTTCAGGAGGAGATAATTGTCATTTATTAAAAAAAAAAACATTTTCAGCCTGTTGTGTTCTCATTAATGAACTGATACCTTTTTCCCCCTAATTCATTGTTTTGTTTCCTTTAACTTGCTAGTTTATAATCTTAGGGACATGGATTTGGTTGACCGTATAGCATAGCATGGATTCAGGAACCAGACTGTGCTTGGGTCCAAATCCCGGCCCTGTCCCTCTCTTGCTGTGTGACCTTCTGCGAGTTACTCAGCATCTGTCCCGCGGTACCCTGGTCTGTAAAAAGAGGGTACACGTATCACCTACCCCCTGGGGTAAATGAGTTACCCATGGAAACGCCTCGTGCAGAGCCTGGCACAGGGCGGGCTGCTATTAGTATTGTTATTATTTTGTCCTACAGATTACACCATAGGTTTCATCTGTGTGTGGTTGTAATCTGCAGCGTTAGTAGATTAATCCTTTGATAAGTCGGAGGCCTGGTAGCGCATTATCTTCACGCTGCACGCCTGCTTAAAGCTCTAGCTCCGGGACTGCTCTGATTCCCTAAGTTGCAACTCAGACAGTGTGACTACTCTGTGGGCTTAAAATAGCTGTCAGCCTCCTCGGGAGGGAATTAAAAAAAGGGTTAACTAGCTTCTGGTTCGTGCCCCCATCACAAGTGTGCCAGCCTTTAATCCTCGTTAGGATTAAAAAAAAAAAATCACAGAATCTCGTGGCGTGCGGTGTGCTGTCTGTCTTCACTGTCTTTCCCTGACTGTCTTGGATAAATATTTCCTTAAGCAGAGGTAATCGAAGCAGAAGGAATCTTGCATCATGGGATTAATTAATATCTTGTGATGCTTACATTTCCCTTTTCCATTTTTCGATTCAGCATCTTGCTTCCTTGTAAGCTCCGGAGCACCTGGCTTTAGAAGTTACTTACGGGGGCACTTCAGCAAGTTTTGTGCCCAGAGCGTCCGAACACTGTGGACCCCCCTGCTCCGCTACCCTCTGCGTGTCAGCCCGTTGGTTTTCGGTGGCACTTGACTGAGGCTTGTGGGTCTTAACACCCTGATGGTTCATCTGTGCGAACGGAGGGCCGTGGCTTCTCCCCATTTATTCTCGAGGCTACGGTGCTTTCCAGGAGGACTGTAGACCTGACCAGCCTTGAGCGCTGGATGAGACCTGGTGCAGCCTGTCCTCAGAACATTCTGAACCCGCGTCCCCCTGTGTGTGAGCACACGAGAGGGAGACGCGTGCTTGCAGAATTGTCCCAGGTCCTTTGTTCTGTGCTGCTGTTCCCTGTGGGTTGCATGTGTGCATCTCTTGCTTCCTGCTCTAGGCCGTAAGCTCTTCTAGGGCCCAGGGGAAGCTCCAGAAGCCTGCCTCATGCTGTCCACATCGCAGAAAGCCAACATAGTAATCACGGCCATTTTAAAAGCACTTACTATGTTCCAGGCTCTGTTCACATTCTGTGAAATGATTCATCTTCCCAACGGCCGCGGGAATGAAGGTACCGTTACTACCCATCTCACAGATGGCGACGCTGAGGCACAGAGAGACAGAGTTTACTAATGGATGGGTCCAGGCGGTGGGGCTCAGGGCATCATCACTGCAGATCTTTCAAAATACCAAGAGCTAATGTTTATCAAGTACCATATTCAACACTTGGTTCTCAGTGTTTATGTATGTTAACTAATGTTTACAGTGGCCCCATGAGGGTAGGGGCTATTGTTCCCATTTTGCAGATGAGGAAACCGAGGCACATTTCTTTAGGCTGGATCGAATGGGCAAATGGTCTATTAGAGGTGGCGGTCTTCACAGCTCCATCCAGGTCCTGCCTGTGACCCAGGGACCGGTCTGCTGCTGTGTGCCGTTGGGCAACAGGCCACTGGCAAAGAGTCCTCTGGTGCGCCATGTTGCTGATCTCTAGGTATGGACATGAGGCATTAGTGAGTGGGACAGCGACTGGGCGGAGAGGAGCTTGGGAGGCCCTTCCTTCCTGGGGAGTGTTGTTATCTGCTGGGCTCTTGCTGTGCACTTCCTGTGTAGCCGTGCGCTCCACTCCCCCTCACCACATCTCTTCCTCCCGGCCTCTTGCACGCCCCCTTCCCGGCCTTTCCCCGGCTCCCTTTCTGAGGCCCCTCTCTGCCCCGAGGCCCCTCCAGGAGAGCGTAAGTGCCGGCCGGCTTCAGCTGAGTGGCTGCTGTTCTTGGTTGGGAATCTCAGCCCACAGCGCACCACAGAGAGGCGCCTCGGTTGCGTCCTTTTGTTCTATTTGGTTATAAACTCTCTCGTTTTTGTGTTGGTCTCTTTGGATGGGAAGAGGTGCTCATGTGGAAGCGTTTTCTTTTTCTGCCAAGAGGAAGATTAATGTCTCCCAGGGGCCAAGTGACAGGTAACATAACATCTCACTCCCACGCTCTTTCCACATACACACGCATGACCTGTACCTGGGCTGTAGTGACGTTGTCAGGCTGGCCCTCTGTGTGTGTGTGGATTTTCTTTTCTTAAATTTGGCAGCGCCGCTTAAACACGTTGTACCTGGGCACCCGTATCGGAAGTATGACTGAAACTTGACCTCTGGACTCAAGGTTCCTTGAGTGCAACTCCTTCCTCCTTCAGGTCAAGAATTTCGCAGCGTCCTTCAGTGAGGAGAATCTCCTGCAGATGCCTTCGATTAGTGAAAGCAGCTGTTCTCAAACTTTGGGGTTTCTCAGAATCATCTGGAAACCAATAAAAATACAGAGACCCGGGCTTGTTGAAGTAGCATTGGGGCCTGATCTGCCCTGATCACGTCTTCCGGGCGATGCTGATAGACACCGTACTTTGAGAAGCTGGAGCTGGAGCACTGCTTCCCACACCTGGCTACTCTTCGGGGAGTTAACAAAACGGAACACTTTCCGATGGCGGGGTGTTCTCGGCGATTCTAATTCAGTTAGTAGGGGGTGCCACCTGGGGGTTGCAGTTTTCATGTCTTCTGTTTCTTGGTGAGGCTGTTCCTCGCCCCCTCCCCCAAGCATATTACTTAAATGAAGCCGGCTTTAAAACTTTTTGTCAGATAATTCTGACATATCTGTCATCTTGGGATTGGCATCTGTTCATTGTCTTCTCATTCATGTCGAGATTTTCTTGGTTCCTGCAATGATGAATGATTTTTTTTAAAAAAGATTTTATTTATTTGACAGAGAGAGACACAGCGAGAGAGGGAACACAAGCAGGGGGAGTGGGAGCGGGAGAAGCAGGCTTCCTGCCGACCAGGGAGCCCGATGCGGGGCTTGATCCCAGGACCCTGGGATCATGACATGAGCCAAAGGCAGACGCTTAACGACTGAGCCACCCAGGCACCCCTGATGAATGATTTTTGATTGAAACCTGGACATTTGGGGTGTTAGATTCTGGATCTTAATTAAATCTTCTGTTTCAGCAAGACTACTCTGCCCGTGGCAGGGGTTGGGGGGAGCGCTGTCTCATTACTGTCAGGTGGAGATAGAAGTCTAGAGTCTTCACTGGCCTCGGTTGAGGCCTCGCCGGAGCCGGGCGGGAGTGCCTCACCGGCGTTGTTCGTGGGGCGTCCGCTGCTGCTCTGCCTTTTTAACCGCTGGGTGGTGGTGAAAGTTCTGGACTTTCTGCTAGGCTTCTTTGGCCCCCCAGCAGGGAGGGGTGGAGGCCGTGTTACCCTGGCAGCCCGGCTTCCCTTCACCTTCCCTGATAGCCCCCGGAAGAAGGTTAAGGGTGGAGCATCTCCTTCCAGCCTGATGAAGGCAGATGTCAGGTTTTTTTCTTTTCTTTCTTTTTTTTTTTTTAAGATTTTATTTATTTATTAGAGAGCACAAGCAGGGGGGTGGGAGAGGGAGATCAGAGGGAGATCCCGCTGAGCAGGGAGCCCGATGCTGGGCTTGGTCCCAAGACCCTGGGATCATGACCTGAGCTTAATGCAGACGCTTCACCGACTGAGCCACCCTGGCGCCCCAGAAGTCAGGTTTCTTGACCCAGCTGGTGGGGGCATGGTTTTCTTCTGTGGCATTGGGCTGGAGTAGGGCTGTTAGTGTCTAAAACTTCTCTGTCGTGTGAGGCTGTTCCCGTCCTGGTCCTTTGGGTGGAGAAAGCAGGCTCTTCTTGGGACTTTTTAGAAATTTTTAATTAATTTTTATTTTTTTAGTAATCTCTACACCCAGCCTGAGGCTTGAAGTCATAACATGGAGATTAAGAGTTGCTCTTGATGGTCTTGAGCTCTTGCACCTGAGCCAGCCAGGCGTCCTGGGATTTTTTAAATTGTCCGTCTGTTGGTGTTTCTGGGTCTCTGGCTTCTCCGGTAACCAGTTTGGGATATGTGAGGCAGAAAGAAAACCCAGGGAACCCAACTGCCACGTTGTGCCTTGGGTGCTGATGTCCCTGGCTGGTTGACCTTCTTTCCATCTTTGAGTCATTTTCTGCATGTTTTATATGTAATAGCTGGGGTTCTCGGTTGTTGTCAGGAGGAATAGAAGGTTGGGTGAAATAGGTGATGGGGATTAAGAGGTGCAAACTTGCAGTTACAGAGGAAGTCAGAGATGAACAGTGCAGCTGGGGGAACATGGCCAACGATATTGTAATAACATCGCAGGGTTATGGGATTATGACACGAGTAATAGGTGGACTTTTTGAAGCAGTGGGTACACCTGAAACTAGAATCTTGTCAATTCTATGTCGGTAAGGCTCCCCCTGGTGATTGTAATCAAATCAGGTATCAGACAATCAACTCAGGGTCAGCACACTGTAGCCGGCCAAGGCAGTTTTGGTGGAAAGACCAGGAGGCCGTGGTCTCTTCCCCAGGTGCTGGTCTTTATGAATCCTTGTGTACTCCCTCCTAAGTCCTTAAGGCCCTTATATTCACTTTCCTTCCATAGATTTATTTCTTCCCTCCAGGTAGCCCGTTCTGAGTCTAACTTGTGTTCCCAGGATATACGTTCCGAATTGCAGGTGTAGAAATAGATCCAGTTCTATAGGAGGTATTTATTGTGCTTCTGTATTGGGGGCACAGTGCTTGGTGTTGGGGTCAGAGAGCCAGAAGACCAGACGGTGACCGGAAGGAAATCCTGCTAGCTGGGGAGATACAGATGTGTGGAAAGACGGGCACAATGGTACCCGTGGTACCATGTGGTATTGAGCACATACTATGTGCTGGGCATTCTTCAAAGTGTCTTATACCCTTTCGCATTCAGTCCTTCTAAGTACACTGCATGATGGATGGTATTTTCTCTTGTGGTGGAGGAGGCTCTGTATTAAGTGACTTGTGCAAGGTCCCTCCATCCCCAAATCCGGGCAACATTGGACCACGAATTTGCTAAAACAAGGCCTTGCTTTTTCCAGTAGATGTTCCACTGAGCTTTCTTCATGAGCTCTGGGTACTGCTGTGTTGCGGGAGAGCTTATCTGTTTATAGTCTTCTGCAGACCCAGGACGGTGTTCAGCGGCTGCTATTAGTGGCTTGGTCTGTGACTTTGAAAAGGGTCTTGCAGGGGCATGAAATGATGATTCGTGAGTGTAAGAATGTCACTGTAGTAGTTGTGCACTGTGTGTGTGTGTGTGTGTATGTTGGGTTTGTTACCGGTGAGAGCTGGTAGGGGCTGGAACCAGGGCCCATGTTCCCCTCTGGAAGTTGCCAAGAGGTACAAGGCATCCTTCAGTTTGGAAGGACCACATGTATGAATAACGAAGCGAGTGGGCAGCTTTTAGGGAAGTGAAGGATCAGGGAAAGGTGGTCCTGTGGTAGGAGTGGGGGAGATGAGGGTTTATATGTAGGGTTTTAGTCCCCCCCCTTTTTTTCTTTTAAAGAGAATAAGAAAACCACAGATAATGAAGAAATGCATGAGGTAGGAGGACCCCATACCCCGGTAGACTTTCAATACCAGGCTTGAGAGATGTGACTTAATCTTGTAAACAGTGGGGAATAAAAACTCTTTGTAGGGGATGACCTACGTGCATGTGTGTATGAATGTGCGCGCACACACACAGTGTCTTGTATTGGGACGAGGAAAGGGATAAGAGCTGTTTGTAAAAATAAAACAAACGGAGGACCAGTGCTAAACACCCAGGTGTAGGACCCGAACCAGGGTGACGAAGGGTGGGAGGCATGGAAATGAAGGGTTAGAGGTCAGAGGAATTACAAAGACTAGGGCCAGGCTGTACTGGGGAAGGAGAGTCAGAAAAGATGCAGAATTAAATAGTCTGTGCTTCCGAGGAACGCGTATTGGATCGTTGGAACTCCGTGACAAAGCTTTAAACAACCTCTATTTGGAGGATCCTCTAAGATCTGAACTGCATGAGCTTGAAAGGTGGTTTCACCTGCCTCCTCTCTCTGTCTGGCCTGAAACTGTTGGCCAGGGGTTGGGCCCTTAGCTGCGCCACGTCCTGATGTCCCATGTGGCATTCTCTACCTTCTTCGAGCAGTCCCGATGTCTCTCACTCCCTCAGAGTTGGGGAAGCACGTTTAGGCTGCTGACACGTGTCAGTTCAAGGTCCGTTCAGCCACGCGATGAGCATGAGCCTGTGTCCGTGGGAGCCCCTCGTGAAATGGGGAAAAGGCTGTAAAAACACAGACCCTGGCTAGCTGACCTTCTCCGCAAGCTGGGATTGGGACGGCCCTTTCTCCCTCTCGGTTTCTTCTTGAAGTGGAAGTTGCTGAAACATGAGAACTTCAGGCAAGGGATTCTAGAAGTCACTGGTGACAAATCCGTAATGGTTCCTGAGGCTAATGAGGTTGTTAGAGGTATCAGACAGCAACTTCTGGTGTGTCCCTAAGCCTTCTGCTAATACTCCTTGCCTGGATCGCAACCACTTCTGTCTTGTACGGTCCCCACCCCCCGCTACCCACCTCGGTGGTACCCTCTGGCTTGTGAGATCCCAAAACGAGCACCACATCTGATCCATTATGGACGCATAACAGGTGCACTCTTGACCTTGAATGAATAAGCGGATGAGGCCGACGTGCCTGAGCGGGCACCGCTTCGCTCTTCCCCGTTTCCCTGGGTGCCTTTGTCTAGAGTGGGATCCTTGGCGTGACTTTTGCTGCCACAATTCTGCTTTTGCCCGGCCCACTTGTCCGTTGCGTCCTTTTGGATGTATTTCTCAAAATGGTTTTTGCAGAGAGCACGTGGTGTTGAACTTCACCCTCCCAGATGTTCCCTTGGCAAGATGGTGCAGACTTTTATGGTCGGAGGCTCCTTTTCCTTCTGCTGAAGGTGATCCAGCCTGTGGCCTGAAGCCGGCTTTGTTGTTGCCCACCTAGGATGGATACATGAGCTCCATACTCCTCTTATGGGGCTTACCTCCTCAAAGACTGTTTTCTCCACTCGTCTCCCAACTTTGGGTGGTGGTCTTCCTCAAATTGCTGAGCGCCGTTTGGTTGATAGTCTGTTATTTGTGTATGTAGCCTAGGCCCTATACAAGGTGGTTGAACTTTTGGGTTTTTGGCAGTCCTGCCAGAGGACCTGACTTGTAGGTGCTCAGTAAACACACGGAGGTGTGAGTGGGATTCAGCAAGGATTTGGTGTGTCGGCATGAGGCTGCATCCCTCGGGTCCTTCAGATGTCCGGACAGTGATGCCTTCTCATGATGGTTTCCTTTTTCCAGGAGTAGCTTGTTTTTCATTAAGATGTCTGATGTACCTGGGTGAGGCCGCTGACTCCCCTCTTCTGTGGGAGATGGCTTGATGCCCTGGGTCTGCACGTGGGAGGGATGCACCTCCCTGTTCCCAGTTAGTCTTCTCTTCACCTGTGTTTCCTCTTTACCAGGGAGGCCAGGGTCGGGGAGACCAGGATGTGGCACAGAAGAGCCCTGGGTGGCAGGAGAGCCAACCCTACCCTTCCTTGGATCAACAGCCTGGGCCTTGTCACTTTCATCTCTTTTGTACTTCAGGCCCCGCACCTGTCAAATACCAGAGCTGAACTCTCAGAACTGAAATCTCAGGTGATCCCCTGAGCTCCCCTCCAACTCCAACACTCTGATTCTGTTGGGCTCTTCCCATTCCTTCTGCAGACCATCCCCCTTTCCCGATAAAGTCACATCCCAGTTACCTAACGTCCACATACTGGTCGACAGATCAATTAGAGCAAACAGCCAGAACACAGACTGCACGCGGTGCTCACCGTGTTCCCGGCCGCGGCGTGCCTGCTCTCGGAGGTGTGGGAGGTGGGATCTGGTCCTCCTGCCCCTGGCTGTTCGTCAGTGTGTTGCTCAAGTAACCACACACAAGAAGAATGTATTCACTACCTTGTCTTACGTTCTCAAATATTTACACCTTTTGCTCCTCTGTGGAAAAAAAACCTTTTAAGTCTCGGTTGTCCATTTTTCCCTATTGCAACCAAAAGAGAAGTTTTGAAAAGCAGTAGAACCCTACAGGGTCACGTTCTGCAGAAAGGCAAAGGAGGGAAACAAAGCCTGAGCTCAGTCTTGGATTTTGTAGAAATTCAGGCAGGGGGAGGCCTCCGTGTGCCTGCCAGCCCTGGGGGCCGGGGCCTTGCCGCCCGCTTCATAGTACCACAGTGCTTTGCAACTCAGCTGTACCTTTGGATCACACAAGAACTTGTAAAGTAGAGCTGCCTACGTCCCCTAGGGATTCTCTCTCCCTCTACCTGGGGTAGGGTCTTTCTATCCCTGTGATTTTTTTTTGTTTGTTTTTAAAAGCTCCCGGGCGTGCAGCCAGGAGAAGGGAGGTGTTATGTAGGGAGGCACATCTGTGAGCAGACCTAGGTTATTCAGATTGACAAGCTGATTGATTGGTTTTACACTGAGACCCATAACTGAATGAGAGACTGGGTATGCTTGCGGATGTGAACCCAGCACTTGCCTCCCTGCAGGGAAGAGCGTGGGGTTCCAGGCGCGTAGATCTCCGTCCAAAGGTGGGCTGGTAGGTTCGATAGCAGCTGGTCGGGAGGGTTTGAGGTGTTTGCCCACACGACGATGATGGTTTCCTCAGCAAAGCCAGAAGATCAGTCTGTAGGCTGAGGTATCTGGCTGGACACCTCCACCAGTTGCCTTTCTGTGTTGTGTGTGACCCGCCAGGGCTGATCCACGTCTCCTTCCCTGTCCTGTGATACTGTCTTTCTTTACCTTGATGAATACCTACCACCTGGTACTGGCCTCTCTTTTGGGCCTGGGAGATTTTTCTCTCCCCTCCCTACTCTCTTGCTGTTCTCCTTCCCCCTTCTCCGACTCCTGTTTTTTCTGCCTCAGACTGGAATCCGCCATTTCTTGTATCTTTTATTTATTTTTATTTTATTTTTTTTTTAAAGATTTTATTTGACAGAGAGACAGTGGGGGAGGGAACACAAGCAGGGGGAGTGGGAGTGGGAGAGGGAGAAGCAGGCTTCCTGCAGAGCAGGGAGCCCGATGTGGGGCTCGATCCCAGGAGCCTGGCTGGGACTATGACCTGAGCCAAGGGCCGCTGCTTAACTGACTGAGCCACCAGGTGCCCCAATGCTGACTTTTATTTCTAGATCGTTTTCAGTGGGCAAAGCTGGGAAAATACATACAAAGAGAGCACAAGAATGAATGTGACATATAAACATACTTGTGAGTTCATAGTCCTATTTCCAACTACAACTCAAGACTGAGGTTTCTTTTCTTTTTTTTCCTTTTTTTAAGATTTTGAGAGTGAGAGTGTGCGAGCAGGGGTGAGGAGCAGCAGAGGAAGAGGGGCAAGCAGACTCCACATGGAGCCTGACTTGGGGCTCAATCCCAGGACCCTGAGATGATGACTTGAGTCAAAATGGAGAATTGGATGTTTGACTGAGGCCCCCCTCCCCGCCAGGTGCCCTTAGACTATGAGGTTTCTACTTAACCTATATTTCATCTTTTTTTTTTTTAAGATTTTATTTATTTATTTGACAGAGAGAGAGACAGCGGGAGAGGGAACACAAGCAGGGGGAGTGGGAGAGGGAGAAGCTGGCTTCCTGCCCAGCAGGGAGTCCGATGTGGGACTCTATCCCAGGACCCTGGGATCAGGACCTGAGCCGAAGGCAGACGCTTAACGACTGAGCCACCCAGGCGCCCCAACCTATATTTCATCTGTTCTGTCACACTGAATTCTAGTTTTCAAATGCATAGGGAATGATAGAATTCAATATCCCGTAATTACTCATTTGCTCTATCCCATGATACTCAGGCTGCAGTCTCAGAACAGCAAATACTAATGCCAGCGTCAATTATAATGCTGAAAACATTCAAAAACCTTGGTTGCATATGCCATCCCTATCCTCTGCCATTCAAAAGAATAGCTGTCCTAGCTCCTTAAGTATGCTGAGTAACATACGGCCCCTCATGGTGGCCACATCCTGATTGCTAGCACCTGTGGATGTTACTTTGTATGGCAAAGATTGCATATGTGATGAAGGATCTTAATTGGGGAGGTGATCTGGGTGGGTTCTAAATTCCACCATACGTGTCCTTATAAGAATGAGGCAGATACCGATCACTCACAGAAAAGGAGAAGACAGGGTGATCCTGGAGGCAGAGATGGGGTGATGTGGCCACCAGAAGCTGGACGAAAAAGGAATGGATTATCCCCTAGAACCCTTGGAGAGGGGGCAGCCTGCCAGCCCCTTGATTTTGGTCAGGTGAAACGGATTTAGGACTTCTGGCCTCCAGAACTATAACAATAAAGTTCTGTTATTCTAAGTCACCAAATGTGTGATAATTTGTCATAGCAGCTGAAGGAGACTGATACAGTTGCATAGCCTTTACACATTTTAATCGCTCCCTTTTAATGCCCACTTAGCCTTATTCCTTAATAACTATATACTTCAAATTCCTCTATCTATGTTCTTGTCATTTTGGTTATCTGAAGTTCATTCTATAGGATGCTTAGAAAGGGCTCATGGAACAATATTCCTAGGTCTAGATATGCCTTAAAAGTTTTTTTTTTAAATATTTATTTGAGAGAGAGAATGAGATAGAGCATGAGAGAGGGGAGGGTCAGAGGGAGAAGCAGACTCCCTGCTCAGCAGGGAGCCCGATGCGGGACTCGATCCCGGGACTCCAGGATCATGACCTGAGCCGAAGGCAGTCGCCCAACCAACTGAGCCACCCAGGCGCCCCTTAAAAGTTTTCTTAGAGTATGTCTTTATTCTGAGTCCATGTTCTCAGGTATGTAATATGCTCTCTCTGAGGTTTAAAAAAAAAATATATATATATATGTATATATAGGGGTAGTTTGAGTTATTGTTCTTAGAATGCTGTTCCCTTGCTTTGATTTTGTTTTGCAAGAACCCCTCTTAATCCTATGTTGGTTCTTCTTTGTCTTCAATATGTGTCGCTTTCAAATCCCTTTGATCTGTATTTTTCATTTGAAAATGTTCTTGACTTTTCAGGAGTTTTGTTAGGTCTATTTTTTTCCTCTAGTTTAGTTTTTGTTCATAAAATGATTCTTTTTAAAATTTCGGATTCTTTCTTGAATTTAGTCTCTTCTGAATTTTCATAATTCTAATTTGTTTTCATGTCTTGCATAATTTACTTTTTAAAGTAATTTTAGCTCCTTTTGAAATGTTACATTTTTAACATTTTTTGAATGTCTTTCTGGCATGTTTTCATTGTCCCGCATCTCCAGAGATGTTTTGGTCCTTCTTCTTCTTCTTCTAGAACTGCCTACAGAGTTGACCCTGATACTTCCTTTAATTTTTACGTGAACTTGTTTTCCTGAATTTTTAAAAGGGTGCTGAGTTCAGGAGGATTTCCGACTTCATCGTTCCTCTTCTGTTTTCAGTTAGATTAGGACAACATTGTGGCGCTGTTCCCCGCTCCCACTTTTGTCTGAACCTTTTCTTTCCTATGTCCCTGTTGCCTGCCCCACTCGATTTTGATTGTGTTCTGGGTGGTCTCTCCTCCCTGTGGGATCCTGTCCCGGTGAGTCTGTCCAGAGGTCATGGGGGCTGGGGCTGCCCCCACCCTTTGGACCTCATTGTGGGCCCCGTGCAACTAATGCGGTCCTCCACTTCTCCTGCTGTGGTCTTCAGTGAGTACCTGTTGACCCTTTTGGGGTTCTCCTCTCTCTGCATCCTCATGGGCCCATTGCTTCTCTTTGTTTGCCCCTACACAGGCGCTGACACCATGTCGGCCGCTGATCTGTCCCCACCCACGTGTACTGTGGCGATTATGGGGCTACCTTGTCACCGCATTTTTTTTCTTGGATGTGGTCCATGCGTTTTTAGTTTTGTTACTTAGCTGCTCTGTTTTTAGGGATTGCTGAGGATTCCCCATTGCCACCATTTTCCCATAATTGGGGTACCATCTTTTCATTTCCCCTACAACTGGGCAAACTGCTGAGATTTTAAAAGTTGTTTTCTTCCCCATGAAACAGCAAAAGGTGTAAGTATTTGAGAACATAGGACAAGTAGTGAATAAATTCTGCTTACGTGTGGTTACACTTGAGCAACACATTGATGAACAGTTAAGGGAAGAAAGAACACCAGTTCCTTCCTCCCATGCCTCCGAGAACAGGCACCCCACAGCCGGGAATGTGGTGAGCACCACGTGCGGTCTTGCAGTGTCCTGGCTGTTTGCTCTAATTGATCTGTCGACCAGTATGTGGACATTAGGTAATGGGGATGTGACTTCATCGGGAAAGGGGGATGGTCTGCAGAAGGAATGGGAAGAGTCCAACAGAATCAGAGTGTTGGAGTTGGAGGGGAGCTCGGCATCACCTGAGAGTTCAGCTCTGGTATTTGACAGGTGCGGGGCCTGAAGTACGAAAGAGATGAAAGTGACAAGGCCCAGGCTGTTGATCCAAGGAAGGGTAGGGTTGGCTCTCCTGCCACCCAGGGCTCTTCTGTGCCACATCCTGGTCTCCCCCACCCTGGCCTCCCGCTGTGTAAAGGGTAAACAGACTATTGTCAAGTGAAGAGGGCTTTTGTAGAGTAAATTGAAGGGTATTCACTCTCTTGTTTTAAGTTCAGTGTTTCAGTTAGTGGGTTTTCTTAAAATAGAGGCACACATAATTGGGGGTTTGTGTGGAATAATTGAGGGGTGGAACAGAGGATTTCATCCATGGTATCTCTGCTCTCGCATGGCAGGATCAAGAGCAGAACCTGTAGGCCTGACCTCGTCCCACTGAACTTTTCACTCTAGCAGTGACAAATCTGGTGTTTGTTGACATTTCCAAGAAAAGGAAGTGTTTCTCTGAAAGCTCTATGCTATCCATTGCACAATAGTTTATGACTGATGATTTAATGGATTGACATTTATTCATCTCAACATATTCTCTCCTTAACGGTTGTCTTGTTTCTTTGGCCACGGAGATGGTAATTCATATTTGTGGATCCAGAGCCTGGTACATGATTTGTGTTCCAATGTATTACATGCATTGAAGGAATCTGGAGAAATGAAACTAGTATGGGAAAAAGAATACTCAAATTCCGTGCATTATGGAGCACTGAATAATCCCCAGATCCTCAGAAGGTGCAGGATGCCATGCCTTCCTCGATGAAATGGTTGAGAGGATTTGAATACTAATTCCTCTTCTACACTCCCAGGCACAGGCCCTTACAACCACCTTCCCGTGATAGTGACGGTAAATAAGAGAAGACCACAGCAAAAGTGTATTTTGCCATCAGAGGGAAATGGTTCCTTGGAGAGGCAAGTGTTTGGCAGCTGCTTTTTCTTCTTTTCTCTTTCTTTTTTTTTTTAAAAATATTTTTAAGTAATCTCTACACTCAGGGTAGGGCTCAAACCTACAACTTCAAGATGAAGAGTCCCATGCTCTGCAGACTGGGCCTGCTTTTCCACCTCCTTCCTCATGGAGCCTGCTTGCTCCTGCGGTTTCTCAGACGCTTGAATTACTGTGTTTGATATGCAGGTCCTTTGAGACTGTTACTTCTACCTACAGGTAGGAAAATTAGGTCCTAGCCTCCAAGTGTCCTTCACCCCTTGGCCAGTGAAAGGCTGTTTCCAGTGGAACAGGGACTCCAGAGCCCCTGCCATATTGAATGCTATCTCTCTGAGCTGGTTCTGAAAAAATGTTCCCCCCACCCCGGTCCCCCAGCAGAGGACAAGTAGGAACGTGCTAAGAGTGAAGGATCATGGAAGATAATTTTGCAGTCGGTAAGTACTTTGAGTGCTATGGCAAGCCAGGTACAGCGGTAGGTTTTAGGGTAATAATATTTAAACATTTTTTAAAGGTTTTATTTTAGAGAGCAAGCGGGAGAGAGCATGCCCAGGGGAGGGGCAGGGGCAGAGGGAGAGAGAATCTGAAGCAGACTCCCCATTGAGCGTGGAGCCGGGTGCAGGGCTCGACCCCATGACTCTGAGATCACAACCTGAGCTGAAATCAACAGTTGGATGCTTAACCTACTGAGCCACCCAGGGAAGATGGACTCTTAAGTTCCTTTTGGCATTCCAGTTTTTCTGTGACTAAGCACTCAGTAGATGTAAAGTGCTGGTCTATAGCCTTCCTCAAAGTCTGTTATATCCGTGCACATATCCTAAGAGGGGCTTGTGCTCATGGCAGTCTGTAGCTCAGCAATGAGCTGGTGGGTGGGACTGAGTTGTTACCCCTCGGATAACAACGTTATCTTGCCTCGCTCTGAAAGTGGACTTGGCTCTCTGACAGGGTGGCCCTGATCCTTCCTCCCCGTGCACATGATTCCATTGGCACTGATCTCCCATGGGGACAGCGGCTGGGTTGGTGGGGAGGGTTGTCTCTGCTTGTTTTGTAGACTTTGGGTCTCATTTAAATGTTGGCGGTGTGTGCTGGGTTAAGTTTGGTCAACTCCTGCTTGATTGATTCTTCCCCTGGAGCCCACAAAACCCATAAAACAGAGTTCGAGAACCAGTCCCTAATCATGCTTGTTAGGGCTAACCGTAAACACAGTCCTGTTGATGGGTGGATGGTTTAATAAATATCCACCGAGCGTCTGGGTTGAGACTGCAGGCATGCCCTGGCCTGTTCAGAACCTGGCCAGAGGTGGCTATGGACATGTGGCAGATTCTTGGACATTTTGAAACCATCTCTGCCTTTCTTTTGACTTTATACTGGTTGAAGCTCAGGAGTGGCTACGTTTGGTGATTTATCCAAGATCACACAGCTAACCACTTTACTAAATATTGTAAGATTGCTGGAGGGATGTAAATTGACAAGCTGTGTATACTCGTTGCTTTGCTTCACCCTTGCTCACGCTTGGTTCTCTTAGCCATTTTTTTTTTTTCCCGAATATGCTGGATGTGAAATATCGTTCAGAATTTGCGTTTCTCTCATTATTAGTGAGCATCAGTTCTTATCTTTTGTCATTCTTTTTTTTTCCTCATGTGAATTGTTTGTTCATCTCTCTTGTCCATTTTTCAATGGAGTCTTTCGTGTTTGCCGTGTTGATTTGTCGAAGTTTTCTCTGAATGCTGAGCTTGGTTATGTGTATTGCAACTGTCCTTTTCCAGTCTGGCTTGTCTTTTCACTATCATTGTATCTTTTGAGGTATAAAAGATTTAGATTTTAGTATAAAATGCATTGGTCTTTTCATTTATGCTTTCTTTGCCTTTTAAAAACTTCTCCGTACTCTGAGATCATAACGGTGCTATTCTATATCTTGAGTTTTATAAGATTTGCCTTTCACATTTAGCTCTAGAATTTATTTTTACGCATGGCTAGAAATAGGAGTCTAATTTTATTTTTTCTTCTGTGTCGATAACCAGTTGTCCTGGCACCATTTTAGCCTGTCTATTCACTCCTTTCGCTGTGCCTCTGCTGTCCTATATCAAGTGTCTACAAAATGTGAAGGTTTGTTTCAAGGCTTACTGCTCTGTTCTCTTGGTGTCTTTGTCTCTCATTCCTTTAGAACATCTATTTTAATTATTATTGCTTTATTATAAGTCTTGTCATTCAGTAGGATGATTCCCAACCTTATGGTCGTCATTATCCATGGGACTTTGCTCTTTCATAAAAATTTTAGAATTAGTTTAGTGAGTTCTTCAAAAATCTCAAGCCAGAGAGACAAGCCAGGGGTGCCTGGCTGGCTCATTTAGTAGAGTGTGTGACTCTTGATCCCGGGGTTGTGAGTTCAACCCCCACTTTGGGTATAGAGCTTACTTAAAAAGACCAATCAGTACAGGAGAAACTGATATAAAGACCCTTATTTTAATCAGAATTAAATTGAACTTCTAGAATAATTTTGGTGATAACTGACATCCTTAATGATATTCAGTCTTCCAGTTAATGAATATGGCATATCTCTTTATTTAGATTTTCATGAATGTCTTTAAATAAAATTTTATAATTTCTTATCCACTTTTCATTGGATTTATAGTGCCTTATAGTTTTGGTTGCTACAATAACAGGTATCTTTTTAAAACTTTTCTAACTGGGGGCTGGTATTCCTTGCTTGTATTCTGTGGCACTTTTCACAAGTAGGCCATCCTACATGGTCCTCATCTTCCCTGTGGCAGAGGTCTCTGTTCTTAAGCTGGTCAACAATAGACCTTTGAACTTCTTATCAGAAATAGGAAGAATTTTTATTACAGATGGCTCATAACCATATGAAGGTATGCTCAACTTGATTCCTAAAAGTAATCAAGATTACACCGAGATGTCCTTACTTAAAAGATTGGTAAACTACAAAAGTTTGATCGCCTACTCTGTTGGCAAGTCTGCTGGGGACATGGACACTTGCTGGGGGAAATGCAGAATGGTGTCATATCTGTTTTTGTAGGGGAATGAGCAATACCTAGTACAATCACATATGCATATCTTCTTTGATCTAGCAAGCCTAAGCTTCTATTTCAAAGATTTACTGATTTTTTTTTTTTTTTTTTCTAATCTCAGTGAGCACATATGTATGAGCTGGGGGCGGTGCAGGGAGAGGGAGAGAGAATCACCAGGCAGACTCCCCTCTGAGCTCGGACCCTGAAACGGGGCTCGAGCTCACGGCCCTGAGACCATGACCCAAGCTGAAATCAAGAGTCAGATGCTTAACCAACTGAGCCACCCAGGTGCCCCCTGACAGAAATATTTTTTAGAAGTATGCATTGTGCTGTTGAAGCACTATTTGTAATAACAGATGGCTGAACCTGACCCACATGTTCTTCCCTAGAGCATGGGGTGGATAAACTATGGTGTCTGAGGAAGGGAATGGAGGATGTATCTGTAATGCAGTAATCTTTTGGGTATATTAAGCAAAAGGGCAAGATACCGTTTATCTAAGGAGGAGAGAATAGGTATTTGTTTCCATTAAGAAAAATGGTGGGGCGCCTGGCTGCCTCCTTTGGTAGAGCGTGTGACTTTTGATCTCAGGGTTGAGTTCGAGCCCCGTGTTGGGTGTAGAGATTACTTAAAAATCTTAAATTAAAAAAAAAAAAAGGTAATTAAAGTAATCTCTAGGAGAAGAAAAGAAATAGCCTGGAGGGAAAAGGAATAAAACTCTGTCTTTGAAGATTCCTTGTTTTGTTAGTGTGGACCTTGAGTCATGTAAATTTTTAACATAATTTTTAAATAAAAAGCAAGCAACCCCTGAGAAAACCAAGTGAATCTAACTGCACTGAGCCGGTTGGCATAACCCACAGAGAGAAACTGAGGAACTCTGCCAACTGGCTATAAACCACAGTGATTTGATTGTACATTCTTAGTGGCATACACCATAAAGATACCAGAAGTGCGGAAAACATTCCAGACTGTTTTTTAATATCACTGGTGATGGTGATGTTGGCATTGATATTCAGAGATCCTTTATTTGTTGTGGGATAGAGTAAACTACTAATTATATTGGTAGGAAGGAAACACATGAGAACGAGGTTAAATAAAATCCCTGCTGACCTCAATTTGAATTGGATGTGCAGTATGAACTCATGAAGCATTTCGTTATTAAAAAAATGTGTTCTAGCTTTGTCCACTGGCAAGGCCAATAAACAATGACAATGAACATTCTTGGTGTCCAGATCATGATTGCCAAATACCATTTCCCACTAAAAGGAATCTGGCCTCTTTGGAGAAAAGGCTGCTTTCAGATCTGGGGCAGGAGATCCCCGGGATGTGTCTGGAGCATCTTATCCCACCAGAAATCAGGGAAGCTATGACGTTCTTCCAGGGTCCTATTGTAAAAAGACCCAGGAACCAACTTAAAGAGGCTCCCGCGGGCCAAAGAGGTGACCTTTTGAGCATCATTAAGTATAATACTGCAGTAGATAGAAATACATCACACAGGATTAAATACCTGAGTTTATAATGCTATTGAAGAAAATCTATCCACTTTTGTAGGATGCTTTGAAATTAACCCATTATTTTGAAAACTGGTAAAAGAAACATTTATAAATAGTACTTTAAGATGACCAAAGAACTGGTGTAGGGAAAAGGGAACCTTCTCTCCATAGAAATACAGCTAAGAAATGAAGAGGGAATGATAAAATCATTATCATTTTAAATACTTGCTAAACTCCTGGATCTAGGTAGTAATCAGCAATGCCGGACCACGTGAAAGGGGCACAACCAGACATGATGTGCCTCCTGATGCAGCCGTGCCGAAAAAATGAACCCTAATCTGATGAAGCCTCCACATTTATTTATTTTTAAAGATTTTACTTATGTGACAGACAGTGAGAGAGGGAACACAAGCAGGGGGAGTGGGAGAGGGAGAAGCAGGCTTCCTGCTGAGCAGGGAGCCCGATGCGGGGCTCCATCCCAGGACCCTGGGACAATGACCTGAGATGAAGGCAGACACTTAATGACTGAGCCACCCAGGTGCCCCAAGCCTCCAGATTTAACAGATGTTTTTAAATGCTGTCTAAGGGGCAGAGGAATCTATTAAACAGTGCCGTGGGAATGCCATCAGCGAAATTCAGACTGTAGGAACTCCACAGGAAAATAACCCGAGTTTTTAAAGAATGACCAATAATTTATGAAAAAAGATGGCAGGTAAACCTGTAGCTTAGAATAGATCCATTAACCCATTGAGGTGTTTGGATCTTAATTAGAACAGTTTAAAAAAGTTGGAACACTGGCTATTTGAAGGAAATTTTAATGTTAGGTGGGACAATGGTGTTGCAGATGTGTTTTTCTTTTCAGATATGTTTAAAGAAAGGTCTTTTATTTTTTAAAGATTTAATTTGTTTTATTTTTTTAAAGACTGATTTATTTGAGAGAGAGCGCAAGCACCAGAGGCAGAGGGAGAAGCAGATTCCTTGCTGAGCAGGGAGCCCGATGTGAGACTCAAGCCCAGGACCCTGAGATCATGACCAGAACTGAAGGCAGCTGCTTAACCGACTGAGCCACCCAGGCGCCCCAGATTTTGAGAGAGAGAGAGAGAGAGAGAGAGAGAGAGCGAGAGCACACACACACACACATACACACACACGCGCGCGTGCGCATGCACGAGCGGGATGAGGGGCAGAGGGAGAAGCAGACACTCTGATGAGCAGGGAGCCCGATGTGGGGCTCAATCCCGGGGACCCTGGGATCATGACCTGAGCCCAAGGCAGACCCTCAACTGATTGAGCCACCCAGGTGCCCCAAGAAAGGTCCTTTAAAAAATGCATACGGAGTCATTTTCTCTTGAAATAAGATGTCAGCTGGGATTCGTTTTAAAATGAAGGGCTGATGAGGAAGTGAGTGAGTTTGGATGAGACCAGAGTGGCCACAAGCTGGGGGTGACTGAAACTGATGATGAGTTCGTGAGAGTTCATTCATTGGAACGCATGCTCTACTTTTGTGTATGTTTCAGGTTTTCAGTGGTAAAGCCTTAAATGAAAGTAGAATTCTTAGCATAAGTACGCCTCAGGAGAATTTCTGAAAAGTTTTGTCAGATGAGAATTCTGTACAAAACCTCATTTTCATATCTTCTCTGTACGTTAGAGAGAGAGAGTCCTGGGGGGAAACAGAACACATGCTGGGTCTGGAATTACTTCTGGTTTTGGTTCAGTGATTTAGCCACTCACCAAGACCCTGAGGCTCATGATTGCTGAGGGGGGGGTGCCCCAAGTTTCCTCCCTTAGAAGACCATTCTTAAGACAGCTTCTTGATGTGGATGACGCTTCTCTTATTATCTGGCTCTGTCTTTTCTCCTCGCCATCTGTAGCCAACTGCAGACTTGTAGTGTCTCTGTGGATGAAAAAGAACCTGTTTCTCTATCCCCAAGTGTTGCGGGGCCTTTGAAAAGCCAGCCACCTAGGGGTTGTCTGTGACCTCCCAAAGTCCCTTGGCCAGTTGGTGGGATGTCTGGGATTTGAACCCCAGTCTCTGGACCTCCACTGCCCTGTACTCGATGCTTTCTTCTTTGAGAAGTTAAGTTCTACCTGGTTGTTAACCCTGTGTGATGAGGGGTGACAGTACTCTTTTTTGAGCCTGCGGTGTGCTGTTTTGAGAGAGTCTTTGCCCCGAATAATTCATACACCACCGTGCCTGTCCGGGTACACGTTCACTAGCCAAATAATTTTTTAGGTGCCCAAGGAAATGAGCACTGCTTCCATTGTCTGAGGAATATTAGACCCGGAACAAGAACATTTTTAATATTGATATACTCATAAATATAGTGCCTTAGAGTTTAGAAATTGTTTCACATAAATCTACTGTCTCATTTGTTCTTCTTCACACCTGCTGTTACCAGTGATGGACTGGCTTGTCAAGTCGGGGTCTCCTGACTCCGAGCTCCGTGCTAGCTCCCCTTTGTCACACTGCTTTAGTGGAAGTCGAGAATGGTAACGGATGATCTCTTTAAACGCCAATGGCCTGTTGTCATTATGGCCTAGGCTGTCACCGTCACCACCATCTTTATCAAATGAGTAAAGATTACTACTGATGTCAACTTAGGACTTCATGTCTGCTAGGCATGGTGGGAAGCTGGAGTCCTAAGATCTTAAAAAACCTGATTCTCCTACAAACCCCATGGCACACATACTGAAACCTTATTAGCTGTGTGATCTTGGATAAGATTAGTTTCTCAAGGTCACAGCACTAATGAAGAGCGGAGGCAGCATTTCAACCCAGGTGTGTCTGATGCCAGGGCCTGCCCTGTAACTGTGAAATCCATTCATTCATTCAATTAACAGATTGTTACTGAGCATCTACTCTATGCCGAGTACTTTCCAGGCATTGGGGATGTAGTCGTGAACAAGACAGACCCACTCTCTTGTCCTTAAACAACTGACGACTCATGGGGTGAGACCGAGTAGAGTAAGCAAAATATTTTTAGGCAATGATGAGTGGTTTGAAGGAAATGAAACCGGGTAATGTGACACAGAATGTCTCGCGCGTATGACTGGGGTGCTGCTTTTTGCTGGTCAGGGGGCTTCTTGGAGGTCAGGTAGGACTTGAGTGTTTTAGACAAAAGAGCAAGTGACCGCTAAAAGTCGTGCAGCGGGAGCTTGCGTGGTGTGTTTGGGGAGCAGAAAGTGTACAGGAGAGAATGTGGAAGCCGTTGGAGAGGGAGGGTTGCTTGTAGTCATTGCTCATTGTTGTGAGTCTAGATTTGCAGTGAACTGCCCACATTTCCTATCCTAGGCCCCTGGGGACCCAGGCATGGCTGGGGCGAGGACTATTGCCTTTGACCGTGGAGTAGAGCACATTCGCCTGTGACAGGTCTCCTTTCTGCGAAACAAAATCCATCCCAGAGAAGTTGGTATGTTTCTTCAAGACTCTTGGCTCTCTAGTCTCAACACCGGTAGGACAGGTCTCAGCTGTAGAGACCTAAAATGTGTGAAAACAATTCCAGGGACTTAAATGTCATCAGGAGGAAGTGACGTCAGCAGTGTGACTTGGTTGCCAACAAAGTGGCTGCAGTCGGTGGCTTTCCTGATGGATGATGGAAGGAGAGGTAGATGTCTGCCACATAGAAGGAGGACGTTCCTGGCCCCAAATGGAAGAGGTTTCTTTGGAAGCCGACGCATGCCCCTGGTTGGGGACAAGCTCCTCTGCCCCTTGTGAGGAGTGGATCTGATGATTCGAGCATGGCTGCGGGTGGGGGAGGAGCTGAACGTGGGTCATCTCTGCGGGCCTTCCAGCCTGCAGTCCGGATTGCCTCCTTGCCAGGGCGGCAGTCGATGGTGATGGTGGTTAGTAGCAACTTGGGGGAGATAAAGGACCCCCACTTTTGTTCCTGTCTGCCTCACTCTCGAGGCTCGGGCTCCCTCACGTTGCAGCACCGTTTACGGTCCCTGACTTTCTCTGGGGTCCCTATTATTTTTAGTGGTGTCTTATTTAATGCAGTTCTAGATTTTCCAGCTCACTGGCACCATCTGTCTGTAATCACACTTCTCAGAGCTGCCTCCTTGTCACCAGCCTGCCTGCCTTGCTGATGGGCTGGGAGCTGGTTCTGTTCTCTGTACTTGCTGTACTTTGAAATTTTCACTTGGCATGGTCAACCAAGGGCTCTGGGAGCATCTGTGGAAGCCTCGGAACAGAGGGCTTGCGTTGTCCTCTTGCGTGAGCGCGTCCCGGCCTCTAGCGCAGGGTGCTCGCCAGGCGGCTCTGGGTTCCAGTTCCTTCATCACTGGGTTTTGTCTGTGTAGCCTTGGCCGCCTCTCTCCACACCTTTGGACCCTGATTCTTTGATCTCTACACAAGTTGACAGGATCAGACCCGTGGCTCTCTGGAGGGCCCGTCCAGCTCTTGGATCATTCAGAAGTGTTCTTTGCTTGTGTTCTGCACCCTCAGGAACGTCATTGGACTCTCCAGTGCTGACTTCTCAGGGCTTGCCATGGGAGGCCGTCTGACGTATGTGTACATTTGAGAGACTGATCGGACAGTTTTGTCAGGGGTATGAGGAAGCTGTCACTTCTGAGAAAAGGATGTGTGTGTTTTCCTTGTGTTTTCACTACTTAGGTTAAATCGTTTGCCCCAAGAACTCCCCCGAGTATAAGCCTGCATATGCCACACGCTGACTACATTTGCACGGTGAGCATGTCCAGGACATAATAGCGCCTTCTCACACGTAGCATTTATGTTCTTCATCGCAGCAGTGCTACACTCTCCAGTGAAAAGACGCTCGAGTTCAGAAAGGAAGTGGCCTTCCGAAGATGACGTGGCTCTTCCGTGGTGTCTCGCTTCAGTGCCGGTGCCGCTCCTGTCTGGGCTGCATCTCAGAAGGGGGCTGTCGGCTTGGCAGGTGTCTTGGGTAGAGGGGGGGGGTAGGTAGGGGTCACTGAAGAAGGCAAATTGAGATAGGATCAAAGGCAAGCATTCCTGGTGCCTAGAAATGGGGCGGAGGGGGGAGAGCTCTTGCCTCTCCTCTCCGTGGCCTTGCAGGGAGAGGTGGGACTGGAGGCTGGCAGCAGCTGGGTTGTGAGTGAGCTTGGTCCAGGGGTAAGCACAGCTGTGCAGTCCAGGTGTGCCTTAGCTGGTGTGATGTCTATGCATCAAGCCTATGAAAGTATGTCAGGTGGCCCAGTGGAGTTCTGCCAGCCCCACGGTGGAATGTGGTGTGGGGCTCAGGCTACCGAGGAGGGTGCCACCTCTCTCCTGTCCATCCCTCACCTCCCAGAGAGGGCAGCCATGGGAGAGCATCTGCCTCTAATTTGCTCTTGAATGCCCTTCCAAGGTGGAAGAGTTAAAAATGTATAATATTCTGAAGGCAGTGTCCTTACAGACAGTTTGACAACCTAGAACTTACACAGGAGAACCATAAGGCAGTGGGAGAAGATTGCAAGTGGGGGGGAATACGGTTTCCTTTCCTCCTTTAATTTGAGTGCATGTGCCAAACATGGAGCCACTTTATTTTTTTTTTTTTAAAGATTTTATTTGAGAGAGAGAGAGAAAGAGAGCACAAGCCGGGGCAGAAACAGAGGGAGAAGCAGGCTCCCTGTTGAGCAAGGAGCCCGATGTGGGGCTTGATCCCAGGACCCCGGGGTCATGACCTGAGCTGAAGGCAGACGCTTAACCGACTGAGCCACCCAGGCGCCCAACATGGAGGCACTTTAAACAAATACTTAATGGAAAGAACTATGGTGCCTTCCGTCATGAGCCCCGCCCCCCCCCAAGTGTTGGATGAGGCTGTGTTGCTCTCCTGCAGGGCAAGATCACCCAGCTTTGCAGTAGTATTAGCTGGGGGTCAACCCAGGAAATGGGCCAGTTGGAAAGACAGGCGTGAAGAGCTTTATTGTGAGCTGCTGGTGCAGGCGATCGGGGGTAAATGCAAGGGCCGATTGCCAGGCTGGAAGTCATGGGCACGGACTGAAGCTGCTGTCCACAGGCAGAATTTCGTCCTCAGGAGTCCTCAGCTCTACTCTTGAGGCCTTTCGGCTCCTTGAAACAGGCTCCTCCAGATGATCTAGAATCACCTCCTTTACCTAAGGAGGATTGTGGACCTTAATCATGTGCAAAATACCTTCACAACAGCACGTAATTTAGTGTCTGATAGGTTGGCTGGGGACTGTATCTTGGCCAAGAAGACATTAAAAAGCCAATCATTTGGTAAAGTATCCTGTTTGAAAATTAATCTGGAAAATTGGGTGCATCCTCTGCCTTGCTAGCCCGACCTCTCCTCCCAAAGCCCTCCCTGACTGAAGAGGTCTGAAGTGAATCCCGGGGCACCTGGGTGGCTCAGTCGTTAGGCGTCTGCCTTCGGCTCAGGTCATGATCCCAGGGTCCTGGGATCGAGCCCCGCATCAGGCTCTCTGCTCAGCGGGGAGTCTGCTTCTCCCTCTCCCTCTGCCTGCCGCTCTGCCTACCTGTGCTCTCTCTCTCTCTGTCAAATAAATAAATAAAATCTTTTAAAAAACAAATTGAATCCCGCTGGTTTCCCCTGACCGTCTCCACCCAGAACATGGTGTTCTCTTTGGTCTTGGTTATATTTGTTTGTACTCTTTCTGAAGTATGCTTAAGTCTTGTGTATCTGTGACCTTTGCCCGTGACTCAGTTGGGAGTTCTTGCTGGGACGGGGTGCTAGCTTCTGTTGCATCCGTCTGTCTGTCTCTGGTCTGCATCCACGCAGCAGTGCCCTCCGAGGCTTCTCTGTGACGGACGCTGTGAGAGATCCGCAGTGCCCTCCGAGGCTTCTCTGTGAGGACTTGTCCCAGGTCCCAGAATGGCCAAGGTCCTTGTTCTATCTCCTTTGGGAAGAAAAAGCCATTTGTTTTGTTTGCTTTTGTTCATGCAACAGATGTTTTCAGGTGTCCCCCATGAGCTGGGGATTTATCTATGTACCAAAGATCTAGCAGTGAGCAAGACAAACGGGATCCCTGCTCCTTCAGAGCCTTACAGACGGGCCTGGGTGTTGGGGAGGTAGGCAGAGGAAAGAGAATAACAAAGAGCCTTAGAAATGAAACAGGCTGAGTTCAGATAGTGCTAAGGGTATTGAGGAAATAGAGCAGGATGCTGTGACTAAATCTGGTCCCTTCCTGAGTTCAGATAATGACTTACGAGTTGTGTGATGTTGAGCGAGTTCCTGTACCTTGGTGAGCCTCCGTTCTGTCCAGGGTAAGAATCGCAGATATTTGGAGCGTGGGGTGCCACCCGTTTTGGGACCATTACAGGTTTTTGGGGAAGAGGCCCAAGGAGGCTGAATTGTCCAGAAATCCTTTGGGATGGTTGGAGTTTTGCTCCTCAGAGTGTGGCTTATGGTCCAGCATCAATGTCGCTGGAGATCTTGTTAGAAATACTCTCAGGCTCTGTCCTAGACCCACTGAGTTAAGTCTGCCTTTTACCAAGATCCCCGGGTGACTTGTCTGTCAACTACAGTTTGAGAGACACAAGGCAGAGGCTGAGGACAGCTCAGAGGCTGATAGAGGAACTCGTGTAAAACCTCGGATTCAGGAGGGAAATGGGGACAAAAGCATTCAGAAGGTCCGTTCTACCAGTTTTATCCTGAGTGAGGTCAGTCTGTGAAGAAGGGACTGCTAAGAAACCAGCTTATTCCCCAGATTACCAGTTTATTATGACATCATCACGGGAGGTCAGTCCCAAGCCTGTGCCCTGGTGTCTCGGTGTCAGATGCACAAAGTAGAAGGCAGTGTGAGGAGGAAAGGATCCAGAAACTGGAAATGGCTTTTACCAAAAGGTTATTCAGGCTGCCGCGGCCGGATGGACCCTCCTCCTCCGCTTCAGGAATGTTCCTCTTGGAGGTCTAGGTGCACGCCAAGCCCTGGCCTCCAGCGTGTGGCCTGCTGACACGGCCACCGTCCCCTTCTCCAGAGGCCGGCAGAGGGCTCCCCTCCGTGTGCCAGCCACGGTGTCCCCATCTCCCTCTGTAGTTGTGACTCTTAGGACTGTGGGGTGCTGCTCCCCTTGTATTCTCGATGCCTTGTGGGAGGTGACTCGATCCTCTGTCTGTGTTTCCGGAACAGGCTGCTGCCTGGTGAATTTTCGGGAACAGCGAACCCGATCCGTGGGAGGCCTGTTCGTGTGCGCTTTGTCCCCAGGAGGGCAAACCTTTCTCCCTTGGGGCATTGCTGAGTCCTGTGTTTACTCCAACTACAGCTTAGAAAATTCTCAGGTGAGCTGGTGGCTTAATAGGCTAGCTTCCTAGTATGGTAGCTTGAAATCCGTTCTCGTTGGGCAGGACTGTGGAAGCTGTGGGGCTTTCTTTCAGAAAAATTTGTGTCCCAGAGATGACGCGTGGGAAAACGACAACTGGGCAGGCAGAGGAGCGGCATAGTTGGTGACTGAACACGTTAGCGTCCTGATTTGTTGACTGGGGTGCTGATCCAGGACGGGTGGGGGTCTTAGAAGTTGCCCCGCGTGGTGTGAGGACAGCTTCGCTCCCTCCCGCCCTCCCGCCCCGCTAGCGTGCTCTGTGACAAGTACAGTTTCCTCCGACACTTGCCCCCTGTGTGTTTTGAGGTTCCCACATAGACCTGTGGTTTCTTTGGGGGGTAAGCCTGTCTTTCATCGTGTCTGAATCACAATTAAACCCACTTCATTTTCAGAGTTCCTCGAGCTCTCCTGCAGCTTCTTGCAGATCTACATGCTGCCGCGCCAGGGAGGAAGACAGGAGTTAAAAGTGCCTCCGTGGACAGCATTGATCTGTGTCTGGGGCCTTATCTAATCAGAAAATGCTGGCTTCGGTTTCCTGGGGATGGGAGCTCATTTTGTGCATCTTGTTCTGTTTGCGTTGGCGGTCCCTCCAGATGCTGCAGGCTTCCATGTGTCCGGACCGTCTTTATCAGATTTGTGTCGGGCCGTGGCAACTAGATGTGTGCGTGGATTTCCTTGCTGTGCTGAAACGGATCGCAGTCTGGGTCTGACCCTTGAGAGCCGACTTCTTGGGAGCGATTTTGTTTGTTCGTTTAAACTGATAAATTCTTGCCAGGTAATTTATCATGAATTTTTCCTTCTGTAGACAGGGAGGTATGAACTCATGTGCCCTAGTGTTTGTCCTTCCTTGTTTGAGGGGAAGGGAGGGGAGCGTGGGGAAGCCCACGGACCCTGGCAGCTCAGAACCTTGAACTCCGTGGACCCCCAGCCACCCCTCAGATGGGCCTGCTGACCTCCTTCCTCCGGGCCTTTGAGACGGGTCGCGGAGCCCTCTGGTGAACAAATGGGCCATTGTGCTCGGAATAAAAAGAGGGGCTGGTGCCCTGAGTGCACCTTGTCAGGCTGCTGCTAAGAGACCCTTAGGTTCTCCCTTGCACTGAGGGCCTTCCTGGGAGCAGTTGCTGGGGCCGTACCCCTCCTGCCCTTGGGAAGGTTCTGTGCAGATGAAGCTGCCTGGCCTGGCACGTGTGTGTGTGTCACATGGGTATGTGCGCTTGTACGTGTGAACACAGAAGGGGCTCTCACTGCCCCCTGGGAGCCTTCGAGACCCATCGGGGTTCTTGCCATCTGAGGGTGGACAAGTCCATGTACCCTTTGTCGGCCTCTACTTTCTTATCACACAGGAGTCCGTGAACCTTATTCTCTCCTCCAGGTCCTGGCACGTCCTCGGGTCCTTCTTCACAGTGGTGTTAGGAGAAGATAGAATGAATTATTCCATCAACACCGGATGCTTAGCAGGTGCTTTGCCTTGCTGATACTCCAGTTAACTCTTCATTTAAAAACAGCAACAACAACAAAAAGAAACTGCTCTTGGTCTCCTGTTTTTCCTGCAAGATGGATCCGTATTTGTAGAACCCTTATGTCTCCCCACCGGTTTACGAACAGTCACTTGGCAGTTTTGAATTTGCTCCTCATGTACGGAACACCCACTGTGTGTGCAGGGCTATGCCCGAGGTTGGGGGTTGAGGTGGGGGTGGTGAGTGTGTGTTCGCTGGCGATGAGTCCGAGCTCTGCTCAGTCCTTTTGAGTCATGGGCCCCGTGGAAATCTAACGAGAGCTCTGGTCTCTCTTCTCCAAAAACTGCTCAGAAACCGAACCTAGCATCTCCTTTCAGGGGGTCCCTGGGGCTTGTGAGAACGTTCACGGTGATTCCTAGGACCTCAACATAGGAGCCACTTGTCTTGATGATGGCACAAGTCACTTAGCTGCCTGGTAATCTGTTGTCATCTGCATTTTGGGGAAGTAGGGGTACTAATCTGTAGGCCCTCACAGCATGTTGTTCTTAAGAAAAATCTAGAAACTAGACCATTTCACCGTCCAAATAACCAGAAGCGGGTCTGCTTGGAGTCCAAGAAGGGGGAGAATCTCTGTCAGTAGCCCGTGAGGGAAGGCAGGGAGAGGTTCGGAGGAAGTCTATCCAGACATTCCAGAGAGGTCTTTGCCTTCCTCCAGTTTGTGCCTGACACGGGCGATGTGCTGTCTGCTTCACAGGGAAGGATTTGCCCTGTGACCACCAGTGTGCAGACAGTGAGCCTGCGTGCCTGCAGGTCCCCGAGGACTGAATGGGGGTGTCCCTGCTTTCAGTTTCTGTTTGCATGGAGCTGACGTCGCTGGGTTGACTCCGCATTCTACAAAAGCCAAAAACCAAAACAAAACACCAAATGGCAAAAAATAAGCAAAGGACTTGGATTGCTGCTGTTCATTTTTTAATTTAAAAGTTGCCAGCATAGGGAAGCCTGGGGGGCTCAGTCGGGGAAGCGTCCGCCTTCGGCTCAGGTCATGATCCCGGGGTCCTGGTCCTGGGATCGAGCCCCACATCGGGCTCCCTGCTTAGCGGGAAGCTTGCTTCTCCTTCTCCCACTCCCCCTGCTTGTGTTCCTTCTCTCACTGTCTCTCTCTCTCTGTCAAATAAATAAAATCTTAAAAAATTATGTGAAAGCAGTGATGGGAATGAAGAGGACACTCGCGACAAGCACGGAGTGACATATAGTTGTTGAACAACTGTAGTGTAGGCTTGAAACGAATACAGCACGGTATGCTCACTGTCCTGGAATTAAAATTAAAAATTTAATGGTACGCCTACACACACAGAATCACGTGAGTCTCCTGCTCCTTTCTGCAGAGGGAGCTTTTTCTCGTGGGTTCTGGAGCACTTAGCAGCCAGGGCTAAGGAATTTCCATCTTTGCGGGTGTGGGAGGGTGGAGAAGGTATTCTTGTTGGTGAGGGGTTTGCGGAGGCATTTGGGATTGCCTAGAATTGCCCTCCGAAGACGTGGAGAGGGAAACATACCAGGGGTCCTTGGCCTTTTGGGCAGGAAACGGTGTAGGGGAGGCAGTGGGGATGCTAATAGCCGGTGTATGGCCAGAGGGACCAGTGTGAACCTATTCCATGAGTAATAGGATGTCTCCTCTGCTGCTGGTGGGAGCATAAATTAGTACAACCTTAAGGAAGCAATTTGATTTTTGGGGCTCCTGGGTGGCTCAGTCGCTTAAGTGTCCAGCTCTTGGTTTCAGCTTGGGTCATGATCTCAGGGTGGTGAGATTGAGCCCTGCATTGGGCTCACTGCGGAGTCTGCTTGGGTTTCTCCCTTCCCTCTACCCCTCCCCCCTGCATGCTCTCTGTCTCTAAAATCTTTAAGAATGAAATTTGATTTTTTATGTGTACACATATGTGTGTATGTGGACATATATGTAGATACTTGAACATTTTTCTGCCCTTTCACCAAATAATTCCTGCTTCTGGGGATCTATCCTAAAGAAATAGAAGGAATTTTGTGCATGACTTTTTCAGCTCAGTTTTCTTTTCTTTCTTTTTTTTTTAATTTTTTTATTGTTATGTTAATCACCATATATTAC
>NW_027397116.1:538647-587992 GCF_003265705.2 Callorhinus ursinus
GTGAGGTCATGTGATACATGTCTTTCTCTGATTGACTTATTTCACTCATCAGCTCAGTTTTCTAATAGTGAAAGGTGGAAGGACAGCTTAAGGACTCATAACTGAGGAATATGTTCTGCAAGTGACAGTTCATTCTGACGATGGACGTTTGTGCAGTTGTTAAGCTTGTTGATGAATGGGAAAACAAGGAAAGAATTGGGGATCTGGTGCGGGAGATGAGGAAAGAATCCTTTCAGATCCTGCTGCTGCATTCTCCGCCCCCCCCACACCCATACCTTTTAACAGGCGCTTCTCCACATTCTCCATGTAGACCCACGTGCCTTTATGCCTTGATCTGCCTGCTGCATTCCTCAGCAGTCTGCCTGTCACTCCAGACTCTGGCAGAAATGTTGGTGCCTGTGCTCTCTGATCCCCATGTTCCTCTCTTGGATACGGGTTTCCCACTGACCCGCAACTCCAGGGCAGAACTCCTCCTGAGGAGCTATGCCAAAGGATCCGTGCAGAGCCCCATCGGGATTGGGGCATAGTGAGAGGCCTTTCTGCTAAAGGACTTGGGACTTCAGGATTTTTTCCATTTGAAAGACTGCCTTTGAAAGGAGTAGACTGATCTGTTCAGAGTTTGGGGGAGTCCTTAGTCCAGCTTCCTCATATTGCCGCTGGGGAAACTGAGGCCAAGTGACTCGCTCCGGATCTCACAGCTGGTAGTGACAAGTGCGCCTCCTCCCTTTGACAGAGGAGGACTGTGGAGGACACTGGCTTAGCCCTTTATGAGCCGTGTGACCCGGTGAAAAATCTGAGCATCTCAGTGGGTGCGTTTGTAAACTGGAGGTTATGAGGTGTTTAGCACTGTGTCTGCCATATATTAAGTGTATCTACTATAAGCAATGAAAATAACAGTGAAAGTAATTTTTATTCTTAAGGAGTCTTCTACCATTGTCTGGACCTTCTGGGGATGTAGAACCCTCTCCTGTTTAGGGATGTGGGATAATTGTTCAGATAATGTCCCCACGTGAGAGACATAAAGCAATAATTCAGTGTTTGTAGTTACGGTGGAATAACCCATTTCTAAACAGGACCGTTTGAAACAAACACTTTATAATGTAGGTGAACCTCTATTTTAAGATAAGCTTGTATTTGAAAGCTGGAATCTTATCAACAGATAAATTAGTGATTACCATAATTACCAATGACTTTGTCACTTTGCAAAGCAATTTCAAAGTATGTTTTTTTAAAGTATATTTAAGTCTGATTGAATATTATAAAATTATTCACTGTTGGTTTTCCCTTGTATAATAATTAGGAAAATGAAGACGATATAAAGCAGGACATTAATCTGTTAAGTTAAAATTGTTTTCTGATGATGGAATAAATGTCCAGGAAGCATGCTTTCAGTTATCAGTGTTTAGAAATCCTAATGCTAGAAAATATAAACTATCTGGTGGGCCTATAAGAAAATGAGAATTAGGGCGCCTGGGTGGCTCAGTTGGTTGAGCGACTGCCTTCAGCTCAGGTCATGATCCCGGAGTCCTGGGATCGAGTCTCGCATCAGGCTCCCTGCTCGGCGGGGAGTCTGCTTCTCCCTCTCACCCTACCCCATCTCATGCTCTCTCTCTCCCTCTCTCTCTGTTTCAAATAAAAAAAATAAATAAAAAGAGAATTAACTGTTTTAATTTTTATTCCATACAGATTGTCCATAAATCTTGAATTATTGGGGAGAATAGTGAGCCCTCCAGAATCCAAGGTCCTATTGTGCTGTGTATGCAGTAGTGGGTCTTTGGGAAGTCTATTTTAAGAAATTTTATTACAAAAAAATTATACACAAAACTAGAGTGGGTAATGTAATGAACCTTTGAATACTCATCTCCTAGATTGAATTGTCTTTAAGATTTTGCCACATTTGCTTTATCTATAACATGTTCCCTTATTTTGTTGAAGTATTTTAATGTAAGTCATGAGATCCTGTTTCCCCACTATATCCTAGAATATGAATCTCCATAAAAAGGGGGACTGTCCTTACACACCTTTGAAAATTAGCAACAAAATCCTTGTACATAGTCCTTTAAATTTCCCTAGTTATCTTCAGATGTCTTTTTATACTTAGTTTGTTGGGATAAGGATCCAAATACAGTACATGCGTTGTACAGGGTGGTTAAGACTCTGGGCTATTATCTAGAGTGGACGCCCCCCCCCCTCCTTTCTTTAACCTCCTGTGACTTTGAAGAAACTGGTTCAGTTGTCTGGTAGAATGTCCCACACTCTGGAATTTTTGGAGAATCATGAACACCTCGATAATGATCTATTCCATGTGCTTCAGTAGTTTTGCAGTCATTATTCATTTCGATGCTCCTGTTGTTTCCTATTTTGACAGTGATGACTCTTTAGGTTGGCTCTTGGTCCTTTTGACATGACCCCATTCGCTTGAAAAAAAATTGTTTCCCATTAGTTTTTATGGCCTCCCTGCTTTGTGATACGCTGAGAACTCCTGGGCTGATCTGTGCATTTCCTGACCCAGTTCTAGAAGCAGCGTCCCCCTCAAGGAGACCGGTTTTCATAGGTGCGGGGCCCGATCCCAGGACCCTGGGATCATGACCTGAGCCAAAGGCAGACACTTAACGACTGAGCCACCCAGGTGCCCTCAAGCATGGATTTTTGCTGATCTTGTAGGTGAGAAATAGTATCATTGTATAGCTTTAACTTGAATTTATTTATTTTTTTTAAGATTTATTTATTTGAGAACAAGAGCGGGGGGGAGGGGCAGAGGGAAGAGGAAGAGAGAATCCTCAAGCAGACTCTGCTGAGTAGAGAGCCTGTGGGGCCCTATCCCAAGACCCTGAGATCATGACTTGAGCTGAAATCAGGAGCCAGATGCTTAACTGATTGAGCCACCCAGGTGCTCCTAACTTGCATTTATTTTGAGTGAGATTGAACATCCTGTAATGTATGTAAGGGCCACTGGCACTTATTTGCAGTAAGCTGTTCATATCTTCTGCCATTTTTTCTATCAGTTTTGGTCTTTTTCCTAAAATTTAGAAGCTCATTGCCTCTTAGGGACACGAGTCCTTTGTGATCTGTTGCAAATATTTCTTCTACTTTGTCATTTGTCTTTTGACTCTGTTGATGGTGTTCCATGCCTCTCACCTCCACCCAATCACATCAAGCTTTGTGTGTTTCAAAAATTAAAAAGTTGAAAGAACAGTACAATGAACTTCTAAACTCTACCTAGGTTCACCAATTTTTAACAATTTTGTCATATTTATTATGTCTTATATACACAGTTCTGTTCCATTTGAAAGTCAGTTGTAGAAATTATAACACTTTCTCACTAAATACTTAGATAAATGTTCTAAGAAGAAGGACAAGCCTCTATGTAACTATAATAATACAGTGAAAAAAATTAATGGTTACCTACAGAACTTTTTTGTTTCTGCCATGCTTTCATGTAGTTCATATGCTTTTATATAGTTAAATTTATCTTTTATTTTAATGCTCCTGGATTTTGAAGCATAGTAAGATTTTTCTCATGTGTCAGATGTAAAGAAATTCACCCATGTTTTCTTGTAGTACTTGGATGGTTTTTTATTTTTTTCTTAAAATTTAATTTAGATCTCTCATTTGTTGTCCTAGTATACAAGATGAAGTATAGATCTGATTTTATGTTTTTCTAAATGCATTTGGTAGTCCCAGAACTATTTTTTTAAAATTAATTATTTATTTATTTGACACAGAGAGAGACACAGTGAGAGAGGGAACACAAGCAGGGGGAGTGGGAGAGGGAGAAGCAGGCTTCCCGCTGAGCAGGGAGCCGGATGCAGGGCTTGATTCCAGGACCCTGGGATCATGACCTGAGCCAAAGGCAGATGCTTAATGACTGAGCCCCCCAGGTGCCCGCCAGCACTATTAAGTAAATCTCCCCCTACCACGGAATGGTAATATTGTCTCTATACTTCATTTCCATATACACTTGGGGTTTTTAGGTACTTGTATTTTGCATTATCTTTTGGGCACATATTCAGTTGAATTGTTTGATTTTAGTTCAATCAACAATCTATTATCCTGTGGTTCCATTCTGATCACGGAGTATTCATTCCTTGTGCTTAGTTACAAAAAGTTCATCATATTAGAATGAAATATTCAGTGGTATTTTATTTTTTTATTTAAAGATTTTTATTTGAGAGAGCGAGAGAGAGAGTACAAGCAGGGGGGAAGGGCAGAGGGAGAGGGAGAAGCAGACTACTCCGTGAGCAGGGAGCCTGATGTGGGACTCTATCCCAGGCCCCTGGGATCAGGACCTGAGCCAAAGGCAGACGCTTAACTGACTGAGCCACCCAGGCGCCCCTATTCAGTGGTATTTTAAATACTGATCATTTTCTTCAACATTATCCAATATTCCTGAATGAAGAGTCCTCAAAAAAAATTTGTATTCCGAACTGAAGTTTATCTGTAATCTTTCTTTAAAAGTGGTAGATTTTCCTGTTTTATCTTTTTCTTTCATTTCCAAAGAGATAGGAGTATATGCTATTTACAGTGTAACTTCCCTGATACAATGTAGCATACGAATTGTACTAATAGGGAAAAATTTGTTCCACATTCAACCTGTTTCCTTTTATTATTCGAGATTCTTGAGCCACCAGGGATCAGCTGCTGGTTGGTGAGGTCAGCCTGGGACTTCCCGGTCAGCTGATTACTTTGGCGGGATGGCTGTTCAGTCACCTAGGGATGGGTCCTGACGAAGCCATTGATTCTTGCCCCAGAAGAATCTCCTTTGGCTCCGATAACCCCAACCCCTGGCTCAATTTTTTTAGGCTTTAATCTGCACACAGGGATGCACGAGGACTTGAAGGTGCTAAACGTTCTGGTATTTGTGGATGTTCCCGCAGCTCATGGCCAGGTGTTTTGGGTCCCCATCTAAACTTTTCAACCCTTTGTGTTTGTGGTTGTCTGTGTGTGCATACCAGCTCGCAGCTCCCGTTTAGGGAGGCTCGGCATGGAATCGGACCATTCTAGCCTCTGTGCTTGGTCTCTTAGAATTCCACGCTCCCCTTTGGCCCACAGCACATCTGCCATGGGTCATTCTATAACTTTCTCTGGGTCTCCTCCCTCTAATTGAATAAGCTGGGCTCTTTGTCATCTGACTTCATTTTTGTTCTTTTCAGTCGGCTATTATCACTCACTTACCCGCTCAGTGTCCTGTCATTGCCACAAACATACCTTTATGCTTTCCTACCTCTGTCTCCTGCTTTCCCTGCCTGAAATGTCCTCCCTTACCACTTTTGGTTATCGAGTTGCCCTCCTAGGGCTCAGCTCAAAGGCTCCATCCCCGGAAGCTGCCCCTGATCTCGGCTTCGTGAGCAGCTCGTACAGTCCTTGGAGAACTCTTCCCGATGTGAATGCCCGTCTTCATGAGGCTGTGAGCTCCTTGAGGCGGGTGATCCCATGTCATTAAACTGTTCTATCTCTTGGAAGCCTGTGCTGGGCCCACAGCAGGCACTCCCCGGGTGTTGCAAAATGAATAAATCCAAATCTTCTTTAGCCACCAGAGCCCTGCTGAGGCTTGCTTCGTTTCTCTTGCCCTGACGGAGGTGTTGTGTTCAGCTGCATCACAAACTCTCTAAACCATGTCATGCACGTACGGTCTCTGGTTTGTTTTGTGTGTATTAACTTTTCCCATCTGAATTGAGTCCCTTGAGGTTAGGAACCTCTCCCGCCATCAGGAATACACTTGTCAGCTGAGTTGTGGCATATAAGCCTTTCAGTAGCGGAGATGCTGTGCTAAACTTCCTACATCTTAGCACCGGATTTAGTCTGGCAGTGTAGACCGTTGATTGAGCTGTTCTAGGAGCCTGCAGCTATTTCTGATATTGGCAATAAAAATAACCCTAGAAGGAAGGTGGCATTTTCTCCACTTTGTAGATTGGAAAAACAAAAGTGCAGAGGTTGAGTGACTGGTCCAGGTTCTCTTAGCCTGTAAGAGGCAGAGCTGGGATTTAAACCCAGGTTTTCCTAACTTTTGAGGCCACAATGCTCAGTAACACCGAGGTATTGCACGAGTTTTTATTTCTCCTACGGAATTGACTGTGGTGCTTTACATCTAGTAGATACTTTCTGTTACCATTGGAGAGCTGTTTATCAGCTTTGGGTTACAGGTGGTGAGTGTTCACCTGCTCTGCTCTATTTCTCAGGCAATATCCACATGGCCCTTGCTAAAAGCCCTGTTTTTGTCACCTCCCAAGAATAGGAGGAACAGAATCGAGGGCATTAGGCCATCTCTGCTGTGGTTTACATCAGGGTACAACACCCAAGGCAGGGAACAGACCTTTCCAGAGGCTCGCTCTCTACTGAGCAGAATGGGACCTTGCAGGGATAATCTAGTCCCAAATCTTAAAACTGGGCTCTGTAAGTTGGCTTCACAGGCAGGTGCCACGTTGGTTTTATTAAAGTAAAACCAGCACCTTGTATAGCGCCTACTATGTGCCTTGATATCTATTGGTTGAGGCTGAGCATCAGAATCACATGGGGAATTACAAAACCATAGAGATTCTCAGATCTGACCCAAGGCCTAGCAGATTAAAATTTTTTTCACTGGGCTCAAGTAGGTCTGATAGACCAGGTTTTTAGCATCTACACATGTAGTCCTTCTCCGTCTTTCTGCAGGAAAGAGAAAACTGAGACTTAGGGGAACGGATTTGGAAAAAGACTTGGTTGTGAGTGAAGCAGAAACACTTTCCTGTTGTCTTACTGTTTTCCAAGGCCAGAGGAGTTTCCCTTAGATTTCTATGGGTGGGGGTCAGTGAATGTAGTGGGAAGGGTGTCCCTTCAGGACTTAGGGAACATTTTGTATTTGAACACTTGGATGTCTGTTCATACTAGCTGCTAGGTGTGGGGATTCATGAGGGCTTTGGTCTTGGGATCTCTCGATTCAGTGGGGAGCAGCTATATAAGCAAAGGATTTCATTAGAGCTGATTCCATGACAAGTGACAGGACAGACGGGGGAACACAGAGCTCTAAGTGTCTTCATTATATTAGCGGTTGAGATAGATGGGCCAGGAACAGTTAAGTTTGCGATTTCCCATGGAAAGAGTCTTCTCATTTAGATTGGTAAACAGGCAGACCCAAAGTACAATGTCCTTGCAGGGACATTTCCCTGGGAGGTTGGAAAGTGTTCAGAGGTGATTTGATTTAGTTGCTGTCCAAGCTCAGCAGAAACAGCCTTTTTTATAGGCCCCTTGGAGTATTCTCTGGGCTCCAGGGTTATCCGGTGGCATCTTTTTTTTTTTTTTTGGTCTTGATTGTGATTTAGAGGCAGAAAGAGCACCAGACGGGGGGTCAGCAGCTCTGCCTTTCTGTCCCTGCACCTGCTATGAAACTTTGGGCAGGGGTCTGTGTTTCTCCAGGCTTCTCCCCTGTGGAATAGAGCTAACAACACTGTCTGCTTGTGCTAAGGGATTATTAGCAGGATCCAATAAAATCATGTGTGAAAGTACTTTGAGAACTGTAAGCCACATAATGTAGTCCTTTGTGGTTATCGAGAAACTTAGTTTGGTGGCAGTGGCATGTGTGTGTCCTAGACCCACTGACCACAGGATGTGCATGAAAAGGTGTGCCAAAACCTTTTCATGGTGGAGGGTGGTGGGAAATGTCAAGACCGAGTCCCTGGGAGGGGAGGAGGTCATGGGCTACCTGACACAGCCAAGTACTGGGTGTATTACATCAAACAGTGCTCCTTCAAGCAGAAAGTGAGGGCGTCCTCAGACTTTGGGAGGTGAAGCATTTGGAGAGGGTGCAAGTCACATATGCCTCCCCCAACAAGGGGATCCATGGGAACTCATGATAGGAGATTTATATCTGGGGAGATTTGGTACATGGATGCAAAGCAGTGCTACCGTGTACGATCATTTTCTCTCCAACTTGGTCCGATCAAAGGAGAAATGGCTTTGGTGTAGAGAGGAGTAGTCAGTCAAGGAAAAACCTAGATTCCTGCCTGAGCTTCAGGTGTGGTGGAACGTGGAGCATTACCTTCGGACAGAATTACCTGATGATGTGAGATCATGGGAATAATGGGATGACTGTGATTTAATAATAGCACTTAATAAATGTTCACTGCAATCTCAGCTCATTAAATGATATGGAAAGTCGTGGTAAATGTGTTCTGAAACTGACATTAATGTAAAATATGCTGATGAAGACCTAATTCCCGTGTCTCCGTATTGGTTCCCTCAGCCCTGTGGGCTGTAAGCGGCCTCTCCTGGGCTCCAGGCCCCTTCAGTTTACCCCACTTACCCTCCGTATACCCAGTGCTCTGAGTGCCATGATGGGGCAGAGATCTGTCTTCTGAAACCAGAGATCTTTGTGCCCGGGTTTCCTTGTTTGCTCGGTGTTTTGTCTTGTCCTTTGTGATCTCTTGGCACCCAACTGAAACTTTGGTGTCTGCGAGATCCAGCGATAGTACTGATGGAATGTCATGATGTCACACATTGCCTGGGATTTCTGGATTCATTGCTTTGGTTCTATCTGTGTTCACTTTCTGGCAGCCAGTTGTCTAAAATACTCTCCAGGTGTGGGCTTGTTATGTGAGTCCACTGAATTTGTCTATGTTCTCGGTGTTTAAGCTTAGACATTTTGAATTAAACTCTTTAACAGCAAAGGCAAGTCATCGTTTTATTAGACACTTAGCATTTGGTTATACTTCCCGAACTCGCCACAGGAGACTTTTCAATCCCATCAAATAGTTGATCCCTTACCTGTCTTAATCTATTCTCGATAGAACCAACTCTAGTAGATTTCATACACTTCTTGGTTACCATTGTGTCTGAACCCAGAGACTATTTATAGTTTTCCCTAAAATCTATAAATGAGGTCATGCTATCTTGTTCGATTGTTCTAAAAGTGATATTTTATGTGAATGAGATTTTAGAACAATCTCTCCTTTTTATAATCTGACAGCAGTATAAATTATTGATGTTTATTATTCTCTTATGTGATAGATTAATCTGTTCAGTGTTAGCTGTCGGGTGACTCATATGTTGTTAGCATTCTGCTGTGGCATTGGGTGGTCTTTCACATTTTATTGGACTATTATATAGAACTCCACCAAAGAAATATGTTGGAACTGGAATTTATTGCCTTAATCTCATTGTCTGCATTGAGAAGTTGCTAACTAAATGTTTTCTCCAGCCTTTCCTTAATTGCAGTGTGGTTAATTCCTCTTAACTGCGGGAAGCCAAGGTATTTATAGATTGTTGTTATTATTTCTGAGGTTGGTAGAAGTAACCAGCATTCACCGAGTGCCAAGAACCTACTTGGCATGAAGTAGAACATAGAAGCCGATCTAGTTCCTGCCCCCACAAACTGTATGCAAAGTGAGCCGGGCAGGGAGGAAGGAAGAGAAGACATTGTCACAAAACTGAAATGTATTCTGAAAGGGAGAGAAAACGAATTCCGCTCCGAAGGACACCGTAGGAATTAAACGGGATAAAATGCAGCTGACACCGCCATCAATACTACATTTGTGCTCAATTACACAAATCTGAGTGAGTTCGAGCGAGCGCAGGTACAATGGATAATGTATCTCAAAACAAAGCTGTAGTGGCGTGAGGGGAGGGCGTGGGGAGAGGGTCAACGGTGAAGAAGCATTCGATTAGAGGGATCCTGAAAATCCTCCTGGATCGGCCGCCCTCCTGCCCTCCCTCCCTAATGGCCACATCTGAGTTTCCCAGACCTGTCCCTGCTGCCTCTCGGATACCCCCTCATCCTGCCCTGATTCTCTTGCTGGTCTGCTCTCTTGCCCCGCTCCAGTCCATCCTCCACGAAGCTGCCATGTAAATCTGAACAAAGTTGGTGCCAATCCCTCTGTCATGGGGTTCAAGGGCATGCAGAGCCCCTGGGCCATGCAGACTGTGTGTGTGCGTGCTGGTGCCCCTGTCAGGAACGGCTTTCCACTGTTTCCATGGGACAAGCACTATTCATCCTTCAAGCTGTGATTCTGCAGTGCAGACGTCTGACCCGACCTGCTTGACTTAGGTTTTGGCCTTCTGCGCTGCTACTGCGTTTCGTACACAGAACCTCATCGCGGCAGTGACCTTAGCACTTTGTCTTGCTGAAGCACATGGCTGTCCTTTATGCATCCTCTTGGTGCTTCGGAGATTGGTGTGGCATCTTCGCGTTTTTCTGTCCTGCGTGGTCACGGCAGCTGGCTAGGGGATGGAGGAAGGACTGGTTGGATCATGTCGGGCTGCAGGCTCCTCAAGGACAGTGTGCATGCTGAGTATCTGCAAAGCCTTTTAACTTTTATAGATTGCAAGGGGGCGGGGGGAGACAGGCTCTTGGAATCGTGGGAAGATGAATTTCTTTCTCATTCTGGAAGATGTCCAGTACTGGAGGACAGGAACAGTTGGTACAAATGTCCTGAATTTGTGGATGTGATCTTGAGAGGGGGACACCTGTTCTAGCTGCAGAACTGGCATTTACTTCGGACTCCGAGAAGCGGAAGCCTTTGATATCTCCCAGGGGGACGGCCAGGTCTGCGCAGGGAGGGCGCAGACCCAAGTTTGCTTTGTAACTTGGCAATTACTGTTACCATCTGGGGATCTGCCTTAAAGCATGAGGATGGCTGGGACACTTCTGACCTTTGTGGAGACTCAGGGAAGGGTAACTGAATTTCAAGAGCAGCAGTGACGAACAGACCTGCTTTCTAGAACACCAAAGGCCTCGTCCTAAATGAACTTGGTGCATGTGGTGGACGGCATGTCCTTTGATTCGTCCGTGTCACTTAAATTGGTCCAGGCAATGGAATATTGTGAATTGACTTTTGGGTGAAGTGGGAACTCCAGACACCTTTTAAATTCAAAACCTTCTATATTCGCCTCCCTGTGTATATGTGATCAAGTGTTGTAGGGGGTATGATTTAGGTACATAATGCAATCTAGGATCCTAAGATTTTGGGGAATCTAGTGAAAACTGTTATATGAGCAAGGGAAAACGTTGAAACAACCCAGGTTAGTCCTATCCAGATCGGTCCCAACAAATGCTCCAGATATTCAGAGGTGGACATTCTGCTGTGGGCTGGAGGGGTTGGAGAATGTTGTGTAGGGAAGAAAATGAGATTGTCCTGCATCTTGAAGATGGTGGAATTTGAAGAGATTTAATGGAGAAGAAGGGATTTCGGGGCTGGAAAATAGCACGTGCAAAGCCAACCAGATGGGGATCCTTCACTTAATATTTTAAAAAATTATGGTTTTGATTCAACCAAGTATTTAATTATAGGAATCTGGGCTCATGATCCCTCTGTCCTCACCCCCTTACTCCTTTATCTAACCTCTTCTAATTCTGGGCTGGATACAAAAAGAAATGCAAGATCGTGTCCTTCTCCTTATGGAGCTTCAGTCTTGTAAATTACTATATCCTATCGCAAAGCAGAATCAACAGCAGATTTTGAAAAGAAAATGTCAAACTAGAACCTCAGATTCTGTTTTCCTGGTATGACACGCTGGGCTTGCGTGCTTATTTTCCCACTGCCTTCTGGATACATTTCCTCCCCCCTCCCATGCTGCAGAGGTGGGTAAATGACTTATCTTTTCCTGGTAGGAAATGTGATGTCAGGTGGCTTGCCAAACTTCAGGAGACCAGTTGGTGGAAGAACCATAGTAAGAGGGTTGTGTTTCGTGTCTTTATCTTTAACTGCTTCTCAGCTGGCGTGAAGGGAGCTGCCTTTGAGGAGACAGAGAAGTGCCTCTTGGCCTTTCTGGCATGATGACACGCTTTGGGACTTTTGGAAGAGGCGATTGCATCAGGCCAACCAGGGTGCGGGCCACAGGGCAGCAGCCCTGAGCTTCTGTGGGGGAATGGGTGACTCATGGGAAAGTGTACAAGGATTCTGAGATTCTGGTCATCTTGGGAATTGGCCTCTGAGTCTCTGTCCTATTCTGAGTCCTCAGGGGCCTTGGTTCTGGTGATACAGGTGGGAGCTGAAAGTTGGAGCACCATCTTCCTTCGTTTCTCTGACTTTGTCCTGTATGGATGCTCCCCCCACCTGCCTGCGCCCGATTAGGAGGCACAGCACGGTTTGCACTTGTAAGAGCCTCCTCCTGTGGCGGGGCCGCCTCCCCACATTTTCTATCCTTCTCTCTCCTCTTGGTCAATTTCAGCCTCTCAGCCCCGCTGATCTGTACATTCAAATTCTGGGCCACTCCTGCTACCCCCGCAGAGCCATTTGTCTGTCCCTCTGCATTTCTGCAATGCTATTGATTTGCTATTTGCATGCAGTTTAACTGGATTTGGGTTGGCATGTGTTTCTGGATGCTCTTGTAGCTATTGATCTGATTTAATGGTACCCATCAACCACCGTCTCTAGGAGTGCTGTCTGGAAGCAACATGGTGTGTTGCTGTTTTTTGCTTTAAAGCTGAGGTGGTCCAGGGACTCGGGGGCACTAGAGGTAAATCTCAGAGCTCTGTTTTCTTGAAGTCGGTGTGTGTGGACCTTTTCCTGCTCTTTCTGTGCTTGATTTCTAAACCCATTCTTCACCCTACTCCATTGCCTGCCTCCCATTCTGCTGTCCCATTAATCAACAACCTGATGCCTTTTCTCTACCGTGATTGCTCGGCATCTCTCCTGTGCCTTAACATACACACATATGTGTGCATACACACGTAATTCTGTTTTGCTATGGTGTTAGAGACATACACTGGGCATTTCCCCGGGGTTGCTCAGGCTCCTCCCTATCCATGAATCCACAGACAGAATACCCTCCTTAACTGAAAGAAAGTTATAGTAGCTGTGGGTTGGCTTGGAGTGTGTATGTAAGCATCTCTATATCCGTGAGAGAGAGAATGTGTAAGAGGGGGTGCCCACTATCCCTCATGTTAAACGTTACCTATAACCCAAAGGAATAGTAGAATGCATCGGACAGCTCCTTTGGATACAAAATGTATTGACTTGGTAAAGAACTTAAGCTAAAACAACAAATATATTGTGTATTAGTTGCCAGTCACCTCAAAATTTAGAGCCCTAAAACAACCGTAATCATTTATTACATCACATAGTTTCTGTGGGTCAAGTTTCCAGGAGCAGCTTAGCTGGGGGGCGGGCGGGGGGGGCTCTTGCTCCAAGTCTCTTAGGAGATTGCAGTCCTCTGAAGACTTGACTGGAGAATCCAGTTCCAAGATGGCGTACTTGCATGGCTAGCAAATTGGAGCTGACTGTTGCCTCACAGACCTGCCCGTAGAGCTGCGTGGGTATCTTCATGATGTGGCAGTTAGTTTCCCCAGAGCGAGTGAATTGAGAGAGAGAGAGAGAGAGAGAGAGAGAGAGAGAGGTAATGTCTTAATGTAATATCTTAAAAACCCAGCTCCAGAATTCATACTCTGTCATTTCTGTCACCTCTTACTTGTTACTCAGATCAGCCTATTCACACTCGGAGGGAGCTACACAGGGGTGTGAATACCAGGAGGTGAGTCATTTAGAGCTGTCTTAGAGGCTGGCTACCACCCACCAAAATCTCAGTGGTTTCTATCAGTCAGTATTTCTCACTTCTCACTGCACAGTCCTTAGTTCCATGCGGACCCAGACTCTTTCCACCTTGTTTACCCTTCTTGAATGGGAAAGACAGCAAGGATGTCCTGTGGGAGGCTTTTCTTAATAACCAGGTTTGGTGGGGGTGCACGTCACTTCTATTCACATTTAATTGGCCAGAACTCACAAGATCTTCTTACGGGGGTTGGATAATGCCATCAAGCTGTGTGTTTTCAGTAAGGCAAGAACACGGATATTGATTGGTCTTGTGGTTTTTGCCACATTTCACCAAGTCCCATAAACCTGTGGTAAAGGCTCTCTGTCCTTCCAGAAGGAAAATTAACAACTGCATAGACTAGTGGGCCTTCGCAGCCCATTAGCGAATCCTCCTACAGTCCCTGAGGGTGTTCTGCGTGCCCAGCACTTCTGGGCTGCTCATGCTGGGGCAGCAGGGCAGTGAGCCCAAGGAGGGACGGGAATCCATGGTGTCTTGAGCGTTTCCTTTGACATCAGAGCTCTTCATGGAAGACTTTCCATGTGACGGGGTGCTCTCTGCGCTGTACCTAGGTCATTTAATTTTCATATTCGAGCCTTCACTTAGGTATTCTCTCCATTGTCAGATGAGGAAATCGAGGCTCACTCTGTGAGGGTGAGTAACTCTCCTGAGACCCCACAGTCCGTATATGATGATGTTTAGATGTAGACCCTTTCCACTCTACCACGCTGCCTCTGAGTTCTCCCAAAGTGGAAACCAATAGTGCTAATAGTCTGGAGATGCTTTATGGTTGCAATCCTGGGCCATGGCATCTTAAGAATTGCCTCTGTCTCTCCTTTCTGGGAGAGAGATGGTGTCTGAAGGCGGTCCCCCAATGAGAGCACATTGCTCTGCATCCTGGGAGCAGGTAGGGCTGTAGAAAGGTAGAGTCTGTGGCCCCCAGCCCAGAAAGTCTGATGCTTTGGTTTGGCTCTACCCTACCTTCTCCCTCTGATTTTACCTCCTGCTCCCCATCCTAGCAGGCGGGGACCTGGTGCCACACTTCCACCGTATTATAACAGTACCACCTCTTGCTCTTGTAGGGCTTTCTGCTTTTCAAAATCTGTTCATGTCGATCACTCCATTGAGCCTCACACACACTCTGTTCCTACTGAGAGTGGGAAGAACACGTATTCTTACTCCTGTTTAGGGAGGCTGAAGCCCAGAGAGGTTAGTGGGATAGTGGTGATGATGGAACCGTGGTTTTCCTTTGGTTTGGTTTTGTATATGTGGGAAAAGTGGCCCAACAGGATAAGACTGTGGTAATGGGTGAAGGGTTTACAGTTCTTGGAATTTGTACAGAAATACACACATTGATATTAATGTGGTTATTAACTGCCATGTTCTTTTTGTTTAAATTTTTTTTTTAAGATTTTATTTATTTATTAGAGAGCATATGGTGGGGAGGGGCAGAGGGAGAGGGAGACAAGCAGACTCCATACTGAGCAGGGAGCCCGGTGCGGGGCTCCATCCCAGGACCGTGAGATCATGACCTGAGCCACCCAGGCGCCCCTAATTGCTATGTCCTTGAATAGCATTTTACTTTGTTCATTTGCCCCCCCCCCCCCCACATCGGGGGCAGATGACAGAGGAAGAAGCTGGTGTGGCTGAGTGCCACTTTTCAGGGGGCATCCTGGTAACTGGCAAGATGGTGCCTGCAAGACATCTCAAGGGGCTGGTCTTGCTCGCTCCTATTTCTTCTTTTCTTTACCTTTCCCCAGGAGCTGAGGTATTAAGAAGGCCCTCCTATAGGAGAGGTGGTGTGCTTGGCTGGTAAGGCTGCTGGTACCTACAGTACTCCCATCTTGCTAGGCAGACCAGGGTAGGGGACAGTTGCACCTGGGGTGACCAACCAGGACAGGGACAGGGTTTGCCCAGCACTGGGGATTCCTCTGATGTGGAATTTTCAGTGCTAAAACCAGGACCGCTCTAGGCAAACTGAGATGGCCGGTCATCTGGTTGGCCTTCACCCCCACTGCCCTTGCCCCTGCTGTTCATGCTCCAGGAACCTTGTGGCTCATGACCGGTGAGCCTCTGGTGGAAGGCTCCTTTGTGGATGAGGGTCCTGGCTCAGCACCTGTTGCAGCATTTCCCTCTGCCCCAGTGGCTGCCTTCTGGCCCATGCTGGCTGGCTTTTGGCCTCATCTCCTCCCTAGTGTTCTCTTCTCTGAACCTCCCGGAACTCCAAGGATGAGGTAGACCACTAACAAGGACATCTAAATGGGTTTGTTTAACTCTGTGATATATAAGGCGAATCTTTTCCACCTCTCCACAAAAATCTTTACTTAAAATAACAGTTTATCCCTAAGTCTTTCATCAGACAAATCCAAACACTTGCTGTGCTTTGTTGGCATCTCAGACTGGGAGGCAAACGGTGTTATTTATGAAGTTCAGGTTTTAGGCCAGGTTTGGCAGAGTCTGTCTTTTGTTTTCTAAAGCATTTCTCTGTGTCCCAGAGAGACCTTTGCCTGCAACCGCTTCTGTCCCTGTCCTGGACCATTTCCTTTTCTGTAACCCGATTCCTCTTGTATTTGCTCAAGGTCCTCTGGACAATCCTTAACAAACCTAGTTCTTTGTTAGGACGGAGCTTGGTCATTCCTTATTATTATCCCCCACCATTACAATCTCTTCTTGCCTCCCTGATCTTTGGCAGATAAAAAGTGCTCTTTATCTTATATTTTTTTCAAAGATTTATCTATTTATTTTAGGAGGGGAGGGGCCGAGCAAGAGGGAGAGAGAGTCTAAAGCAGACTCAGGGCTCGATCTCATCACCCTGAGATCACGACCTGAGCTGAAGTCACGAGTCAGACGCTTAATCGACTGAGCCACCCAGGCGCCCTGTGCTCTGTAACTTTTGAATAAAGAACCAGAGCCCAGATGAGCTACAACATGTTCTTCTCACAGTCTCATGTAATCCCCTTGATAACCCCGCAAGATTCCATTTCCCATGAAGAGGAGGCAGCGCAGGGAGGTTGACCAGTTGGCTCCTCTTGGTAGACTAGTTTAAAAGAGGCAGAGCTGGGGTTTGAGACTGCCCAGTCTTTTCATTTGATTCTGTCCTGCGATTTTTAGAGCATTGGCTTGGAGGCCAGGACACCTGGGTCATAGTCTCACCTTGGGTCTGTAACTAACTGGGTGACCTCGTTCAAAACACTTGATCATTGGACATCAGTGTCCTGCCTTGTTGGAGTAAAACAGGAGGTGGGGGCGAAAGCCTTTGGAGATGCTCTCCTAATGTGTTCCTGCTTCTCTTCCATCATTTCTTCTCTCTGGGAAACTGTCTTCACAGTCCATGTTCCCCCTCATTTCTGCCTGTCTCGCTGGCTACCCTTGTGGACTCTTCGATTGGACCTCTTGATTATCTTTGTGGCTTATCATTTTTCTCTTCCTTTTGGTGAGAGGAATTGTTACTGTGACTCTTAATTCCTTAGGCTTCCTGCTTTCTCTAGATTACCTGGATTACCCTATCTGATACATCACTGCAAAAGTATTTGCTGTATGATGGCTGCTGGTGGTGATTAATGCCTCTGCTATGAGGACTGTTGGGTGATCACCATGGGACGTTGGGTCATTAGATGCAAGCTTAACAGACTGGGATTGCCTAAAGGTAGTAAAAGAACAGTATCTTAAAGGTTTTTGCTTAATAGGAAAAACTACCGTGGGCTCATTTGTTTGAGGGGCCAGGCTTTGTGCTGTGTATGGATACCGCAGCCCCTAGTCATGGCAGTCTAGTTAGGGAAGACACAGTTAATCTAAGAAACAAATAAAAACTCACAACTGATGAATGAACCAAGTATAACAGGGAGAACTAACCTACAGGGAGCTGAAAATGTGTAAGAACCAAGCACTTTATGTGCATTATCTCCTTGAATCTTTACGGTGGCTCTGCAAGGAGGGGAGACTTTATCCTATTTTATAGAAGAAGCTGAAGCCCAGATAGTTATCCAGATCGGACTCCAAAGCCCGGGTACTTTCTGCTATCCCTGGCTTACCTCCCTTACGAGTCCATAATCCCAGCCTCTAATTCTCTGTGGAGAGCCACCACCTGCCCTTGGGCAGAAAAGACGGAAGCTTCCATGTTGTGATTTGAAAGCTTTAGTTAAAAGACCTCTCTGTCCCCAAATACCCACTCTGTTGATCTGAATACTCTGGCCGGTGACTAGCACGTGAGAATATTCGGTTTCCATGAGAGGCCGTGAAGGTATACCCATCACCGGGCTGGGCTAGTTAATTAGGCCCCTTACTGCCAGTATCGTCCTACCAGGGGTTAGTTTATGTAACTAGTTAGCTGCGTGTAGAGCAGGGGGAGGGACTCGGAACACCAAACGGCGTTTTGGTGGGGATGAGGGAAGAGGGGAAAGAAATCTTGGGAGCGGATCACTGCTGCCCCGGGAGGAGGGCTGGATGCAGGGTACCTGGGAGGATGAGGGAAAGGATCAAAAGCGAGAAGGGAAAGATCTCCAGAGACGGACTTTCCCTCCCTTGTTCTTAGTAATAACTGGTCTGTCTCTGCATTATTGCTCCTTTCAGAGAGAAAGTACGCAATACCTCCATTTTCTCAACTCTTGTGTGAGAAAAAGGAACTGCTACCCATGGTCTCCGTTGTACACAGATTAAAGACCAGGGCAGCCTAGTGGCTGAGCCACACTCGGAGGGACTCCGGTGTCTGGAGATCCCGCGCCCCCTGCTGCTCAGGGTTTGGTTGGCGTCAGGGTGGAAGCACAGCTTGTTGGGGCAACTGGCCCTCTTGGGCGCCTCTGGTTTCCCTCCTTGGCTCCTTCTCATGTACTTTGCTACTCCTCCCTTTATCCTCGTTTCGGCTGCTCCCGGAGGGCACTCATGGTCTAGTGCTCCGGAGAGCTGCTAGCATCCGAGACACCTTTTTGAGGAGAGTAGTGGAGCCTTACCCATGATGCCCTTTGAACTCTAAAGATCAGAAGAGCTATGATGTGCGGAACAGAAGGCCTGTGGCTGCCGGGGTGATGAGAAATATCTTTACATGTTTGAGGACAGAGTAGATTCTGAATCTCTATGGAGACCAATTTTTGCTTACTATAAAAGGGAGAATTTTCTAACAGAGCTGTTGCCTGAGGTAGTGATCTCTTCATCAGGGGTGGTATTTAAGCATGGCAAGCATTTACAGAAGAGATTAAAATTCCAGGTGTAACCGGTCAGAATGGCTAAAATTAACAAGTCAGGAAACGACAGATGTGGGCGGGGATGTGGAAAAAGGGGAACCCTCCTACACTGTTGGTGGGAATGCAAGCTGGCGCAGCCACTCTGGAAAACAGTATGGAGGTTCCTCAAAAAGTTAAAAATAGAGCTGCCCTACGACCCAGCAATTGCACGACTGGGTATTTACCCCAAAGATACAAATGTAGGGATCCAAAGGGGCTTCTGCACCCAACGTTTGTAGCAGCAATGTCCACAGTAGCCAAACTGTGGAAAGAGCCCAGATGTCCATTAACAGATGAATGGATAAAGAAGATGTGGTATATATACACAATGGAATATTACGCAGCCACCAAAAGGAATGAGATCTTGCCATTTGCAACGACGTGGATGGAACTACAGTGTATTATGCTAAGCAAAATAAGTCAGAGAAAGACTAATATCATGATTTCACTCACGTGGAATTTAAGAAACAGCATAGGGGAAGGGAATGAGAAATAAAAAGATGAAATCAGAGAGGGAGACAAACCATGAGAGACTCTTAAGCATAGGAAACTGAGGGTTGCTGGAGGGGACGGAGGTGGGGGGATGGGGTAACTGGGTGATGGACATTAAGGAGGGCATGCGACGGAATGAGCACTGGGTGTTATATAAGACTGATGAATTACTGACCTCTACCTCTGAAACTAATAATATGCTATGTTAACCAATTGAATTTAAATAAATTAAAAAAAATTCCAGGTGTGTGTGTGTTTCGGGCGGGGAGAGTTGTCAGGCAACATGATCTATGTTTACTATCCTTTCCAACCCAGAAATCTACTTCCTTTTCTTAATCTCATCATGGCCTGACGTTCCCCCTCCCCCGCCCCCACTTTCAGTCATGGTCTTGAATATTGGAATTTCTGAGTTGCAACATGTATAATACATTATTTTATCTTTTTTTCTTGCTGTGTCTTTAAAAATCCATTCCTGCCTAGAAGATGAGTGCTGTTTGTGTTTTGGGATCACCCTAGTGAGCCTGGTTCACCCAGGCAGTCCCAGAAATGTCATGGTGGTGGGACTCTTTGCTTGAGAAGGTTCAGCATGAGACAGAAATAATCTGTTTTGTGAGCTGCTTTTTCGTTTTATTGCATTGGAGAGTAGGAATATGAAATGAGATTGCTATACTGTTATAATGTGGGAAAAAATGCATATTCTTTGGGGGTGGGAAATATATCTTCTCGAATGAGAACTAAAATTCGGGACAGTTATAGCTCATTTCTTTCCCTGGGAATGCTTTCTCTGATGAATTTAAGCATCTAGTTGACAGCCAGCAATGCAGAATGGCCCAGAAGAGCGTTTGAGAGGCCAGAGTGGTTGGGGAGGGTCATAGCCTTGCCTTAAAGAGAGCACTTCGGAGGCTCACTCACAGCCCAGTTTGGTTGTAATTCTCCTTTCCTGTCCGCAGCAAATCAAAAGGAGGACGGTTGTTTCTCGTGGGTAGGTTAAGATCACAGCTTTATTGAGATAAATTTACATACCATACAATTCACTGTGTTAAGTGTGTAGGACTCCATGGTTTCTAGTATGTTCATTCTGTTGTGCGACCAGCACTGCTGTGGAATTGCAGGCTGTTTCCATCCTCCCCCTAGGAAAACTACCGTTACTGATCTCCCAGTTCCTGGCAGCTGCCGATCTACTTTCTGTCGCTATGGATTTGCTTATGGTGGACATTTCCTATAATGTGGAGTCTTCTGTGACTCACCTCTTTCACTTGGCATAATGGTGAAGTTTATCCATGCTGTAGCATGTATCAGCATTCCATTTCTTTTTATATATATAATAATAATATATGGATATATACCCCATTTTCTTTACACAGTCATCCATTGATGGACATGCGGTTTTTTTCATTTTGGGGGCTGTTTTGCATAATCCAGCTCTAAGCATTCACAGACAAGTTTTTGTGTGGCCTTATGTCTTCCTTTTTTGGGGGGTGCATACCTAGCGGTAGAATTGTTGATTCCTGTGTTAACTCTGTTTTGCTTTTTGAGGAACTGCCAAACTGTTTTCCAAAGTGGCTGCACTATAGTTTTTTTTTTTTTTACAGCAACGTATGAGGATTCCAATTTCTCCATATCCTCATTAACACTTGTTATTTTGGGGCTTATTTTAGCCATCCTGGTGGGTGTGAAGTGTATCTCATTGTAGTGTTGATTTGCAGTTCCCTAATGACTCATGATTCAGCATTTTTTTCATGTGCTTATTAGCCATTTATCTTTTTGGGGAGAAATGTCTATTCATATCCTTTGTCCATTCTTTATGTGAGTTGTTTCTTTTATTGTTGAATTGTAAGAGTTATATTCTGGATGAAAGTCCCTTCTCAGATATGACTTATAAATATTTTCTCCCATTACATGAGTTGTCCTTTGACTTTCTTGATGGTGTCCTTTGAAGCACAAGTGGTCTTAACTTTGATTAAGTCCAGTTTATTTTTCTTCCTGGTGTGCATTTGGTGTCCTAAGAAACCATTGCCTGATCTAAGGTCCTGAAGATTGACTCATGGTTTCCTCTAAGAATTTTGTAGTTTTAACGCTTAGATGTGTGATAGATCTTGAGTTAATTTTGCATAATAATGTGTGGTAGGAGTCCAGCATCATTCTTTTGTGTGTGGATATTTAGTTGTCCCAGCACCATTGTTGAAAAGACCGTTTTTTTCCTCCAGTGAATTGTCTTGACGCTCTTGTCAAAAATCAGTTGGTCATAAATTTAGGGATTTATTTCTGGACTCTCAATTTTATTCCATTGATTGATATGTCCAGCTTTATATTAGTACCACACTGTATTGATTACTGTAGTTATGTAGTGATTTCTGAAATTGGGAAGTCCGAGTCCTACAACTTTGTTCTTTTCCAAGATTGTTTTGGCTTTTCTGGATCCCTTGGATTTCCACATGAATTTTAGGATTGGCTTGTTAATTTCTGCAAGAAAGACCAATTGGATTTTGTGATACTGTAATGCAATCAATATATACTTGGTCTCTGCTTCCTGACCCAGAGCTCCTAAAAGCACTTGGAATTTCCTAAATGCTAAGTGGGAGAAGAACATCTTTCATTGTTCATAAGAAGCCTCTTTCAACCTTACCTTGACTTGATGTTAATGAAGTGACTCTTAGTGGGCCCCTAGAAGCTTCAGCATGGGGACTGCTTGGGAGAGAGGCACCAACCATGTAATTAATTGGAAGGTTGGAATTTTGAGCCCCACTTCCTGACCTTAGGGGAAGGGAGAGGGGCTGGAGATTGAATTCAGTCTCAGTGGCCAGTGACTTAATCATGCCTGTTAGTGGAACCTCCATAAAACTCCTAAACAATGGGTTTGGAGAGCTCCTAAGTTGGCTAACACATTGAGGTGTTGGAAGGGTGGCCTGCCCAGAGTGGCTTCCTAGAGCTCTGTGCCCCTTCCCACATACCTGTGTCCCTCTTTATCTGGCTGTTCACTTGTATCCTTTATAGTAATTTGGTAATAGTAACTAAAGTGTTTCCCTGAGTTCTGTGAGCTGTTAAAACATATTATTGGACCTGTGAGGGGATCATGGGAATCCCTGACTTACAGATGGTTGGTCAGAAGTATGGGAGGCTCAGAACTTCCGACCAGTATCTCAAATGGGGTTTTGTGGGCTGAACTCTTAACCTGTGGGCATGTGCTAACTCTGGGTACTGAGTGTCAGAATTGAAATTGTAGGACACACAGTTGGTGTTCGTAGAGAATTGGAGAATTAGTTGGTGTGGAAAACCCACACGTTTGATGTTAGAAGTGCTAGTTTATAAACAGGTTATAGATTTTAATGGAGTGATTGCATTGAATTTGTAGATCAACTGGGGAGTGTTTCCATCTTAAGTCTTCTAATCCATGAACATGGAAAGTCTTCCTGCTGATTTAGGTCTTGAATTTTGCAGAGGTGTTTTGTAAGCTTCAGTGTATAGGTCGTACACTTTTGTTAAGTTTATTCCTAAGTATTTTATTTCTTTGGGTGCTATTGTAAATGGAATTGTTTTCTTCATTTCATTTTTTAAAAAGATTTTATTTATTTTTATGCCAGAGAGAGAGAGCACAAGCAGGGGGAGCAGCAGGCTCCCCACTGAGCAGTCCCCTGATGTGGGGCTCCATCCCAGGACCCTGGGATCATGACCTGAGCAGAAGGCAGACGCCCAACCAACTGAGCCACCTAGTCGTCCCTCTTAATTTCCTTTTTAACTCCTTCACTGAATCTGATTTTGTGTATGTGTGTGTGTATTCCTTAGGATGTTTTATATACAAGATCATGTCGTCTATGAATAGTATGGCTACTTCTTTTCCAATCTGGATGCCTTTTATTTCTTCTCTTGCCTGATTGGCTGGCTAGAACTCCCAGATCATGTTGAATAGAAGTGATAAGGGCAGACCTCCTTGACATGGTCCTGATCTTAGGGGAAAAACATTCAGTCTTTCACCATTAAGCATGAGGATAGCTGTGGGTTCATTTGTTGGTTTACTACCCTTTATTAGATGGAGGAAGTTTCCTACCATTCATAGTTTATTGAGTATTTTCATCATGAAAGGGTATTGGAAAAAAAAAAGGGGTATTGGATTTTTATCAAATACTTCTTGTCTGTTGGGTTGATTGAATGGCCTTTGGTCTTTATTTTATTAAGTGGTATATTAACTGTCCTATGTTCGGCCGACCTTACATTCTAGGGATAAATCACACTTGGCCACTGTGTATAATCCTTTTTATAGGTTGGTGGATTTGTCTTGCTAGTACTTTTTTGAGGATTTGGGACAGTTATTGTTAAAGGCAGAAGCATATATAGCCTGTTGTTACCATTCTTGCTGCTAACAGTGTAGGAAGCATTCAATTCTAAAATCAGCCTCAAGGACTCCGAAGGCATAATAGTAACCTGGAGCCTGTTGTCATTGCCATAGGATTTATACAGTAAATGATGTATTTAATTGGTTATTCTGAATCCTGAGGAAATGTGTTCAGTTCTAGCTTATAGAATCTCAGTTTTGGGGGCAGAGTATACTATGTTTTAGGAAGATTCTACTCAAGACTGTTCAAAATAAAGAAAAGTTGGGTATTTCAATGGGGTACCTGCCAGTTATCTGGAAATTTTACTCAATTTTGGGGTTTCATTCCGTGATGCTGATAAATGATGAGCGGATTAGAGATCTTGCATCCCCGCCTCTGGGAAGGTCACGGCTCAGTCAGTCGGGAGGGAAATGTGGCGAAGTGTTTACCTCAAACCACATCCACCACCTGAGGCTCTGTGAGCTGTGTGATGGCCATTCCTGGTGCAGGGGTGGGGGTGTTTGTCAGCTGTCCATGTGGCCTGGTCACACTCTCTGTTCCTAGTGTTCACCCCTCCCGTGCTTACTCCTGTTTGAGCCTGCGGGACCGAATTCTTGGTTCCATGTTCCATTGACTCCATGGCATTTTGGATCACCTTTTGCTTTGTCCAGTCATTAGTCTGTGAGAACCCAAGAGGCGATTTTTGTAAAGCTACAAAATCTGTATCTTCAACGCCTTGTTGGCCCATAAAGCAAGAACGTAATGATACAAAGAATATCCTGTCTTTATGGCTATGTGGTATGTGTTTATAAAGGATTTTGAGAGAAAGCAAAAGCGAGAGAGATCACAGAGGGAGAGGGAGAAGCAGACTCCCCACTGAGCAGAGTCTGACATAGGGCTTGATCCCAGGACCCCAAGATCATGACCTGAGCCAAAGGCAGACGCTTCGCCAACTGAGTCACTCAGGCGCGCTCGTTATGTGGTATTTTAGAAACTATGGAACTTTCATCTATGTTAACTAATTTTGATTCTTAGGACAACCCGGACGTTGAGGCAGTATAAATACTGGCTACGTTCCAAAGAGGAAGCCAAGGCTTGGAGAGGTTAAATACTTAAGAGTTCAGCTGGTACAGAATGTTGGTGCTGCCCTGAGGTGAATGCCTTTGCTCTTGATGTGGAGAATTAGAGGATCTCTTTCCAGCATCATCTCCAGGGTCTTCTCCTCTATTTCCACAGTTCCATTCCCAAAGTCCTTGGATGAATGTCCTTCTACCCTTGCCCTGCGGTGGTTCATTGGTTTGTGTTTTGGCTCCTGACCATTCGGGTGTGTGTGTACAGGCCTCCTCATCCAGCTCCACCTGAGTTCAATGTTGTGAACCAGGCCTTGGTGGGGCACTGACTGTGTCACCCTGCTGCTCTATCTGGGCGGGAGGGGGGGGGGTTGTACGGTAGCGAGATGCACATTGATTCTGATCCTGCCACGCAGAGCTGTGATTCGGTTCTCTCTGAGCCCCAGTTTTGCCTTCTGTAAAATGAAGGTTTGGCTCAGATGGCCCTTGGTGGCCACTTGAGCTCTGTCCTTGGAGGTCTGACTTTTCCTCTGATCTCGTGGTATTCTTTGCTTATCTTCCCATTCCTGGTTCACCTGGTTGTTTCACAGCTGGTGACTTAATTATCACAGCCTGGGTCAACGTTTTGCTTTGCTGTCACCCTGTCACCCCCTTGTGCTTTTTTATCACCCAGAGGAGGAGTAACCCACGGGCCAAGTAAGCCCCTCAGATGGGCAGGGCAGAACGTGCTTCTTGGCTTCTGCTGCTCGAGCCAGATTTTCATGTGGAGCTGAGGCTTTCATTCGGGAGCTGCTGGTTGAAAGACCAGAACACTTTTTTCTGTCTTACTGCTTTTTCTCTCCCCTTTGCCCAGATCCCTCAGATCCTCATAATAAAGAGAAATAATCAGGCCAACCCATCTAAGCTTTTGCTAATGGACTAAAAGAACTCAAAGAGCCTCTCCATGGGCTTGCTGGATGGTTCAGTCCGACCCTCTGTCCCTTGTAGAGAGGCGCATGGCATTAGCATAAAGACAAGTCACCACAATGATTTTGCACCCAGCCCCTTCATGTGAGGAGCAGGAAGGATTCTGCTGTGATCTCCGGCACATTCATCGGCCCCCGCTGAGCCCCTGATCAATAGTGACACAGTCACATCAGATGGCTCTCAAATAGTACTTCCTTTTTTGGATGGGCTGGGAGAGAGAGGAAGAAATATAAATGCCTCTTTCCTTTTAGACTACAAATAAATAAAGACGTGGTGTGCAGCTGCATTTCAAGCATTTTGGAAGCTTTTCTGGGTGTGTGTGTGTGTGTGTGTGTGTGTGTGTGTGTAAGGAGAGGAGGGGTGGGGGAAACCTGCCCCGAGGCTTCTGCCTTGTTGCCGTCAGGGGTAAGGACACTGGTAAATGTCCATATGGGTACTTCGAAGTCCCTGTGCCCCCTCCTGCACACCTCCACACCTGGAGAACAGAGAGCAGGCCTCAGAAGTGGGGAGGGGGATACCCCGAGGCAACGTTTTTCCTCCCCTCCCCCAGAGCAGTTAGCAGAAGGTCATTGGCTGAGTGTGTGCCCTGGAATCTGGGGCCGCCACAGCCTGCTGTTAATGCTGCTTTGTTCCATGCTAAATGAGGCGAGAACTTTCACCCAGGTCACATTCATAATCCCGCTCAGCAGGATGCTCAGCTGGGCACCAAGAGCCGTTTCTGAGGCGGGGGAGAACTTTCCCGTTGGAGCAGGGGTGCCAGCCTGGAGCGGGGCGAGTGGGCTGCTGGGCCCCGATTCTGTGACTGGGGCAGGTCCCCGAACGGGTGCAGGCCGCGCTTGCCCCCTCCTTCACTCGGCAGATACTTGCGTCTTACTCTGCCAGGCCCTGGTCTGCGTGCTGGGGAGACGGGGATGGAGAGGGCAGGGGCCTGGCTGGCCCACCAGGAGCTCCCATTCTCCTGGGGAAGGCCGATGATGACCGTGTGGATGAGGCACGCCCCGTAACCACAGACCATGTGAAATGCTGGGAAGGAAAGCAAAGGGCGAATGAGAAAAAGAGCAGCTTGTGTGGCTCATAATGGCGGACGTTTAGGAAGGACTGGCAGGATTTGAAGTCCTCTGCTTCTATGATTCTAAGTTTTTATTTAGAAAAAATTTTTTTTAAAGATTTTATTTATTTGAGAGAGAGCACGAGCAAGGGAGGGAGTAGAGGGAGAGGGAGAAGCAGACTCTCCCATGAGCAGGGAGCCCGATGTGGGGCTCAATCCCAGGACCCTGGGATCATGACCTGAGCCGCAGGCAGACAAGGCAGATGCTTAACCGACTGAGCCACCCAGGTGCCCCTGATTCTAAGTTTTTAGAAGGTATCAGGACAGGATTGGTTAAGCGCCTCGTTCAGATGGGTCCTCCACTGGTGGTTTCTAGATTCCAGCAGGGTATCAGACTAGTTGGTCATGTTTTTGAGAAGAGGAGACGGTGTGGCCAGGAAACCGGGGGGATATGACAAGGTTGGCAGGGTGACAGAACAGAAGCCAGGCTGGATTTGGACCCGCAGGAGAGTGTTGGCTCAGATGCAGGCAGGGAGGTCAGGAGCTGGGGAGATCTAGCCCTCCCTCTGCGTTCTGCTGTCTGCTTTGGGCCTCTTTGTCTGTCTCTGACAGGAGGGGCATCCTCCTGAATCTCACGTGGTGTCCGCTGTGGGCTGGAGCTGTCTGACAGGGGCTGAGTGGTTTTCAGAAGGTCACAGCTGGGAAGGCAGAATCTGGGAACCTGTACATTGCACCGGGGGCCCTTTTGCCCCCCGGAAAACGTGGCCTGGTGGCCTTGCCCGTGCTGGCCAGTCAGTAGGGCTTTAATAGCCCTTTGCCTCAAGATTCTGCTATTCTCCTCTGAAGAGTGTTCATTTTTGTTTTCCTCAATGGTTAATGGGGCTGGTCTTAAATCCCGAATCTGCCACTCCTGGGTGGGCAGCTGCCACCTTCTGGGCTCCTTGGAATCTCCCATGCAAATGTGTAGTTTGGAGGTCACCCACGGAGCCAGCTGGGGTTGACATTTGGGGATCACCCTCTAGGACCCCCTTCTGTTGGGGATTTCTGCCCCCCATTTGCCACTTCCTCTGGCTATCCCATCTCTGGTGTCCACACCCCCAGGCTGCCTGTCTGGGCTTCTGGGCCCGAGCTCCAGGCAGCTGGTGCCGTGCAAACGACACAAACCGAGCCTCGTGTAGGGTAGTCACCTCCTTTCAGGGAGGATTCCCTGCCAAGCCCTGCCTGTTCTCGGTCTCTCTCCAGGGCCTTCAAGCTTATTCTTAGGACTTCAAGTAACAGACTTCATGTTTTAGGGTTACAGAAAAATTGGGTGTATACCCCATATACCCCTTACTGCCTCCGCACCCCCACCCCCCCAAACACACGGTTTCCCCTCTTAGCATCTTGTATTAGGGCGGTGCATTTGTTACAATTGAGTCAATAACGATACGTTATTATTAACTAACATCCTAGCTGGTTTTTCAGTTCATTCCTTGTCCATTCTCTGCAAAGTTATTTTTTTTTAATAATCTTGTCCAGACTTCATATTTATTGCTTGTCGGAGGCCTAGTCTGGTGATACAGTTCCTCCAACATTATCAGAGGCAGGATCATCTGATACATTTATTTTTGACTCCTGTATCAGTTTTGTGTGTGTGATTTTTTTTTTTTTTTTTTTTTTTGGTTTCTGGAAACAGTTGACAAAAACCTTGTAAACTAAAGGGAGTTCCTGAAGAAGGTGATGGCAGAACGTCTAACAAGTCCATGGGTGGCTGTTAAGTCTTGCTGCCTTTTAGTGTTGTGATTCACACACCAGGGGACCCTACATACAGTGCAGTTTATCAGTGTCTCTAGGAGTTAATCTCCAGAAAGTGGAAGCAAGAAAATGAATGTAATTTCAGGAGGTATTAATCTAGCACCAAGGCTGAGGTTGTCCTGAAACTCACAAAAAATATCCGAAGTCCTTTGGTTTAACCTTGTTTGCAGCTACCTCCTGCTTATCTGGAAGATGAAGCCGCTGATAAAATGAACACAGGTGATCTCGTATCTTGATTACCCACTACAAATTGCATCCTCCTAGTTTTCTCCTTTTTTTTTTTTTTCTTCTTCTTCTTTCTGGATGCTCATGAAAAAGAAGTAGGCCTGGATATTTTAAAACTCCTTTATTCTCCCCTTAAGCTCTGTGGTAGATGTTCTGAATAGCAGCCCTATGAGATGCCCCACAGCAGGGATACCTACAGAATCCTACAGAAGTCTTACGGAAGGCCAGGTGGCTAAGAATCTGCCAGCAGAAAGGTCTGAGGTACTTCATCTCCTGGTCAGCCAGGCACTGTGTGTGCTGCCGTAAGAGCATCTGGCTTGGGTCCAGCTCAGGCGCCGGCACGAATGTCAGGGGGAGTTTATAGAGTCACAGTGCGGGGGACCACACAGGCTGGGACGGCTGATGGGAGGAAGCTGGCCGGGGAGACAGAGTCCGGGGCTCAGGCCTCTCCTGCCCTTCCTCGGAGCACGGCGGGTGGATGGTTCCTTGTCGGAGGATGCCAGACAGGCAGGCGTGGGTCACCGGTGACGAGGAAGTCGTGTACTCGGCCATGTGTTGAGGACCGTGGATGATGGGGGAATGGAGAGAGAGAGAGAGCAGAAGAGGAGCGTTCTGCGTGCAGGCAAGGGCCCGGGTGGCGAGGCCCTGCCCAACAACAGAGGGTCCGACGGTGTGAGAGGAAGCTGCGCTGTGCGGGCCACGTGGGCAGGGGGAGCCACGCTGAGGGCTCTGAGGGGCCTCTTCAGAGCAGTTGGTGCAAATGTGCAGGGGTCTTCGGGGGGTGTTGCCAGCGGGTTTGCATTGGAGAGTGCTCACTCTGAGAGCCTGGTGGGGAGTGGTTTGGAGGGGCCCCGGGAACAGTGGGGAAAGCCACGAGGGGACACTGTGTGGATGAAGTCAGAAGGAAGGGTTTTGTGGGATGAGGTGGGGGTAGAGGGGAAGCTCGTTCAGGCTTGACCGACCAACTGGTGGATGTTCTGGGGGCTGTTGATCACGATGAAGAAGCCTAAGTGAGGAGCATGGCGTGAGGGGCGGGGAGGAGAAAGAACATGAGTTTCCCTCCTGGAAACGATTTCTTTGATTCCCAGGCATGGAGCCGGCCTGCCTCCGTTGTCACGGGAGCCCTCGGCACCCAGTGTGCTGCAGGAGAGGCACATAAAGGGGATGCCGTTTCTGAGCGAGCACCCGTCACTGGGCATCAGCCTTAGACTGAAGGCAGGCTTTTGCCTGGTTGTTAGCTCGGCAGGTAGACGAGGTTCAGGCCTGGGAGCCAACTTTCCAAAGTAGCGTGGGAGGGCCCTGTCCCGCTCACCCTAGAAATGATGGTGAGCTTGGCCACGGGAGCTGAGCGGTTGTAAGGACCAGGCTCGGGCAGGTGGGTCTGGGCTTGGGCTCGTCCTGCACTCGCTCTGTCTCAAGATCGAGACTCCGATGGACTGTCGTCTGTTGTGGAGGTGGTCGTGCTTCGTGCTTGCCCCAGGTGCTTGTGAGGTCACGCTTGCACATGCAGCAGCGTTGACTTTCCGGTCTTGTTTTGCACCGAGGAGCGGGCTTTCCGACCTCTCCCCTGCTCCCCTGGCACTGTGGTTCTGCATTGTGACTCATGTCATTGGTGTGACTAGCTTTTGATTAGATGTGGACCTGAACCATACCTTGGGTTTCCTTTTAATCTGTTTGACCCTAAGGTGCGTCTAGTGTGGGTTACCTGCTCCGGATGGATTCTCAGAAAGATGATTGGGAAGGAAGGCAGACCAGTGCGTGCGTGCGTGGTGTGAATGGACGGTAAGCTATTAGTGTGTGTGCTTACCATGTGGGTGTGAGAGGAGTGTGTTTGTGGGCCATGTGTGCATGTGTGGTGTGGGCACGTGTGCCTTGCACGTGTGTGAAGGTGTATAGTGTGTGCATGCACACGACCAGCATGGGGAGTGGCGGATGGCTTGGAGGAGGCGCTAGCAGGTAGAGATGATGGGTGTCCTCGTGTAAGCTTCTTTTAAGAAACCTGTCCAAGCCAGAAAGCTACCTCTCCTTTCTTTCGTCCTCCCTGCACCCCATGTTTCCTGACTGCTTCGGGGTTCTCCGCCCAGCAGTCTCCCTTCTGGAGGGGAAGAGATGGGCTGGGTGGAGGTAGCGGTGGGGATGGGTCCCCTCTGGGGCACTTGTGTTCCGGCTCAGGTGTGGATCTCACTGGAGCAGGCCCTCCTGGTGTGTGGCAGGGGTCAGTGTTGGGGGGACAGTTTAGGCTCACCTGTAATGAGTGACCTTGCTAGGTCTTGAGGTCCTGGTTCTCATGTGATGGCTGAGGGAACACGAGCCCCTGAAGATCTGAGTGCTTGGAGTTCAGGGCAGGAGCCTTCAGGCATGCAGGGCCCGGGACCATGAGTATGGAAACCGCTGGAGCTCCTGTGACGTTGAGCAGTCACAAACCCAGGCCTTGTGTCGTTCCGGAATGTGTCGGTCACAGACATGTTGAGTGACGCCGTAGGGCCCCAGCAGAGCTCAGAAGGGAGAGACCCCAACCATGTTTAAATCCGATCACACTCTTCGATCCAGGGGGCTTCATGTACCTGAGCGCGTTGCCAGGGGCTTTGTTGACACGTACACTGCTCCTGCACGCTGTGGTGGGGCCGTCCGCCTCGGGCCCAGGCGGCTGCCAGGATCGTGCCTCAGGGTATGAGCGCACACACGCTGGATCAGTCCTGGGGGAAGTCCTTTGCAGTATTCAGCTTTTGGAATCTTCCTTACTGGGGCTAGCCTGAGCTCCAAATTTCAGAAAGAAGCTTCTCTTCCTATGACCACAGGAAATACGGGATGACTGTCCTCTTATTTTCTATTCATGCAGTCTTTGCTTAGGTAGACTTTTATTTTGGGGCTGTTAATTCCTAGGACATCCCCCAGGCTATTTTATATCATTTGAATGTAAAAAGGAAAGGCAGACCCCGTAGGTCAGTATGGAGAGGGATGGCGTGTATGAAGAACTGATATCACACATGCTTAAAAAACGTCCCGCGCTCTTTTCTAGTTTCATCCTACTAAGGAATGATCTCTAGATACTTGTGTGCTTTTGACAGAGCAATCCTACTTGTAGAAGTCCAACCTCAGAGCTCCTTGGCTGAGCTCTGAGCTCTGTAGGGGAGGGGGTCGTGTCGTTACCGGTGTTGTTTCTGCGCCGTTACCGGTGTTGTTTCTGCGCCATTACCGGTGTTGTTTCCGCGCCGTTACCGGTGTTGTTTCCGCGCCATTACCGGTGTTTCCGTGTCGTTACCGCTGTTGTTTCCGCGCCATTATTGGTGGTGTTTCCGTGTCATTACCAGTGTTGTTTCCGCGCCATGACTGGTGGTGTTTCCGTGTCGTTACCGGTGTTGTTTCCGCGCCATGACTGGTGTTGTTTCCATGTCGTTACCGGTGTTGTTGCCGTGTCATTCCTAGTGACAGAGGGTAGGCGTCTGTCAGTAGGGGACCCATTGCAGGTAACGTGCCGACTTGTGTGCATTGGCAGAGAAAAATGCCCAAGTTGTATTTAGAGCAACAAACAAACAAAAACGAAAAAACCCAACATGCAGAACAAATGTGAAGAGTGAACCTTGTTTACATAAAATAAATTCCTCTGTGTCTGAATGTATCTGTCCATCAGCACACAAAAGTTGTATGTCAAACTCTCAGTGGTGGTGGTGGGGGACTTTATTCTTTTGCTCTGTGTGTATTTCTGCTTTATTTGAATAGTGTACTGGGAGGAAGTATCCATATATTAAACATTAACCTGGATGTCATTTAGTTTTAAAAATAAGTTGTAGGAGATTACAATTTTTTTAGAAGATTAAATTTTTAAATAAAATATAATTAGGGTGTTCCTTTCCTCCAATTGGGAGCTTAGTCAAGCGTGTGAGGTCTCTATAACATCCAGGGCTAACTCAGTGAAGTGCCATTAATTGAGAAAAAGCATATATTCCCTTTTTTAGGGTGGGGAATGCTTTAATATAAACAAAGCATATTTGTGTAAGAGATTTATTCCTTCTCTCAGTTTGATCTTTCCCAAAATCCCATTTTACCGATGAGAAAGGCAAAGTACCTCGCCCCAAAGACAGTGGTGGGAGATTGATCACAGCCAAGTCTTTCTGGTTCAGGAGGCTGCTCAGTGGCACATTGGACTCTGATGCATTTCTGATCAAGAGCAGGATGGGAGAGGAAGCAGTGGTTTGTGTTTTAGTTGCTTTTTATAAGGTTAGAAGTTGTCCCCGAACAAGACACCCCTTTGGCTCTCTCCTCCTCTGCAAAATAGGGAGCTTAACTGGATGTCCTTCTTCTGCTAACATTCTGTGACCAGGGACCCTTGCTGTTCTCCTCTCACTGAGTGCTTGCTTCTTCCCTGCAGTACGTCGGAAGCCTGGATGTGCCGAGGCCCAACAGCAGAGTGGAGATTGTGGCTGCCATGCGCCGGATCCGGGTGAGTGGCTGGAGAGGGTGCTGTGTGGAGTCAGAACCCAGCATCTTCACTGTCAGCCCTTTAGATGGTGCTGGGGGTTCCAGAGTGGATGGCTGTACCCATGGCAAACCCCAGACCCCTTTCCCTGTACTCTCCAGGGAAGCCGTTCGGAGCTGGGTGGTTGATCTTGATTAAAGGCCAAGGTTAAGATGGATGTGATGGTGGTGGGGGGGAAACTCTTCTTCCCCCTTCTCCTGGCCTGTTGCTTCTGGAATGGAGATGCTGTACCTTGAGGATGTGTGGGGTCTGCCAGGGAGTAAACACGAATGGTGAAGGATCTTTGTTTATTCAGATTTTAGGGAAAATGTTTGATAATTAGTTGTCAGCTGGCTCAAAACATTAAAAAAGTAGAGCAATTTATTGTGGTATATAAGAAGATTGACTTGAATTTTTAAGGACAAATTGTGGGATTTCAGCAAAATTTCCATGGTCAGTTGCTTTAGGCTCTGAAAGTGTGTACGTTCTTTTCTGGCATTTTGGGGATCTTCTAGCAGAGTCTGGTAAACATTCCAGCCTGTTGCTTTCTGACTCTGGTACACAGAGCAGAGTTTGAACAAGAATTAAGTTGTCTTCTGATCACAGTGAAGGAATTTGTCCATGTGCTCTGTATTGAAATAGAAGCTACTTTAAAGTTGTACATTTCGGAGGTAGGTTTGGGATTGGTCGAGTGGATTTGCAGGACTTTTTGGAGAAAATGGGTTTTGGAGGTGGCTGGATCGGTCATCCTGGATAAAGCCTGGTTTGGGCTCTTTGTCTCCAGAAGAATCTACTGCCTAAATAGAAAACCTATAGCAGATGTTGGGAGCTTCAGTTGGCTTTTTGCCAATTTTACTTCCAGCCAATTCATCCCATCCACAGAAATCTCAGTTCAATGGCAGCAGTTTAGGAAGAAAATTAATATTGTTCCTCTTTCTCTGAGCAGCTCGTTAGCTTATGAAGTAACTTATAACATAACTTTTTTGGGGCGCCTGGGTGGCTCAGTTGGTTAGGCGTCTGACTCTTGATCTCAGCTCAGGTCTTGATCTCAGGGTCGTGAGTTCAGGCCCCGTGTTGGGCTCCATGCTGGGAGTGGAGCCCACTTAAGAAGAAAAACAAACAAACAAACAAACAGAAAAAAACAAACAAAAAACGTTTTCACTGCCTTGATCCTTCCAGTCCTTCGGCATTTTTTTTTTATTAAGTTGAATTTGTCAAAACTATTAAAAACAACAATGCTGTTTTTCATGGAGGTGGGAGTTGCTTTAAAGCCCTTTCACATGGGTTCATTCAATGGTCACAGCAAGCTGGGGAGTGTGGGTCTTGTTACCCTCATTTTTGAGATTAAACTGAAGCTCGGAGGGGTCGTGAGGAGTCCCAGGGTCTAGGAAGTGGTGGGCATGTGGCCCGAGTGCAGTTCCCCACTTGGTGTCAAGAGACCACATGAGATCCTTTGTCCTTGTGGCTTCTGGCTTGCCATTCAGTATATTCCCAGGTCTCTCCTCTTTTCTTCCCTCCTCTTTCTGCTCAGAGAGCACAGCGGCCTTGGGTAAGGGGTGTCAGGTGGGGCTCCCTCATGCTCGGACGGCCTGCTCTCACTGAGGTTGGCACCGTTGCAGCTGTTAGGCCTGGACCTGGGGCTGTCCGGTCCTTGGGGTTTCACCAGAAATGTCCCTCTTTTCTTCATATTTGACTAAGACACAGGAAATATGTTGTCATGAATACCCTTATCTTAATTAGAGTCATAGCTCTGTTAATATTAGCTGTCAGGAGTAATAATGCATGTCGGGTGCTTTAGTTGGCCTTTTAGTGTAGAAATAATTTATTATCTATTATTTGCAACTACTCGAGATGAGGATATTATCACATTTTGTAGGTGAGGGAACAGAGTTTTGGGGAGGCTCAGTAAGTGGTCCTAGGTCAAGTTGCTGTCAGGAGGTGGAGCTGGGACTCACACCCAGCATGGGGCTGTGCCTCTGTGACCAGCTCTTTGATGCGGGTTTGGGTGATGCGTGCCCCGTTGAACCAAAGGGTTGGGATGTGGGACTTCCCTAGTCAGGGAGTCCACAGCAGAAACACCCCTTTGTAGACGGAATAGAGCAGACCTGTGCAGAAAACATCTCCTCAAGGCTGGGGTGTCCGGTAGGACTGGTCATGCCCTGGGAGCTGGGGGCCTGCAGGGCTGGAGAGGCCCCATCACCTCTGCCCTCGCCACCTGTTAGCCTGCGTGACCCTGGCCCCAGGAGCTCCTGAGCCTGTGACCTGCTTCCAGTGCTTAATGAGCGAGCTGCTCATTCAGTTAGAGGGAGAAATACATTGGCCAGAAAGCTGCTTGGTCTGGCTGGCCGGGCCCTTGTGTAGACGGGCCGCCCTAACAGCAAGCACTCTGGGTGTGTGTTTTACCCCAATTCACTGCTCAGTCCAGGCTGCTGTTTTCTCTGGTTCTCTCCCTTCAAAAGAGCTGTTTTGGCTGTAATTACAGTTGTCGAGAACCAGGGCCTGGGATTTCTGTGTAAAGGACTGTTCCTGACTTTCTTTTATGTGGAATGGTGCCAGGCCAATGTTGGGCAGGACATTTTGGGGTTTGCGTGGCTGGATGCTCTTGCAGATCTGAAGACGCAGGCCTCCCAGTGTGGCCAGTGCAGAGGGCTGGTCCTCCGAGAAGCCACTGTGATAAGGATCACGGTGTCTTACATCTGGGGGCCTTGCCAAGCCCTTTACGTACGTGCCAGTCTCCACGATCTCTCCGGTGCTCTGCGCGGGACGGGGGATGGGGCAGTGTAGACGGAGGGAAGCCCACAGAAGGAGAAGCGACTGGCCTGAGGGGGGCCGCGTTCATCCTCGGGGCTGGGGCCGCAGCAGGTATATGGGCCCCTCTTCCTTCCTCAGTTCCCCACTGTGGGGTCGACTCTGCACTGAATATGTGGACTTCATTGATTTGACCGTGTTCTTCATCTTCTCCCCCGTCCGCCTCCCATTTCTCATTTGTTCTCTGGCTGTATAGATTTTCTTTTAAAATTTATGTTACCTGTTTTGGGCATCTTTTTTTTTTTTTTTTTTTTTCCTTTTTTAATGTGCTTTCAAGATTTTTAAAATAATGTTTAAAAAACACAACATTGGGGCGCCTGGGTGGCTCAGTTGGTTAAGCGTCTGCCTTCAGCTCATGTCATGGTCCCAGGGTCCTGGGATCGAGCCTCGCATCGGGCTCCCTGCTCCGCGGGAAGCCTGCTTCTCCCTCTTCCTCTGCCTGCCACTCCCCCCTGCTTGTGCTCTCTCTCTGTCAAATAAATAAATAAAATCTTAAAAAAAAACCCCACAACATTAAACGTGACCATTTTTAAAAGCAGAGTTCAGTAGTGTCGCTCACATCGTGCCACAGATCTTTCTAAAACTTCTTCCTCTTGCAAAACAAACTCTGTATGAAACACCAGTTCCCTTTCCTTCTTCTCCCGGCCCTTGGCAACCACCTTTATACTCTGGTTTCTATGATTTTTGGCTGCTTAGATACCTCATAAATGGAATCCTACTGTATTTGTCATTTTGTGACTGGCTTAATTCATTTCGCATAATATCCTGGAGGTTCGTCTGTGCTGTGGCACGTGACAGGATCTCCTTCCTTTATGAGACTGTGTAGTAGTCAATTGTGTGTATGCAATTAACACACTTTCTTTACTCATTCATCTGTTGACGGACACTTGGGTCTCTTCCTTTTCGCTGTTGTGAATAATGCCGCAATGAACATGGATGTGCAAATATCTCTTTGAGATCCTGCTTTGAATTCTTTTGGATCTATACCCAGATGTGGGATGGCTGAATTATGTGGCAATTCTATTTTTAATGTTTCGTATTGTCTTCTATAATGGTTGTATCATTTAAAATTTTCACCCATGGTACACAAGGGTTTCAAGATTTTTTATTTTTTATTTATTGTTTTAGTAACATGTGCCTTCTTGGGGCTTGGATATTTGAATAGATGGGCTTTCCTTTTTGGGAAAGGATCTGTTGGGGTGGGAATCACAAAGCACGGGGGGTGGAGGGGGGTGGAGGGGGTGTCAGGAAGCAGAGCATACTGCCTTCACAGAGACTTCCTGGCTGAACTGCCCCATGCCAGGGCATGGAGGTTCCTTGTACTTCTGAGGATGGGGCTTGGGGTTGTGAATGGCTGTAACTTCAGTGTTCTGCCGTCTTTCATACGAGGTGGCACCCACGTGGATGACTCATCAGAACTTCTTAGAAAAACCTCTGAATGTAGCCCCCCGAGTAGAGCCCCTTCCGGCCTGCCCTGGTCCCGTTGTGTCCCTCTGCCTGGGCATACAGCCCTAGGTCAGGCTCCTGGGGGCCAGAGTCGGCCTGCTCCTGGGGCTGGGTGTTTAATGAGAGCCTGAGAGCTGGCAGGTGGCGGAGGAAGAAGCGAGGAGCAGAAGAGCCAGCCCCACCTGGGAAAGGGTGTTCAGTGCTTCCTTTTGCTCTATCCCTTGTGCGTTATTTAGAACTCCACTGTTTACAACTTAAATCTGCTTTTGCGTCTGTTTGATCACCCTGTGTGTTCCTGGTTGCTCTCCTGTGTGAGAAGTAGGAGGACGGGGACCCCTGGCTCATGGTGCACTGGCAGGACATACGTGCCTTGGCTCATTCCTCCATTCTGCAGGTGTTTCTTGAGCACTGTATGCTTCGCTGGCATCCGAAGATTCTGTTGGGTGCTGGTATTTGGCCACGGACAAGACAAGCACACGAATAACTGTTTAAGTTATTAGGCGAGGGGCAAGAAGTTAGCAAGTGTGTAACTGGAGATCTAGCCCAGTTTGGGGAGACAGGGAGGCCTTGTGGGCTCCTGAGATGGAACCCATGATTAGCAGATGCTACAGCCGAGTGACCCCCGCCCCCCAGCTGAGGATGTCGTGGCTCAGGGGACATGGCCCCTCACAGCTACCTCTGGGCCCCAAGTGCTTCACTTCCTGCCTGGCCATCTCTGCAGACTCTGGGGATTTTTACTGAGTGACTTAAGTGGTTTTCCCAGTTGAATAGGGTGGTTGCACACTTCAGGCGCATGGGATCCCAGCACGCACTTCATTGTTTGCAGGGACCGTTGATTGCAGGTCCTCCATTTGTCCGCTGGCTTTTTCTGAGGGGACAGTGATGCCTGAGGCCACACAGGAGGGGGGCCTGGATCTTCGGAGGCCCAGCACCTTCCACTGCTGCAGAGTGAGGCCCCGGGGAGGTCACTGCTCAGTGTTTGCCTTTTTGATTTCTTCAGACCGATTCTGGGAATTTCCATGATGGGGAGTGAGGATGAATTCTGGGGTGCTCTGGCGGTCCTTTCAAGTTAGAAGGAACTACAGTCACGGTAGCCCTGGTTTTGGGGGTCTCTCACTGCCCTCTTTGCTCATTCAGGATGTGCCCCTTTCCCCAAGGCCAAGGGGACCCTGGTCTGTTCCCTCCTTGGTCTGTCTTACTTAAGCTTCAGTTTCCCTCCTATTCTGTCTTTGCTGTTGCTACTGTGACAAATCACCAGACTTGTTTAAAACCACACAGAGTCATTAGCTTACGGTCCTGGAGGTCAGAAGTTTGAAATTCGTCTTACGGGGCTACAATGAGCAGTCTCACCGGGTTCTGTTACTTCTGGAGGCTCTAGGAGAGAATCTGTTCCTCGCCTTTTCCGGCTTCCAGAGGCTGCCCACGAGAGGCTGCTTGTCTTGTGTTCTCATCATTGACCTCTGCTCCATCCTCACACCCCTCCTCTGACTCCGACCCTCAAGCCTCCCTCTTACAAGGGCCCCTGTGATGACACTGGGCCCTCCTGCGCTGTCCAGGATAATCTTCCCATCTCGTGATTCTTACATCTGCAACATCCTTTTTGCCACGTACGGGAACAGTCGCAGGTTCCAGGAGTTAGCCCATGGATACCTTTGGGGGCCTGTTCTACCAACCCCAAGTGGGGGAGCTCATACCAAACCCAGCAGGCCTTCTGATTCTGGCCCTGATCCTTTTCCCCACCCTGTCAGCGGCCTGGTGTGGGGATTCCCATGTTATCCTCTGATCCCTGGAGCAGCCCAGGCAAGAGGGAAGTTTATACTCCCCAGAAGCAAGCCCTGGATGATTGTCCTGCTTGTCGTCTACCAGAGATCCTGCTGTCTGAGCAGGTACCAGCCGGAAGAAGGAGAGGGGAAAGGATACGGGATACGGACCACCCTCCCCCAGCTGTGCAGCTTAAGAGCCCTCGACAAAGTTGAGGGAAGTTCTGTGTGAGCCCAGGGTTGGTTTGGTTCGAACTGGGGCTGCTTGCTTTGGGGTTTCTGGTGGAAGGGGGAGGGGGGCTCCAGCCCGCTGGCTTTGCACTGCCCTGCCGGCTGTGTGCAGAGGGGAACGCAGCCTGCAAATATTTGTTATGATTTGCATGTCTTTTGTTCCTGACGTGATCGCCAGTCCCTGTCCCTGCACTTTTCAGCTTCCCTGGGAAAGCAGCCCTGTGCAGTTAGAGCTCTCAGCGAGGACAGATGAGAGTCGGGCTCTGCGTCTTCTTGATGGAAGGTGTAACCGTTAATCTCCACTTCCTTGTTTATAAAAAGGAGAGGATGATGCTTCTTGTGTCTCTCTGGTGCTGTTGTCAGATCTGGGATAATGCATGAAAAGATACTTTGTAAGCCATAAAGGGCTATTTATATTCATCTGTATCGTTTTTATACCTTTTTTGGGGTTTCAAAGCATTTTGTAAATGCAGATAAATACCCCAAGAGACAGCACGCTGCTTCACGCAAGTCCTTGTAATGGCCAGTGTCGTCTTATAGATTTCGGTGCAAAGCTCCCTTCCTTGGGGAGGCCTCCCCACCCCAGCAGGTCATTTTGTCCCTTCCTGCGTTCTTGGGCACCTCACCCCTCTCTTTGCGGCACTTGAGTGACTTTGCAGTCTGTCAGCATGACAGCCTGCACTTTTGTTGGGTGACTGAGGAAATGAATCTTCGATGATAACCACGTGAGCATCAAGCAGTGAAACCCAGGGAGGTTTTGCCGAGGGGCGGCCAGGAAGGAGGAGTGCTGGGGGCTCCGGCGTGCGGAGAACCAGGCTGGGCTCGAGCGTGGCACCTGCTGTTCTGTTACTTCCTCACCTGTGGAGCCTCTTGTAGCTTCTAGAAGGGGAGCCTCAGGTGAGGAAGGGGAGAGGCATCTTGCTGGGCCTTCGGTGCTGGAAAGGGGACAGACTGTCCTTGTGGCCAAACACCGGATTTCTGGCTGTGAAAAGACCAGGGGATGGATCCCTGCTGTAGAAACGTGACGCAGCCTCACGGAAGCTAGTGCCGCCTGGACCTGAAGCCGTGTGTGTGCTTGCGTCCAGATGCGCTCAAAGATGGTTCGTCTCCCGTTGCCGCTCCTCCAGCTGTGGGCTGGATGAACGCCCGGCCACGCTGCAGACAGCTTTCACAGGGGCCCAGTATGGGATCAGAGATTTCTGTCCAGTGGTGACTTGGTTTCTCAAATGTGGCTGCTCAGGAGTCGGTGTGGTCCGTGGCCTTGAACAGAGTGGACTGGTGACCAGGAAGTGGTCCCTTCTGGTATTGCTTGACTCTTCCAGAACCTTTTCTCAAGGGAAAACATCCCCAACGTGAAATGGCCCTGGGTGCTTCTTGGGAGAACATCCTGGTCCCGGGTGGGCTGGCGGGCTGTATGGGGCAGCGTCAGTGCTTGCGAGGGCCCCCTGGCTCTGCTGGCCTTCCTCCCCCACTGCGGGTAAGCCACGGCATCCCAGTCCCCCGTATGTAACCCTCTTCCTACGCGGTTTCCCGAATCACGTGCTCCTTTGTCGGTACTGCTTCTCCTTCTCAAGTTCAGGCCTGGTGCGTCTGCCTCGGAACAGTGTCGGTGGCGACGCAGACCCCTCTCTCGTTACCTTAGCACAGCCTTGTTATTCCCTGTGGCTCCCGTAACAAATGACTACAAATGTAGGGGCTGAACACAACTCAGGGTTATTGTCTTAAAGATCTAGCGGTCAAAAATTTTGAAATGGGGCTTAAATCAAGGAGTTGGCAGGGCTGCTTTCCTTCTTGAGGCCCTAGGAGAGAATCTGTGCCCTTGCTTTTCCAGCTTCTAGAGGCTGCCTGAATTCCTGGGCCCCGGACCCCCTGCCATCTCCCGAGCCAGCAGTCCCGGCCCTGGGACCTCTGCTCTGATCCTCCTGCCTTCCCCTTTCTGTCATCGGGACCCTTGTCAGTACACAGGCCTCTCCTTCCTGCACTTCCCTGATGATCCAGCTTAGTCTCCCCGTCTCGGAGCCTGTAACTGAATGACAGGGCAGAGCCCCCATTGCCGTGTAAGGGTGACACATTCACAGGGTTTGGAGATCAGGTCAGGGACCTCATGCGGAGGGGGTGTCCCCATTCTGCCTCCCACCGTGGGATCAGAGTGTTCGGCTTGTAGCAAGGATTGGGAAGAGTCTACCCTTTCATTAAGGTGCTCTAGTCGGGGGCCAGGACACCGTCTGCTCAAATCCTGTCCCCTGTTTGCTGCCTGAATGATGGGACAAGTTTCTTACCCCATGGGCCTTTGTTAATCATCAATAAGACTGGGATGTTGTCTTGGCAGATGTCTCTTACACCCACACGTGTGCCTGCAAAGCACTGAGCAAAGCCTGTCGCACGGGGATTGTGCTCCGTAAATAATAGATCCTTCCCCTCTTTTTTTTTTTTGAGAAAGGTTTTAGAGAGGTGGGGGAGGGGCAGCGGGAGAGGGAGAGAGAGAATCTCAAGCCGACTGCCTGCCTGACGCGGGACTCGATCCCACGACCCCCTGAGGTCACGACCTGAGCCGAGGTCAAAAGTCGGATGCTCAACCGACTGCGCCACCCAGGCGCCCCCTTCCCCCCCTTCCTCACTAGTGTGTATCAGGCAAAGGACAGTGGGGAGTTGGCACCCGGTCAAGGTACGCTGCTAAAGACCTCCTCAGCTTTGTGCACCAGTTAGTTTTTTCCTTCTTCTGTAGATGAGGGCTTCTCAGAAGGGGGTTCCGTGGCACTCTTGGAATCTGTAAGTGTGTTCTCCAGGGCCCGAGAATCCTCTGGGAGACTTTTAAAATTCGGTGTTTCCATTTGATCCTAGTCAAGTCTCCCAAGCCTGTTCTGGCCTGTCGGAGGGCCACCGTCTGCCCCTGTGCCGTGAACGGATTCACCGTCCGCAGTAGTGTTTGTCTGCTGGAATTGGCACCAAGCACTTCGTCTGTGATTGTCTCGCACCAGAGAGAAAGAAAAGTTCATCCTGCGTCTATAAGGAATTCCCGTGAGAGGAGGGACGGATGACTGGAGGACTGGGCAGCAGTTTGGACAGAGGGAAGTGGCAGAAAGTGCGTTTGGTGGGTGGAGCGTGGGGCCGAGGGCAGGGTTCTGCGCAGCCATGCTCCCCGGGGGCGCAGGTAGAGCTGTTCGTGGCTGCTGGAACCGGGGCCCATTCTGGTTAATTCCAGCAGCGCTTCTGACGTGTTGGCAGCTGGGCCATCCTGGTTGTCACAGTATGGAGTGTCACCCCCGAGGTTGCGTGCGCCAGATCTAAGAGACCTGGGGCAAGGTGGTCAGTGACAGGATTTCAGTGAAATAACAAAAATCTTCTCTGACGTGAACAGCGTTACTTTGAATTGATTGGGTATATAATTTGTGTTTAATTTAGAAATTTGCATCAGACCTGGATGCATGAGTATGTGCTATCTAGTTTTAGGCCATACGCGTGCAATGATGTGACAAACCTGATTTGTCGGGGCTCGATTCAGTAGCGACTGTATGGACACTTAACTCACAGACCCTACCGTTCACCTGCTTCAGGGACATAATTCATTGGTGTTTAGCCTGTTCCTAGCATTGTGCAGCCATTACCGCAGTTGAGTGTAGAGCATTTTCATCATCCCACAAAGAAATCACACTCTTTAGCCAGCACTTCTCAGTCTCTCCCCTGAGGCCCCCAGCCCTAGGCAACCACTAATCTTTCTGTCTTTATGGATTTGTCTGTTCTGGACATTTCCTAGAAATGGCATCCTACGACACGTGGCCCTATATGTCTGGCTTCTTTGATTTCGCATCATTGGATTTTTAAATATCCATATTACTTATCATTTTAACCATTTGTAAGTGTTTACGAGCTTCATTAATGTTGAGACATGACATGTATCAGCATTTCATTTCTTTTTATTCCCAAATAATATTCCATAGTATGGGTATAGCACATATCACCCATTCAAACAATGGGTGTTTGCAAAAACATTTTTTGTTTTCTTTGAAAGGGGACCAGACTTTGTTGAACTTCAGAAAACACTTGATGTGGCTTGAGCAGCGTGTGATGGGGAGGTCACAGCTGTCTTCTCAGCCGAAGGAAAAACAGATCATCGCTTTCTTAGGGGAACTGGGGCGAGGCATTCTCATCAGTATGAAGAATGGTGTGCCGAGAGCAGAACCTAATTTTTTTCCTGTACTCATTTAAAAAAAAAAACAAAAACGTATTCACTCCTTTTATGAGCCAGTAGCATTTTAGGCTCTGGGGATACAGCAGTCTACAAAACAAAGTCCTTGTCTGCCTGGAGCTTCTATTCTGGTGGTTGGGATTGGAGGTAGGGGAGGAGACCATTAACCTACTGTATCACATGTGAATTCTCTGCAGGAAGCGCAGAAAATAGGTTAGATAGTGTTGGGAGGTAGGAGGTGGGTGCTATTTTATATGGATTATTGGGAAAGGCTTCTGCATTATGGTGACCTCTGAATCTCTAGAGATGTGACTATGGAAGGGAGGGAGGACCATGTAAATATCTGGAGGAAGATACCCAGACAGAGAAGACAGTAAGTGCAAAGGCCCTGGGGCAGGAATGGGCTTTGTGGACTCAAGAAACAGCAAGGTCAGTGTGTCTGGAGACTCAAGAGTCCCAGGTAGGGATGGTAGATCACACTTCATGAGAATCTAGTTCACTTAGTACCTACTGAATGCCTGATCACACATGAAAAAATGCATTTATCTTTCCCCCGAACCTATACCGGACTGAAAAGTCACCCTGCACAAGAAGCTTTTGTTCTGCTCCTAGGGTGAGCAATTCGGGAATGAGTTTAAAACTGGGGCAGAACTGCTAAATTCATTATCCATCAGTGGAGGAGTTAGTAAGAATCAGTTATTATCAAAGCCAAACACCCTTTTGCTTTTTAAGAAGCTGTCTTGATTACAGCCATTTATGCTCAAGAGTAAGAAATAATGTAATTGTGTTTCCACGGGAGCATTTGAATATTGCCCAGCCCAGTCCACAGATTCTTGAACAACCTGCTTAATGCCTGAAATGGCAGTGTTTCTCCATCACACCAGGAGGATAGGAAAAACCCTACTTCGTTGCTGCTACACCAGCCAGGCTTTGGGGACCCATTTGTTCATGTTTCTGCCGTTAGTAACTGAGTAGCCACTCCTTGTACTTCTGTGGGTTTTTAAATATCCATATTCCTTATCATTTTAACCATTTGTAAGTGTACAACTCGGTGGCACTAAATATGTTCACAATTCTCAGGGTGCCTGGGTGGCTCAGTCGGTTAAGCATCTGCCTTTGGTTCAGGTCATGATCCTGGGGTCCTAGGATCAAGCCCCGCGTCGGGCACCCTGCTCGGTGGGGAGCCTGCTTCTCCCTCTGCCCACTGCTTATGCTCTCTCTTGGACAAATAAATAAAACCTTAAATATGGTTACAATTTTGTGTCCTTCAGCACTCTCTGTATTCGAAACCTTCTCACTGTCCCCAACATGAGCTCTGTACCCACTGAACAATAATTGCCTCTTTTCGCTCCGGCCCTGGTAATCTCGATTCTGCTTGCTGTCTCTAGGATTTTGCCTTGTCCAGAATCCTCCTGTAAGTGGAGTCTCCTGCAATATTTGTCTTTCTCTGACATATTTCACTAAGTACAGTGTTTTCAGGGACCATCCATATAGTAACATGTCAGATTTCCTTCCTTTTAATTGAGTGGCACGCTATTCTGTGATGTCTTTGCACTCAGCACGTCATACAGGCTTTTAGTGTGTAGCTGTTTCCTCTTTGGATCCCGAGCCGCACACTCAAGGACAGGGACGCTCCGCTCAGCTCATTGAGGACCTGAGCTGCTTGGGGGGAGACCTCTCGGGCCCCTGCTGAATGGCCCAATCCGTTCCTTAGGAGTACTTCGTAGTTAAGTCCATGTGCATTGTCCTGTAATTTTAGTCTCCAGGAACCCCATAAAAAGCGAGTCTTATCCCTGCTTTACAGATAAGGTCCTCGGAACACCATAAAAAGCGAGTCTTATCTCTGCTTTACAGATAAGGTCCTCAGTGGGAAATGACCCACTCAACTAATGATCTTGCTGTTGTCCTTATCGGTAATGACCAAATCTGAATAGAGACTGTGCTGTGTCACGGTGTTGGGCTCTGGCAAAGAGCTTCACAAGTGTCCCGTGACTTGATTCTCTCCGCAACTCCGTGTGGCATAGGCATGGTCATTGTCCCATTTTACAGATGAGGAAACGGAGGCCCAGGAGAGGCTAACTCACTCGTCCTGGGTCACAGAGCTGGGAAGGGGGAATTCTGGGATTCCGTCCAGAGCTTGAACGTGGGATGGTTGTGGTGTCAGAAGCAGCACAAGACTGCAGCCCGCTCACTCCTGGCTCAGACGTCCTCTGCGAACATGCTGCTGGGCCCCGCGTTACCAAACGTCAGTCCGGGCAGCGTCTTCTGTGTCCCTGCCGGTGCCTTTCTCCGGTCTGGGAACCCTGCCAGACTGTACAGCACTGGATATAAATAAGGCCATCATTTGATTTTTATAAACTTCTCTTTAGAGTTTGAGACCCATACATCCTGTGTGACACCCCCCTTTGGGAAGTCCCAAAGGCGCCTTCACTTCGATATGTCAAAAGCGGAATTCATCACTTCCGCAGTCTCTTCTCTTTGCTGTGAACCCTCTCCCCCGAGTCTTTTTTTCTCCTCATGTTTGCTTATCTCATCGCAGGCACCTTATCCATACAGGAATGGAAGCCAGAAACCTCAGGGTCACCTTACTGCGCCCACAGTCACCCTTACTGATGGGGCCTCTCAAATATGGCTCCAACGTGTGTCTCCTGTGAACCCCTGCCTGGGGAGGAGGACCACGTCCTGTTACCGCACGGACTGTTGCGGTAGCCCTCCACACCGAGGCTGCGCCCCAGGCTTGACCACACCCTCCCTGTCCGCTGCACGGCTGCCCGGCTCCTCTGTCTAAAGGCAAGTCTGCAGGAATTGTCCTGCTCAAAACCACTTGGTGATGGTTCATCGCCTACGGGCTAGAGTCTGAAGTCTGTGCAAGACACACGGGGTTCTGCTGGGAACCTCAGGCCATGATGGTGGTCCTGTTGGGGCTGCCTCTGCTCCTGCTCTTCCGCCCTGCTGGAAGGCACCCCCTTCTCAACGGGGCCGGAGTCTGTCTCATCAGGCCTCAGCTGAACTTCTGCTTATCTCCCGCAAGACAGTTGGCGCGTTCATCCCTTCTGTGAGCTCAACTTCTGTAGAGACCTCGGTCTCTGCATTTACTGCAATGTATTTGTCTCCCTGAGGGCGCGGACTGTGGTCATCCTCCTGAGAGCCAAGGGGCAAATTCCTCAACAGCTCCTCCTCCTTCTTTCCCAAAAAGCAGGAGCGGAGTCGCCCCTGCAGGAATGAAAGGGAACGAAGGGCAGGGACGGGTGTCTGGTCCGTCACGCTGCCTGGCCTGTGACGGGTGGTACAGTAGTTGTGGGGGTCTCCTTTCCATCCCCGCGGTGGATGCGACTGGACAGAAGCCCTCCCCACGCGCTGTCATCTGTTGGAATGCTTCCTTCTGAGCTGTTCTGGACTTGGAGGCAGGAGCCTTCAGTGGGCTTTCCACTTCACTGCTGGGACTTTGGGCAAGTGAATTTCCCTGAACCTCGGGCTCCCCCTTGTGAAGCGAGGGGCATCTTTGTGAGGTCGCCTTGTAGCTGTTTCTTGCAGGTTACAGGACACATCACGTGGAAGGCTTTGTTTTGTTTTTTTTTTTTAAGATTTTATTTATTTCACAGAGAGACACAGCGAGAGAGGGGACACAAGCAGGGGGAGTGGGAGAGGGAGAAGCAGGCATCCCGCGGAGCAGGGAGCCCGACGCGGGGCTCGATCCCAGGACCCCGGGATCATGACCTGAGCCGAAGGCAGACGCTTAACGACTGAGCCACCCGGGCGCCCCACGCGGAAGGCTTTGTAAGCTGTCAGGTGCACTCGCAGATCGGCGGCACGGGCCCCTGGCTGGTACGATCTCCCGGCCAGTGTGGCCGCCCTTGGTGCAATCTGAGCTTCCATCGCCAGGTCCGGGTGGAAAACCTGCCGTGTCTGCCTATTCCGTATGGCACCGAGTCCACTGGCTTTTCGGCGGTGCGAAGAATAGCGGGCCCGCTCGCCGCTCTGTCCCTCTGCCCCCGTACCCTGTCCTCCATCCCTGTGGAGAGGCGTCTCACCGCGGGGCGGCCAACTGTGGCAATGACTAGTCCCTTCCCCACAGTGAGCTCATCCTCCTAACCCGTAGGAATCATCCTTGTTAGTGTGATAACAGCAATTTCCTCAAGCACTGACCCTCTGGAGGAGACCTGGCTTTCTGTTAACCGTCTCCTCACCACGGAGCTTGTTCGGTCGGTGGAGTGCGCGTCCGGGCTTTCTTCAGCAGAGCGGATCTTTGTTGACCCTGGCCCAAGAGGAGCTGGAAGAGAAGGCAGTTTTAGTAGTTCTGGGGGTCTGTTCGTTGTTAATATTTTAAAACTTGATTTGGTGCCGCCTCAATTCTTTTTTCTTTCTTTAAGATTTATTTATTTCAGAGAGAGCGTATGCACACATGAGCGGGGCAGGGGCAGAGGGAAAAGGAGAGAGAGAATCTCAAGCACACACTGCGCTGAGCACGGAGCCTGACGCAGGGTTCGATCTCATGGCCCTGAGACGATGATCTGAGCCGAAATCAAGAGTCGATGCTTAGCCAACGGAGCCACCAGGCGCTCCCTTAATTCTTTAGAGGTATGAACCGAAAGCCACTTCGTGGAAAAACCAGGAAAGAACAGGGAGTGAATGGTTTCATTTCTTCTAGGTACATGGGGACCCCCAACATCAGACACGTAAGCAGCAAGAGTCTAGGTCAAATATACCAATGACAGCAAGTGGATCCTTGCACTCATCAGTTGTTAGGTAGTAGGTGCTGTTCTAAATACTTGGCCTGTGGTGCCTCTCGATGAAGAGGAGCTTCAGTCACTTGGCCAAGGTCACACAGTCAGTCAGTGGCCAGGAATCTGGCTCCGGAACCTGGGCTCCTCACGGCTACCCTGCTGCTCTAAGGCAAACCGACATGCCCACTCGGTACTCCATTCTGGATCATCTGTAGTTGGACATCATGTGTCAGCACGGAGTGTGGCCTTGACCTCCCCGCCAGGCCTCTCCCCAGGCGGAGCTGGCAGTAGTCTGCCTTCACTCCATCCTGTTGCTACTGGACCCATCCCGTCTCTGCTTCCCTGGAGCTGCTGGTTGAGCCAGTTTGCTCAGGTAGGGCTTCTAAACCAACCTGTTCTTCCCTGGTCCTTGGCCTCGCTCAGGTGGCACAGCTGCGGAAACAGCTGATAAACAGGGTCAGGCCGCTTGGAGGGAGAGTGGGGCAGTAGGGTCCCTGTGGAGGCTGCCTGCTTGCTTGGAAGAGCAAAGGCCTGGAGATGCATGTGCAGTTGATGGGGGAGCTGTTGTCATGCTGAGGCTTGTGGGCACACGGGTTGGTTTGTCTCTCCTTCCCTCCTTCCTTCCCTTCCTTCGTTCACCGAAACACCAAGATGAGGTCCTGGTAAAGAGATTGGAAGAGAGGCTCTGAGCCTCCAAAAACATGTCTTCTCTGGATGGTGTAGAAAGCTGCCATTCCTTATTGAACAAGGGGGTGGGGTCGTGAGGGATTGGAATCCAGTTTGGCTCGGTTTGGGCCTGAGTGACGAAACCAGGCCTGCTTTGGGTCAGGCTGTCTGCCTGGTGGGAGGCTCAGACCCCAAGGTTCTGTCCTGCCTGGGGAGCCGGGCTGGGCAGTCTTCTCAGCCTTGGACTTTGAGGTCACAATAAAAAGTGATTCTCCTGACTGGGATTTCTGAAAGAGCACGGGATGCTGACCAGCAGGATGCCACACGCCGCTAACAGATGAGGCCCTCCGTGCATGGGTGCTTGGCAGCCCTCCGCCTTTCCTCGGCGCCGACCCTACTGATCAGGAGCCCTGGCTGGACTCTTCTCCACCTGCAGTCTTCCACCCC
>NW_027397116.1:590992-600744 GCF_003265705.2 Callorhinus ursinus
CCCCCTCCTCCTCCAGCACACAGCTCTGGACCAGCATGGGGTCTGTCATGCCTCTGCTCCAGCGCTATCAGTGGCTCCCTATTGCCGTTGAACGGAACGCGGGGCTCTCAGCTGGCGGGCAGGGGCCTCCCAGACCGGCTCCACCGGGCCCGTTGGAATTCTTTTCCATCGTTGTCCAGGTCTGTGGCCACACTAACTCCCTGACTTGTCCTCGAACATGCGGCGTCTAGTTTATCCTGCCCATCCTCCTCTTCCCTTTCCCTGGCGTTTTCTCCCTTTGCCGCCTGCCTGCTGTCGAGGCTTCAAGGCCCACTTCAAGAGGAGATCTTTGCTAGGGAATTCTGATTTCTCTGCCCTGGCGTTTGACTCCGCTGCGGTGTCTTGTCTCTCTTCAGGTGTATTTTAGCCTGCTTTGAATTACGATTGCTGTTCTTAGTAAACCAGGGACTCTGTGAGAGTTGTGACGCTGTCGGTCACGTGTGTCCCCGGCAGCATGGGGCTCCAAGCCTGGGGAGTCACACTGGGCCCTTGCCTGGGCGTTCCCCCTGTGCCCGTCGGAGGCACTGCACGTGTTCAGCCCGGTCGTCCTCATGGGAGCTTTCAGAGATCAGAGCCGTGTTTAGTCCTGTTCTCTCACCTCAGGGCTAGCGCCTGGGTCGTGAGCCGTCGGAGTAACCTTGTGGAGACTGAAGCTGGTGGTCTGATGATGCTCAGGCAGCGAACGGCCTCACCTGCTATTGGGGACCCTTTGTTCTCTAAACATACTGTGAGTTTACCCATGCTCAGGGGTAGTCTCCTTTTTTTTTAATGTGTTTAAGCTTTTTAGAAAAATGTTACTACGTTTACAGAATTATTGCAAAGAAAGTACAGGGAGTTCCTGTATCCCCTACCCCCACTTCCCCCAGTTTCCCCAATGATTGGTACGTATGGCACATTGGTAACATGAATGAACCAACAGCGATCCATTATTATGAACTGAAGTCCCTACTTCATGGAGATTCCTTAGCTTTTCCTAATGTCCCTTTTCCAGGATCCGGTCTGAGATGTCCTGTTAAGTCATCATGTCTCCTGAGGCTCCTCTTGGCTGTGATAGTTCTCAGCCTTCCCTTGTATTGAATGACCTTCACAGCTTTGAGGATTACTTGTCGGGCATGTTTTTTAGAATGCCCCTCAGTTGGGATTTGTCTGGTGTTTTGTCATGAGTGGAGGAATGTGTTTGGGGAAGAAGAGCAGAGAGGCGAAGTGCCAGTCCCACCGCCTTCTGTCCGTGTGGCTTACCCCTGTTGATGTTAACCCTGATCACAGGACTCGAGGTAGTGTGTGTGAAGTTACTCTTTTTCTTTCTCACTGTATATTTTGTCTTCTCTGGAGGAAAGTCACTGTGTCACCCACAGAGTGGGGACTTACATTCCATGTCCTGAAGGGCAGAATATCTACATGAGTTATATGGGATTCTGCATTGAGATTTGTCTCTTCTCCCCCACTTACTTCCAGCATTTATTTATGTCAGTGTGGACTCACTAATACTCACTTTATACTTTGGCCTATAATTGCTATTTTGTTGCTCACATTGTTCCTGCTTTGGCCATTGAGAGCTCATTCTCGGGGCTCCTACATCCCTTTGATATAGCCCCATCAGTATGGAGGCTTTTTTTGAGCACTTTTTTTTTTTTTTTTAATTTTCTGGCACTACAAGATGCTCCAGGCTCATGGTGTAGATTTCCTGACCTGGTCCTGGAATCCGCCATTTCTGTAGGGAGCCCTAGTTGCTTTCATTGGAGAATGGTGTCAGGAATCCAAGATGGGGGCGCTAGGTGTGCACGTGTTTCTGGGGGAGGCTTTGCTCCTTGGCCCTCTCAGCTGTTAGAGCAAGGAAGGGTGGGTATACAAGAGTTCCTGTGCGCGCGCTCTCTCTCTCTCTCTTTCTCGTCCATCACTGTTTCCGTATGTAACCACCTGTATCTGTGGTAAACTCAACCTTAATCCCTGCTGTGGTCTCCAGATCTAATCCATTACCACCTGACTCATTCGAGCCTCCTGCCTTGGCTTCTCTGTAGCTTCCTTTGCCAACGGTGAGAAAGCTGGCTCTCACCGTGCATTCATTTCATTGGTCAATTCCAATGCCGTGGTTTAAGAGATGTTAACCCGGATGCCTGTGGGAAAGCACTTAGTCAGCTCTCACACATACACGCATACTTCCTTCTGCCTTGACTTTTATAGACTCCACACTTGGACTCCCACCTCCACAGGTAAGGCTGTTTCTTATGTCTGTAATGTGTTTAGATTCTTCTGTCAGTTTGCCCTTCCATCCTGGGATTTCCCCTCACCTTCCCTGCCTGCCCCCCCAATGCTATCTGTCTTAATTGCATACATTAAGGGTTACTCTGGTGCTGTAGAGTTTTCTGCGTTTTTGACAAATGCTTAGATGTCTTGTATTTACCATTACAGCATCGTACTGATGGATTTTGCCATCCTAAGTAATCCCCCATGCTTTACCTGTTCAACCTCCCACTTTGCAAATCCTCGGCAACCACTGTGGACGTGCTCCAGCTTCGCCTTTTCCAGAATGTCCTGTGACCAGAATCACAGTGTGTAGCTTTGTCCTACTGGCTTCTTTCTGTCACTTAGCCATGTGTATTTCAGGGTCATCCGTGTCTTTTTGTGGCTTGACAGCTCATTGCTTTTCACTGCTGAATTGTATTCCACGGTACCCGTGAACCTGCTGCCATTCACAGATTCAGCGCTCTTCACTGAAGGATGCCTTTGCTGCTTCCAGAGTTTGGTGATGACGAATGAAGCTGCTGTAAACATTCCTGTGCAGATTTTTATGTGGACCTAAGTTTTCAAATCAATTGGATAAACATCTGGAGGCATCTGCCTCCCCTTCATTTCACCTGGACAATGTCAGCACACTGAAATGGACTAGTTCTCGTGCTGACCTGCCCATATACTGACCTGCTTTTCTCTCTCTCTTTTTTTTTCTTCTGTTTGAGTGCTAAGCATGGCCACCTGTGTTGCTGGGAATTTTTTTTTTTTTAAATTCTGGGAAGTAATAATGGGAAAGTAGGGTGATGTGATTTGGAGCAGCCCTGGAGAAGTCGGGGCTTAGCTGAGTCTTGAGGATCCCTCCATTGTGTTGAATAGGAGCTAAACATCATCCTTGAAGCTGTTTTCACCTTGGGTGTGGCAGGAGGGCCAGCAGCCCTGGGGAGTTTCCTGCAGCTGAGCCGTTCACCCTGTTGTGACTCAGAGGAGGGCCTGGCTCACCTGTGGCCCTTTCAGGTCTTCGGGTCACATTGGGGTGGCAAGTCTGTTCTATAGGCAGGTGGGCTGTGCGCTCTGGTTACCAAGTCACTGGCATGAAGAGACCCAGCCCCAGGCTCAGTGTGGTCTACCTTCCCTCCTGGTTTACCCATCCCCTATTTACAGGGGCAGGTCGCTGGTCTGTCCAGGTGTTAGGCTTAGACATCCTCAGTTTACCTGCTTTTGTTTTATTTTTAAAACGTGTACTGACTACCTGCCACATAGCCAACAGTATGCTTCTTTTTCATCTATTTAATCCTTGTAGTGATCTTAGGAGGTGGGGTTTTCCATTTTATAGATGAGCAAAGTGAGGCTTAGAAGGTTAAATAGTGACAGACTTAGCATTAAATTCAACCCAGCGCTCTTGATGTCCGTGCTTCTCAGTCCGCCACACCACACCATCTCTGGAGGGAAGCACGACGTGGACGTGCGCGAGGCTGGAGGGGCTGGAGTGGTGTGTCCCGGGCTCCCCGGGGACAGACGGCCCCATGGGAACCATAGCAGGTAGGGGGTGCTTCCTTGGCATGTGAGAGGCAGAGCCTTGCCCAGGCACTTTGACCCTTCCTGGATGCTAGGCTAGGGCTGGCTGATTCAGGCTTCAGTTGTTTGCATTACAGAAATTGTCGAACTGGTAAAAGCCGACAAATAGATTTGCTTGTCTGCCCGTCACTCAGGTGCTGGCATCATCAGGATTTTGCAGTTTCTGCTTTCATAGTTTATTTTTTATTTATGCCTTTTCTTTTTTGGCTAGAGTATTTCAGAACAACATCGATGAGGACGGTTTAACTGTTGGCTTATCTCCCCGACCTGCGTGCCGTCTCTCCTTTGTTCGGATGAATTTCTCACTGTTGCGTGTCACATGGTTGTGGCATATTGGTTTTCTTCTTCAATATTTGTATTGTCCCAATCCTATCCATACCTTTTCCCAGGTCCTTCACAAATATTAACTTGTTCATTCCTCATAGTGAGCTTATAAATAGGTATTATCTTTTTTATTTTAATTTAAAGAAATTTTAGAATTAAGGTTTCTTTTCTTTTTTTTTTTTTGATAGAGATTTTTCATTGGGACATGATGAAACCAAAGTACAGGAGGTTGAGTAACCTGCCCTGAGTCATGCTGTTAGTAAGTGGCGTAGCCCGCCTTCAAACCCAGGCTGTGTGGTTTCATAACCCAGGCTCTTAATTGCTATGTGCTAGAAATAGGGTAATTCAAATGTCATTACTATGGCCTGTTCCTCAGTACTGCTGAGATACAGGAAGGAAAAAACGAGCTCTTGGCCTCCAGATGCCCCCGGTATGGCTGGGAGAAGAACCTAGAAACCAGTAGCTCTAGCCCAGGGGGCTAAATGCTGCGCGGCAGTTGTGTGAGATGGGAAAGATCATGCGGGACCATCTGGGGGAGTCAGGCTTGGCCTCCCAGGGCCCGGGACCCTGGAGCTCAGGTTAGAAGGATGGACGAAGGGGAGGGAAATCCAGGCCGGGGTGACACCCTGGGTCTCGAGGGGAGAGCACAGGGCGGGCTGGGGAGAGAGGTATGTGGGACTGGACTCCGGCAGTAAGACCACGAAGGCACAGCCGTGCCTGCGAAAAAGCTTTGACTTAATCCTGCTGCTACTGGGGAGCTATGAATGATTGTAAGTAACCGAGAACACGGTCAGGTGTGCGCGTTACGGAGCCCCCTCCAGGGGCGGAGTGGAGGATGGATAGAGGGGGGAGCAAGACCAAACACTGTATCCTTCGTGCTGGCAGGAAGTGCTGGGCCCCAGCAGTGCCTCGGTGGGTGGGCTGAAGAGAGTGGATCTGAGGGTGGGGACCCAGGGGGTCTTTACTGTGCACGGGTTTGTTATCTGCCGTTGTGAATTATGGGGTTGCCTAGGAAAGCAATAGCGACGTCTGAATCTTCACTAATGAGCTGATCACTTAGAAAATGGTCCTGGGGCACCTGGGTGGCACAGTCGGTGGAGCATCCAACTCTTGGTTTCTGCTCGGGTTGTGATCTCAGGGTTGTGAGATCGAGCCCCACGTGGGGCTCTGCACTCAGTGTGGAGTCTCTCCCTCTCTCTCCGCCCCTCCCCGCTGGGTTCTCTTTCTCTAAAATAATTAAATCTTTATAAATAAATAAATAAGAATGGTCCTAACAACCGGTGTGCCCTAGGGTGACCCCCAGTTCATCATGCCCTTGCATCACCCCCCCACCAAGATTATGTCCCGTTATGAAAGACTGTTTGGAGCGAGAGCTTCTGAAGGCTTTGAAGAATTGCCGTGTCTGAGGGGTCATGTGGAAAGGAACTGCGGACAGCGTGGAGGAGCTGAGTGACCCCTAGCTGACAGCCAGGAAGAGAACGGGGGGCCTCAGTCCTTTAGCTGCAGGGAACCGAATTTGGTCAACAACAGGGAGCTTGGAAGAGGACCAGAGTCCAGAGTGGAACACAGCCTGGGCCACACTGTGATAGCAGCCTTTGGGACCCTGGGCAGAGGACTCAACTGGGTCCATGGATCCAGGGAGAAAATAAGCATGGTTTGTTGTGAACCCCGAAGTTTATGCTAATTTGTCATGAAGCAATAGAAAGCGAAAACTGTCCCCATTCAGTTTCCTCCCCTCCACACTGGCCCCTCTTCTTGTCCATCCTCAAGGTCTGTCAGCCCCCGGGGGAGGGGGGTTCTTTCAGATGCTCTTTCAGATGCGGCAGTGCGATGCAAATTCCATGCAAATGCATCTCAAAGTGAAATTGCAAATCTTGCAAAAGATGTCAGTTGCCAGATAGTCAATAAAAGGGTTGCCTGAGAACTGTTCAAACCACTCTCCAGACAAATGAGGACTGGGCAGGGTTAGATCCGCTCATAATCGGCGAGGAAAACAACCAGCATGCTGACAAGAAACTGGCTTCACAAGAGGATTTGAATATCTTTGAATATTAAGAAACACATTTGAGAAAATGTAAGCCCTTAAATAATTTTTGCAACGATTTTCCTCATTCAGTAGTGTGTGTGCAAGTCAGAGGTGAAGGATGTCATCCTACTGTGTAGTCCTGTCAGAACAAAGGAAAAAGTACAATAAATCAATACTCCACTCTTACTCCAGTTTAAGAATTCAGAATTCAGCGTAACCTAAAGGTTTCACGTTTCAGTGTCTTTTTTTTTTTTTAAAGATTTTATTTATTTATTTGAGAGAGAGAATGAGAGAGAGAGAGAGAGCACATGAGAGGGAGGGTCAGAGGGAGAAGCAGTGTCTTATATTTCAAATAAGCTCATCTACATAACTTTTACTTTTTAAAAGACTGTCTTGGTCATCTCTTTTATTTGTTTATTTTTTTTCACTATTTGCTGTGCAGATTTGGTTCTTGTTTTCGGGGGCCTGGAATAGTACCAGCTGACCTGGATGACCGTCACGGAGGGCCTTCCGTATTGGGGGACTGTGTTATTCTGAGCCCCTCACAATAGCCAGGTTACCCGAGGATGGATTTCTGGGAAGGAACCCGGAACATCCAGTTTACTCCACTCATGGCTTGTGAGCCATCACCAGCTCTGACGCACCACGATTTACGTTTAGTACCTTCCTCAAGTGCACGCAGCGTGTTTTTTGGTGATGGCCTGACACGGGCGGCCCTCATGAAGGACTCTGGAGAATGCCTGGATAGAAACGAAGAAGTCCTGCTTCCCATCGATGTTGGGCTTGTGTTTTTCATGTTGTTTCCGTAACCGTTTAGATTTTCAGCCTCAGAGCTGTGGAGCGAGATGGGTTGGGAGCCACCAGCCTTTCTTATTGACTAGCCGAGGAAGCCAGGGCCCAGGGAGACTAGAAGTCAGTGCCATGTTGGTGACAACCAGGTCCAGAATGAGATCACTTATTAGCAGTAATCGCCACAGCTAGCTACAGAGCCGTCTGCTCTCGGACTGGATGTTTGGGTGCTGATGCGCACGCGGCATTCGGTCTTTCCAGTTGGACACGGTGCTGTCAGGTCAGAAGAGCCTGAGGGTCGGATGGGTCCCTTGCTTCAGGTGAGTGGAGCTGGGATTCGAGCCCCACTTTTCCTGACTCCAACACCTCTTTCCACATTGTGGGGTGTTCCAGCGAGCGTCCTTTCTGCTCCCCAGCACCGCGTCCAGTAGGGTAGGTAAGGTCCGCGTAGGACGCCTGCAGAGAGCCTGGCCGCCCTGTCTCCCTGCGGCCCCCTGAGCCTGCCTGAGGTGAGCAGCGGGGCTGACAGAAAGCTGCAGTCTCGTTCATCATGCAGCCGTGGGCCACAAGATCCTGGCTCGTGAATAGTCCAGATAGTCTCTCTCATTTTCTATTGCTGCCCTAACAAATTACCACAAATTTAATGACTCAGTGTGACCTTACGATTCTACACTTGTCTGTCAGGAGTCAGACATGGGTCTCCCTGGGCTAACATCAGGGTGTCTGCGGGGTCGTATCCTTTCTGGAGTGGAATCCATTTCCTTGCCTTTTCCAGCTTCCAGAGGCTCTGCTGGTATTTGTCTGCTCAGGGCCCCTTTCTGTCTGTCTGTTCAAACTCCGCCCTGTCACATTTCAGACTATTCTTCCATAGAAACTCCTCTTTTGCCTCCCTCTGTCACCTTTAAGGACCTTTGTGATTATGTTGGGCTGCAAGATAATCCAGGGTAATCTCTCCATAGAAGGAATCTTTTTTTCTTCTTTTTTAAAGATTCATTTATTTTAGAGAGCATGCATGCTCACGTGAGTGGGGTGGTGGGCAGAGGGAGAGAATCTTCAGGCCAGCTCCCTGCTGAGCGCAGAGCCACAGGGCACCGACTCCCTGAGATCATAACCCTCAGCCAAACCTAGAGTCAGACGCTCAGCTGACTGAGCCACCCAGGCTCCCCTGAAGGGCTCTTGACTTAATCACCTCTCCCAAGAACCTGGGCTGGGTAAAGTAACATATTCACATGTCCTGGAGATCAGGATGTGGACGTCCTTGTGGGGGTGGGGGCATTACCCTGCCTCTCCCAGTCTCTCAGTGACACTAGTTGGCAGCTTGTGTTCATTTTCTGCTAAACTGATTCCATCCTACTTTCCAGAACCTGTTGCTTTCATGAATTGCTCTTGTCTTCTGGTCGATGACTTGGTGACTTGAAGAGCTGTAGAGTCTTGATGGGGGTGATCGTGACAGCCACGGAGGTGAGGGGCTGGCCTGCTTCCTCAGTCTGGGCTCTGATGTACCCTGCTGTGCATACCGGGACATCTTGTCCCAACTGCACAGACTTCTGCCTCTGATTCTCCAGACGGCTGAGCATTCTCCCCTCTCTCCCAGTGCTGCTAGAATCACCAAGAAGATTACAACGTAATTTCTAGTAACAATTTTGCACCTAGACACAGTATAAAACCCAAAATAATAATGAGGTATGTCATAGGACTTGTGATGAAGGACCTATAAAAGCTTACGCACACAGCTTCTAGAAAGAATGCACGTGCACCACCTCCCTTCTCTAGAATCCGATTTCACTTCTGAACCTTTGGCTGACACGGCTTATCTCCTCTTCCAGGAGACAGTGAAGCTCTGAGGTTGTTCCCAAAATTTGCTAGGAGTACGTCCCGAAAGGGGGCTGAGCCTGCTGATAAGCTCTGCCTGGGACCAGAAAAGCAAGTTCTTTCCTTCTCCTTTCATAGTTGCTTTTCTTAACTTTGTGTGTGTGTGTGTATATGTAATATATATATATATATATATTACATATACACACACGTATAATTTGCAAATGTTAAGATAACACTTGTAATTATGGCATCAAGATAGGGCCTTCCTGGTGTGATGGGTCTATATCTGGCACCACTTGTTCCAGACCTTGGGAAACACACAGGGAAATGGCATTCTGGCTGACACCATGGTATAATGTGTGTCTTTGGGCAGAAATCTTAACGTTGCTGTGCTTGCTTCCAAGATGTTGTGATTGTCACCCACAGATGAGAGTTTAAACCCTGTGAGATGTTTCTACAGTGCATTGAATTATTTTAAAATAATAGCCCCTATTCTCTTTGATGTGAAGCCTGTTTCACATTTATTGTATCAAAGTGTTTTAAAAGATGCGGGGTGGGGAGGGGAGGAAAACAGAACTTGCCAGTGATCCCACTGGCCAGAAATAGCCACTGTAAAGCTTTTTGGCATATATCTTACAGGATATAATTTTAACAAAAAGAATATTTTTAACAAAAAGATCTCATGTAGAAGGTTTTACAACCTTTTCTTCACTTATTATTTCATAAAATTGCTTCATGGCATTAATCCTTTAACAGCATTGTTTTTTTTAGGATTTTATTTATTTGTCAGAGAGAGAGTGTGCACAAGCAGGGGGAGCCACAGAGGGAGAGGGAGAAGCAGGCTCTCTGCTGAGCAGGGAGACCACCGTGGGGCTCGATCCCAGGACCCTGGCGATCATGACCGGAGCCGAAGGCAGACGCTTAACCAACTGAGCCACCCAGGCGCCCCTACAGC
>NW_027397116.1:603744-697023 GCF_003265705.2 Callorhinus ursinus
GGGGGGGAGGGTCAGAGGGAGAAGCAGACTCCCTGCTGAGCAGGGAGCCCGATGCGGGACTCGATCCTGGGACTGCAGGATCATGACCTGAGCCGAAGGCAGTCGCCCAACCGAGCCACCCAGGCGCCCAACGGCATTGTTTTTAATGGCGAATATATTTACATTCTAGTAAATGGATATAGCATAATTATTTAACCAGGACCGTGTTGTTTGACATTTAGCTTGTTTCTAGTTTCTCATAGCTCCCTGTCAATATCCTTGCAGTTCTCTCATCGAATACATTCAGAATTATTTTTTTAGAAGAAATTACTAAATGGAATTGTTGCGTTCAAGGGTATGTAAAATTTTCGGGCTTTTGATACATATGTTGCCAAATTGTCACTCCCTCCCCAATCATACTCTTTAAACGTGAGAATGTGCTGGGTTCCCTGTCACTCTGTCCAGCTACAGATCCGTGAAGCTAGTTGACGAGAGGACATGGGACAGTTCACGGAAACATGGGTCCCAGATGGTGAGCTGGAATCTGATTCAGAGGGGTCTTGCTGTGGCAGCAGGAGTCCAGAGCCCATGACCACTTGTCTGCTGTCAGATTGAGAATTTCCCACTGACTGAGATGCCACGTGATGTGCTGGACGGAAAACCGGCTGTGTGTGCCCGTGCTTGATTCAGCTGCACTCCTGCAGCTGTGTGGAGATCAGAGCTATGGAGAACATTTGGAGGAGTTTCCAGGGCCGCGGAAATATGGTGGTATACCATCTTGTTGTCCTCAACCCCGGCTTCCCATTCTTACTTTGAGGAGGCCTCTTGCAGCAGGGAGAACTCTTAGCAGCCCAGAGTCAACCAGTCTAATTGCCCATGGATGGCTTTCCCACCTGCCTGGCGGAGAAAGCGGCTGGACTCTTGAAAACTGGGACTGATTCTCACTCCTACTTAGGGATCTCAACAGGAACAGCCTCTGGTCAAATGGCATCCTGGAGTTTTCAGATACAAGATGCTATTTTGCAGAAGCAAATGATGCCCTTTGCAGTCATTTTGCAAATTATCTGTGGCCCTTTAGGAAGCTTGATCGGTATTCTGTTCCACAAACTTCTGCTCCATGAGAATTCTTCCTTGATTTCTGTTGCTGGAGTTGGGCCCATACACAGTCTCTTTATAGGCCATTTTCGTGATGCTTGATTAATGCTCTACCCTTATAAGACCTGGACCACTGGGTTTATTGAAATGGGATTTTTCGAGTGCAGGCACACCACTCATGTTTGTCACGTGGCCTAAGACTCAACTCTGGCAAACACTGAGAATAGCTGGAGTGTGTCAGCTTCAGCACAAGAGCACGATCTGGCTGGTACTGTCGAATCTTTGGGAGAGATGACAGAGGTGGGTTGGAGATAGACTGCCTTGTAGTCATATCCTGTGTCATCCCTGAAGTGTAGTAGGTTTTGTTGAACAATACCAGTGAGATAACTGTTTTCATTTTTTCTTCAAAATTTGAACCACTGGGGCCCCTGGGTGGCCCAGTCGTTAAGCGTCTGTCTTCGGCTCAGGTCATGATCCCAGGGTGCTGGGATCGAGCCCCGCATCGGGCTCCCTGCTCGGCGGGAAGCCTGCTTCTCCCTCTCCCACTCCCCCTGCTGGTGTTCCCTCTCCCGCTGTCTCTGTCAAATAAATAAAATCTTAAAAAAAAAAAAATTTGAACCATTGGCTAATACTAAGATTATTTTGGTATGTTCCAGAAATACACAAATCTAGATTTGTATCCTAGTCTATGTGTTGTGATATTTATATCCTGTCATTTTGCCTTACGATAGAAGGTCTGAGTGATCTATCACATATTGGATGTGTTAGGTATTAATAACCACCCAGACCCAGAATTATCGCTTGAAGCTGCCATTATAAAAAGCAGAAATATCTAGGCAGACTTTATTCAAAACATGGAAAAAGTTTAAGGTGCTCATTTGCTTCTTGCTAACAAGTTATTATGGAGAAACTGGCGTATTTTTGTCAGTGGACTGCTAATTCTTAAGCAGCTAGTTTACTATAATTCAGATAACAAAGAACACACTTTTGTATACGGAGCCAGACTTCCCCTACTTAGAGAAAAGGACTGTGCCCGTAGTTTCAACAAATACTCATTTCATCAATGAATGTTTGAGTGACCTGACTCTGATCTGAACGCTATCTGATAGCGTTCTAGGCCCCGGGAAACCAATGGGTGAGGTCTCCAGTCTTCACGGAACTGATGTTAAAGTGGGGAAGACCGGTTACGGTACAGACATGTAACGAACAAGGTAATGTCAGGTAGTGGCTTAAGTCCTGTGGGGAAAATAAAATGATGTGACCAAGGGTGATGTGGGGGAGGGTGGAATGTCCTGCTTTGCAGCTGTCCGGGAAGACCTTTTGAGGGAGCCTGGATGTTGACCATGTTTGTTCATGGCTGAGGGATCAGCGCATACAAGATTGGGAGGCAGGCGTGAGCTTGGCCTCTTCCAGCAGCGGGAGGAATATTCATGTTGAGTGTGAGGTTGGAGAGAAGGGCCGGCCCAGATTGTGCAGGAACGTCGAGGCCCTGGCCAGTAAGGAGTCACCCACCATTTTATAATCTGGGCCTGCATACTGGCACCAGATGAGATTTTGTGGTGCTTTACTTTTTGTAGTTATTACAGAAATAATGTGACTTTTGTAGTACCTGTGCCCCATTTTCAGCCCTTCCCTGGCCAGGTGTGCACTGAACAGGATTCATCTCTCTCCTGTGGTAGCAGCCTCCCTGATCTCCAGGCTGGAAACTGGTTTGATGAGCCAGCCTTTTCGGCTTGGTTGGACATGTCAACCCCAGGGTTTCTCTCCTCTCTGAACACACGTCAGGAATTGGTAAAAGTCTGGTGGTTGTGAGCGTGGCAGTGGAAAGAGGGCTGTGATGCTAGGCTGAGCCTAGTTAAGCTTTTTGAAAATAGTGTCTATTTCCAGAAGCAAGGGAGAATCTCTGTTGCGTTGCCTTTCTGGAGTCCTGAACGAGGAGGGGCCCTGGCAGAGGTGTTCCCCCCCCCCAAGATCCTCTACCACCCCGTAGCCGAACTTGTCCACATTGACGCCGTTTAATAAAGCAGCTCATCTCTTGGCCTCAGTTTGATTATTCTTGAGCATTTCAGTATGCGCACACACCAAACCTGTTCACACAACAACATGCAGATTGGAAGGGACCCCTGAGTCTGAGAGACCAGTGCTGCTCCGAGGATCCTTCTGCCCCTTGCCCTGGCCCCTTGGCTTCAGCCTGCTAACCTCCTCCCCTGGGCAATGTTGTGACGACTCTTTCCTGAGTGCGCTTCTCCGGAGAGTCTTTCCTGCTTGAACTGCGTCCCAGTGCCCTGCAGTGCAGAAGTCTGGTAGGACAGCCCCTCAGCTTGCTTCTTTCTGTTTCCACAAACCCTCCATCAGCCATTTTGAGGTTCTGCCCCCAGCTGCCGGCTGCAGGCTCCAGCGTGGAGGTACCGTGGGAGGAGATTCCTGAGGCCTCCCAGGACTCTTAGTTTGTATACTTTGATTTACTGAGTTGCTTAAGGATCTGTGTTTGGGCTGGCAGAGGAAGATAAGAGATTCCAGAAATTCTTGCTTTCTCCCAGATAGCTGGCTAAATTCCCTTCCTTTCCCTCCTCCATGAAAGAGGCCTGGGGCCAGAGAGACTTGAGCTCAGATTGATCCTGTAATTGACCTCTTGGTGTTGGTCACTGACTCTTGGTCCAAGATGATTTATTGGCCCGTTAATTTTAATAATTATTGTGTTATTGTTACTGTGATGCTAGGCTGAGCCTAGTTAAGCTTTTTGAAAATAGTGTCTATTTCCAGAAGCAAGGGAGAATCTCTGTTGCGTTGCCTTTCTGGAGTCCTGAACGAGGAGGGGCCCTGACAGAGGTGTTCCCCCACCAAGACCCTCTACCACCCCGTAGCCGAACTTGTCCACATTCACGCCGTTTAATAAAGCAGCTCTTCTCTTGGCCTCAAAAAGCTTAACTAGGCTCAGCCTAGCATCACAGTAACAATAACACAATAACAATAATTATTAAAATTAACGGGCCAATAAATCATCTTGGTCAGAAGGACCAAGAGTCAGGCCTTTGTAACAACAAAATGTTACGCCACTTCATCCGGCTGAGGCCTTACTCTGTCGATGGAGAATTGGATAATGTAGGCCCACGTGCTCGGCTACATACTGGCATGTGGTTGGTGCTCAACTACTGGGTTCACTTCTGCTCAGGTAGGAAGTGATGGTCCATTGCAGGTAAGGGAATTGTTTGGGGTTTTCAGTCAATGACCATCTCTTTGGCTTCCCAGCTCTGTTTCCTGGATCACTTCAATGGTCTAGGCCGGTGAGTCCCAAAGTGTGGTCCCTGGACTGGCAGCATTGGGCTCACTTGGGAATGCAGTAGAAATGCAGAGTCTCAGGCCCCACCCAAGAACTACCGAACCAGAAACTCCGGGGCCAATAATCGGCTTTCACAAGCCCTCCAGGTGATTCTGAAGCAGTGCTGGTCTGGACCATCAGGCGAACGTTCTCAGGGATTTTTCAGGATATATCTCGGACTCCAGTGTGAAACTTGGTGCTCTTGCGGTGGTTCTGTTGAACTGGAAAAGGTCTCAGGAGTGGTTTGTGGTTTGGTTATGTGATTAAACCAAGAATGTGTGGTTTGGTTTTGATGATTCGCTGGTTGGAAGGAAGGCCTTTTGAGCATAGCGCAAGACCTGGTGGGGCAGGCTTGGAATTGAAGTGGAATGATGAGCAAAGGGGCAATTACGGATTGTAAATTCAGAGCAAGAGGTACAAGTAACACTTGTGTTAGGGAACCAGGCTGAGAGCCTTGATGGCTGCCTTCACTCCCATGGAAGGGATGTCCCCCTCATGTGGCTTTGGACCAAGACTTCTCTGGTCTGTGCCTCGATGGGCAATGCACATTTGCATATAGGATTCTGCTTCTCTGTGCTTCCACTGATGGCCACTCCCCTTCTGATGTGGGTAGGAGCAAATATAGATGCAGATTTTACAATAATCTAAGCTGGTTATGGTCTGTTGTACCAGTCTGCATACCTTTCTCTGTATTTGTTAGGTGATTTTGCATCTTTCTGCGTGAATCTGACATGTGTTTGAATTTTAAGTTAAATGTTCAGCCGGAGACCTGACCTGCTTGTTGCCACCTTCTTGTGGGACAGAAGGTATTTGCACCTCCTTTACATACATACCGCCCATGGAAGAGACAAGCCGGTGTTGAGCCCAGTCTCCTGATTGCAGCCAGACCCTGGGACGTCCCTCTCTGATCCCCTGGGTAAATGGCTAGGATGTGCCCATGTGCAAGGAACCCACAGCCTTTGCTGAGAAATCCCTGTGTGAGAGAGAGTACCACTGTTGGAGAACACTCAGTATGTTGAAGGGAAGTTTTGACAGTTAAGGGTTTTTCTTAACTGTTACTGAAAGATAACTCTCAGGCTATCGGGGATACCCAGATGCCTTCAGAAGCAGTGCTCTTGTGGCTGGAAAGTGGCTGAAGTTGGGAGCCTGGACTGTCCTGTAAGAAGAGGCAGCTATAGACCCCTTATTTTAGATTATTTTTTAAAAGATTTTATTTATTTGAGAAAGAGACAGCACGTGTGAGTGGGGTGGGGGAGGGGCAGAAGGAGAGGGAGAAGCAGACTCCCAGCTGAACAGGGAGCCTGACGCCGGGCCAGGGCCCAGGACCCCGGGATCACGACCTGGGCTGAGGGCAGATGGGCCCAACCGACTGAGCCACCCAGGTGCCCCTAGACCCCTTGTTTTTAATTCCGCTTAACAACAACAGGTTGTCCCTTTTGGAATCTCTTAAGGCCACCTTTAGGGCTGTCCCAGCCTGAAGTGGAGATATGCTGAGGTGAAGGGAGATAAGATTCTGGGCATTCAGGACCAGAGTATGTCCCAGTGCCCTGGCTTATAGGGAGGAACCCAGGGCGCTCGGAGCCGACGGGAATGTGGGTGGCTGAAAAGCCGCTAGGAGGGAGAAAGCGGGAACGGCCCGAGGGCTTAGCAAGGGAACTGAATCAGCAATCAAGCCTGAGCAGAGGAAGGAGAGGTGTTCAAGAATTTGTGTTGTTGGATAATTATGTGTGCTTCCTTTTTCTCTTTGCCGTTTACTACGTGTTCGTCTATTTTGCTGAAGAGCGGCCAAAAGGCTCTGAATTTTCTTGGCTGCTGTTGGAATTTAGTTGGGTTGTCTGTTCCCTTCCCTGACCATTCCCTAAAGACTCTCTCCTGATTTCCGAGGGGACCAGGGAAAGGGGGCACTTCTGAGAAATCGAGCCAGATCTTTTCTATTTTTTTCCAGACTCTTCTCCTAAAGCCTGGATCCCTCCTTTCTCACTAGTGCACCCCCCCACCCCAACTGTTAGATTCTTGCTGCTCTGTTTTCCATTTCTAGATGGATGTTTCTTTCCTTTCTTTTTAATTAAGAGATTACCTTTCCATCTGAGCCGCTGGCAAGTATTTGCCAGAAGATCTAAGGCAAAGCTGCCAACTCACCGGAGCGTGACACAGCTGCTGGGACTGCCCGTCACCTGGGCTCCGTGGAGATGCGAGGCTGTCACTTCAACAAGCGTCAGAGAGACATACTCTGTGTGCAGAGCTCCCCATGCATGGCCCTAAATAAATATCCCTGACGGATCTGCCCTGTTTCCCATCTCTGACTCCTTTTTTTAAAACATGATTTCCCAACTTTACTATCACTCCCTCCCTAGACTCCTGTAGATTCCCTTTCTTCTCTCCCTCTTTCCAGCAAAATAAAGAACCAGAGCGCCCTAGTGTCGAGCAGGGAGTATATTCCCGTGGCCAAGAGCAGTTTGCAGGCGCACTCTGCCCAGCCTGGCGGACGATGGAGAGCCTGGTTGGTCCGTCCATGTAGGTTGTGCCGTCTGGGTCCGTTTGGGGGCCCCTCCCCGGCTAAGGAGAGTCCTCTCCATATTGAACTAATCTTCAGTGCTGGCTGTGCAGGTGTTTTGTTTTGAGATCTTTGCTCAAAGGGCACTGTGGTTTCTGCTTCCCCTGTTGGATGTTCTGTGTCTGTGGAAAGTTCCCTACAACCTTTCAGGGTTTGTACTCTGTTCCAAAGCGGCTCTTGGAAAGGGAAATGGTCTTTTTTTCTGAAAATGATCTCACAGATGATCAAAAGGAGCACATGAAAACCGGGGTGTGGGGCTGGTGAGGTTGCCAGTGTTCTCTTTACCTTGGGTCTGGGCTCCTAGGTTTGAGACAGTGTCTCGCCAATAGTCCTTGGCCGTCCTTGGGGATTGGGGCTGGAGAGATACAGGAGGGGAGGGAGGAGGGGGATATTAATGCTGTGAGGAAGTCTAACCTCTGTTTTATCCTAGGAGAGGCATGAGAAATTGGGTCGAGATACTCAGTCTTGAAAAAGCTTGTGAAACGAGGGCTCGCGGTAGTGCATTCTCTTGTAGGGTTTGGCCAGCACTGTCTTGGGTGCATGGCCTGGCTGATGGAGAGGAAGCCCATCTGCATTGGAATTGCTCCTGCCTAGTAGCAGGGGAAATGCCGGAGAGGGCATTCTCTGAACATTAGGCTGACACTTAGTAGCTCTGTGATCTTTGTAAAATGTGCCTTTTTGGATGAAATGGGGTAGGGGTGGTGACTGGAGGGCTCTCTGAGGGTTACGTGAATACTTAGTCTAGGGCCTGGCTTGCAGTAGGTGTGCAGTAAATGGAAGCTGTCATTAAGAATAACAGTACTGGGGCACCCAGCTGGCTCAGTCAGAGGAGCATGTGACTCTTGTTCTCGGGGTTGTGAGTTCGAGCCCCATGGTGGGGGTAGAGTGAACTTACCAAAAAAACCCACAAAAAAACAAAAAATCCCACCCCAAACCACTATTAATGATAGTAAAAAGGGGGTGCCTGGGTGGCTCAGTTGGTTAAGCGTCTGCCTCCGGCTCAGGTCATAATCTCAGGGTCCTGGGTTCGAGTCCTGCATCGGGCTCCCTGCTCAGTGGGGCGTCTGCTTTTCCTTCTCCCTCTGCTGCTCCCCTTGCTTGTGCTCACTCTGTCAAATAAAAAAAAAAAAGATTATCAGGAAGAGAAAGTGAAGAGCCAGCACTGAGGATGACAATGGGACCCTGCGCCTAAGAGGTGACTAAGGCACCCTCGGCACTGCTGCATCATGATTCCTTGGACAGGACATGGCCACCGCAGGGCCAGATTCCATTTCATTCCAGCTGGCCTAAGTAACCCCAGGGCTCTGGAACTCTCAGAGGCCCAGCCAGGAGAAGAGCTGACCGGGAGATGCAAGACCAGGAACTGGGAAGAGAATGTATAGAAAACCCAAATCTCAACAAACATTTAGACTCCAGCACCTGCCCCTAACCCCCCAGGCACATGACCGACCCCAAAACCTATGTTCCATCAGCAACGACATTCTTGTCTCATGTACCTCTTTATCCAACAGTCAAATTCATTTAGTTTTTCTGACAATGGCTTACTTTTTCTTTTAAAACCAATTACATACCTGGCCCTGGCCCGTGACCAAGGGTGAACGGATATAATACGTGGCATATGGTTGCTCTCAAGACTCTGACAGTCTGGTTGGAAAGCTACAACTATCCCACAAAGATTCGATCCCAGAACAAGGGCTTCTGGGCTATAAAATGCAATAAGCCTGCGTGAACGGGATTCTCATGGCCCGAGGGGCTGGGAAGGAACACAGGAGGGGAGAAAGTGATGCTGAATGGTAACAGAAAAGATGAATGGCATTTTAAAACAAGAGCCAGAGCATGAATAAAGGAAACGATGGGACAAATAACATGGTAACCGGGGAGGCAGGAAGACGGTCCCAACAGGTACCCAGCCTGAATGCAGGACAAGATGCGCGCACCATAGGGTGGAACGGGAAGTCTGAGAACAAATGTTAGAAGTCAGTTAGCAGAGTTTGTTCATTTATTTGTTCAGTGCCTAGATACTGAGACTGTCCTACGTGCCAGGCATTGTGCTGGGCGCTGGGATGCAATTTAAAAGGTCAGGGGTTTCAGGGACCTCACAGTACGGCCTCGCGGAGTCCACAAACACACTGGCAATTAGCGGACAGAGTGATACACACTGAGCACGAAGGCCTGTGGGACAGTGAAGAAGGGGCACCGACTTCATGCTGTTAAGGAAAACAGGAATATGGGTATCTATTATCAATACTGTGGTTATTTTATTTTTATTTTAAGCATTTTATTAGAGAGAGAGCAAGAGCATGAGCAGAGGGGGAGAGGGAGAAGCAGACCCCCTGCTGAGAAGGGAGCCTGATGCGGGACTTGATCCCAGGACCCTGAGCCACCCAGGTGCCCCACCTCCTGAGAGTTTTTCCACTGTTCAAAGAGTTCACATTTCTTCAACGTGGTGAAGGAAAATGTGGGAAAATGAAAATCCATCCACTGGCTCTGGGTGGGGGGCAACGTGTTTGGCAGTTGAAAAGGAAACACGTATGGCTCATGGTACCGGGGGGGCTTACCAGTTATGTTGTGGGTTTTATTCATGCACACTCTGTTTATGTCTAAATCAGGTTGGTTGATTCCAAGCTGTTTCTGTATTCTGTGTGATTGATACAGAGTGATCGATCGATTCACTCAACCTGTTTTTTGAGGCCAGAGGGACAGCAGAGACCTCTGTGCCGCTGGGATCTCAGGGGTGCAGGGTGGAGCCCATAGACGCCGCTTTGCTGATGCTGCACAGGGAGGGAGGGGTACAAATGGGAAGCCGGCCCGCAGGACCTGGCAGCCTGGTCTGGGACTGGTGAAGCCGGGGATGGAGGGAACCGCTGGGAAACAGCGGGAAGGAGGTGCTGGAGGCACGTCCCATGACCGCCTGGGCTATGCAAGACACCCTCTGACAGAAATAAAACAGAAAAAATAGTATCCCATCATAATAAACATTGAAATCCTTGTAAAGCGGCTGTCTGGAGGGAGCAGACTGCCAGGCATTTAGTAGATGGTCCGTCCACACTGGTGGAGTGAATGAATCCGGGGCAGAGCGGGCTGGAGGCCCTGGGGGTTTTGTCCCTCTTGTTTTCCACACCCAGCCCTTTGGCTGGTCCACGCAGCACCTTTTCTTTGCCTGCTGTAACTTATGAGAAATTTTGAAGAGCAGCGAAATAGTTTAGGGGTGGTGTTCCTTTTATTTCCCCGTTTCATTGTGAGTTAAGGCCATGGACTACGTGGGCGTTTATTGGCAAGTGCAATAAAACACACCTTTTTGAGGCCAGAGTCCATTTCTTTGAGTAATAATTAACTGACCTGCCATTGACATGGTCTTGGGCGCTGTATGGTAAATAATCAAGAAAAGCTCAGTCTTTCTTCAGGGAGCATTTTCAGGCCAGTGCAAAGACCACCCACAGTCAAACCTGAAGGGTGGTGTTTTGCCCGCATGCGGGCAGAAACAAAGGGAAGAGGTCCTGCTGGCTGTGTGTTGCCATGTTGAATTGCATGATGCTGTGGGCCCCCCCCTGGATTTCCTCATGCCGGGGGAGGGGGCTGCCTGGTGAGGAGCCTGGGGTGGGGGCCCCCTCAGCAGCCTGGACGTCCCCGCTGCTGGCTTTTTGGGGTCTTCCCTGCGAGTTTTCAGGTCTGAGTGTTTGGGAAATGGAACAAGTGGCTTGAGCCTGGTCTGTCCTTAAAGTAAGTCTCAAGAACTAAGTGAAGTGCTTTTCAGTTGGAAGCCGGTGGGGGAGGAGCCTGGGACGCAGACTTGAAAGTAAGGCAATTTTGGGTCTGGTTTCCCTGCCTCTCTCTCTCTCTTTTTTTTTTAAAACTTTTTATTTATTTATTCATGAGAGACAGAGAGAGAGAGAGAGAGAGAGAGAGAGAGAGAGGCAGAGGGAGAAGCAGGCTCCCAAGGAGCAGGGAGCCCGATGCGGGACTCGATCCCAGGACCCCGGGATCATGACCTGAGCCGAAGGCAGAGCTTAACCATCTGAGCCACCCAGGCGCCCTCCCCGCCTCTCTTTAGGCTTAGGCGAGAGGAAATGACGTGCTCTGGGTGCCTCAGGGCCAGACCTAGAGCCTGGGTTGCCTTCGCCGAGGGTCTTCCCGCCACCAGGCACCAGCTGTCTGAGGAGCGTCCAGCGCTCCTGGCCCCTGCCCTGCCTGGGGTCACACTGCGCTCAGGCTAACTTGTGTCCCTGAGGCTGGTCTTCAGGGCTCGGATGGAGAGAGCTTCACAGCGGCGTGCCCTCAGGGACGCTTACTCGGCCTGCTCCGTTTCCCCCCTCCCCTAACCCCCAGCCCCAGCTGCAGGCTCTGACCTGGGAGGCTTTCTAAGAAGATGCAGAAGGAGGGATGAGCCAAGGGATGTAGGGAGAGAGTGGGCTGTCCTGATACTCATTTAGGGGCTGGGGGCGGGGGCAGAGAGAGAATGACGTTTTAACTGCCGACTGGGGTGTCAGGCCTGTAATCTTCCCTGATGGTCCTCCGTATCTGCCTGTCTTCGGAGTCATCTGCATGTGAATCCGAGGCGCTGAGGCTTGAAGTTTCCGATCTTGTAAGAGCCTGTCAGTCCCGCCTTTTGTGATCTTGCCCTTGGTGAACAGAGGGTAGGACCTGGCTGTTTCCAGATCTGCTTTTAAGAAACTCGAGGCCAAAGTCAACCCGGAAAGAAACCTGAAGACATGCTAGGTTTCTGGGTGGTTCTTGCTGACCTCGCTGAGGGATGGGCCTCGGGAGGACCTGGGAACTGGCTCCCTTTTCTCCCCAAGGTTTCAGAAGTGGGCCGCACCAGCGCGGGCTTTGTTGGTGTCCGGGTAATGCCCATCAGCAAATCATTGCATTGTCTCAGAATTCCATTTAATTTACTCCTCCTTCTGCTGATTTATGGATTGACTGATATTTTTTGAGAGCCTTCTCTATGCTAGCACTGGAGGTAAATTGGCAAACCAGACGCACTCAGTGCCTGTCTCGAGACCTTAACGGACAGAGTCCCCCATTTAGATGTGGCCCCTGAGGTCAGAGAGGGGAGGAGTCTAATCAGTCTCAGGGTTAGGGGCCTCAGCTTCCCAGGTAGATAGCAAGCAGCTGGAGGGCGGGAACAGGGTTTGTCCTGTGTTTTGTTCTGCAAGCCATAGCCACGTAGCAAACACGGTTGGACTGATTAAATATGGCGGAGATACTCCTTACAGCTCCTCGCCCCCAGAGAGGTTCCAGTCCCCTGCCTCCCAGGCGGTCGGCATGGGGATGTGCCCCTGCAGCTCTAGGTTACATTTGATCATCAAATCTCCCAGAGTCCGCTTCTAGAATTACGCGGAGCCTGAGGTAGGAGGAGACAGAATGGAGATTTTACTGTCGGAAGGGAGTCTTGCAAAGACGTTCCTTAAAGAGCGGGAGAAGGGAACAGCATCATTTATGGGTTTTCTGCTATGCTGGGTGTGCTGTTTGCTTCCTCAAACTGCATTTGTTTTATTTAATCTTTTAAACCTTTGTAAGGATCAGGGCGCCTGCGTGGCTCTGTTGGTTGCGTGCCTGACTCTTGATTTTGGCGCAGGTCATGATCTCAGGGTCGTGAGATCGAACCCCACATTGGGCTCCCTTCTCAGCATGGAACCTGCTTCTCCCTCTCCCTCTACTACTCTGTCTCTAATAAATAAATGAAATCTTAAAAAAAAATTGCCCCTGCCCCCTTCTCAAAAGAAAAGAATCCCAAACCTTTGTAAGATGGTATGATCTCCGTTTTGCCGAGGATATACAGAAAATCACTCGCAGAACTGGCTGAAGCCTTGTGTCCCTGTGTCTTCTACTACTTTTCCTGGCCCTTCTGGGGAGTATACAGGGGTAGAGGAGCTCCGAGTGATTTTTGTGCTTTCTCTTACCCAGAAGTATCTGGGAGACTGGAACTCCTAGGAATTCCCTTGATGATCCGTGGAGAGCAGAGCGTGGGTTTCCTGTGTTGCGTCTGTACGAATTCTTGTAAATTCTCCCGTCCCCAGAGTGAGTGCCGACAAACCACCAACCTTAGGAGCCAGCCCTCAGGTGCTCCTAGGCTGGGGTACAATAGAACGCGCTGGTTTTAACATTTAAGTAATTTGTGACGAAAACACTTAATTCTGGGTTTGAGGACAATTGTAGAAGACCGGCCTAATTGATTTCCCTGCTCGAAATTAAGAACTGTGAATTCTGTATGCAAATGCAAATTAAGCAGGATACAAAGGACCTCGGTGGTCCCAGAGCCCAGAGGGCAGGTGATGCCGCCGGCTTTGTGGGAGGGGGCGGGAGCTGAGCTGGTGGCGGATGCTGTTTGGTACTGGGGGTGGCTCACCGTGGAGAGATTTTAGTAAACCCGTCTCACTTCCTCTGCTTCAGTTCTCCCATCTGTGAATTGGGAGAACAAGTGGCCGGCTGTTTTCCTTCGCTTTCTTGGTGCTGCCGTATCCAGAAGTCATGCTTCCCTGGGGGAAGGATCCGCCGGCCGCCCAGACTGGGGAAAAGCCAGAGTGTGAGTGTATGGTCACTGCGGGTCCATGTTGGGTGGTTTGCACCCTCGTGGCCTTTGAGTCATTGCATCAGGCCCAGAATTTGGCTTTTTAAAGCTTCCCCTGACCTTCCCTCAAGACCTCTTTGTTGACACAGGAAGAATCCTGAAACCTCGCATTTCACCTCCTAAAAGGCTACGTGTTTTCTGAGACGGTGAGCAGGGCTCTCTGACTCCCTGGGGTGTAGGCCACCCAGCCTTGCTGGGCCCATGAAAACTGGTTGGACAGAAACCTGACTCAAGTGCCCCCGTGTATTTTGTGAGACCCTGGGGCCTGGCCTTGGAAGCAGGGGATTACCTCCAGAGAGCTTCTGCTGTGTCTCCCCTGGCACCCCTCCCCTGGGCTTTAGAAAGTTCTGGACTTGGTTCAGAGTGAAGTTGAGTGTGACCTCACCCCTGAGGAATTCTTTGTGGGGAGGGGGTGGGGCTGGTGGGAGGATGACTTTTGGAGAACCAGGAGCTCTCAGAAGATAGAGGAAGCTTATATTTTTGTGGTGAATTCCATCTCTGTCTAAGGAACCAGAGCTGCTCTCTTCACTTCTGCTCTGAGCTGGAAGGAAATGGGAACTTAGGCCGCATTAATAGAGGTGCTATATCTAGAAGAAGGGAGGTGAGAATCCCATTCTCTTGGTGTAAGTTATTAGACCATACCTGGAGCACTGTGATGAATTTAGAACACCTTTTTGAAGAGCTGCAGACGCACTGGAGCATGTTCAGAGAAGAGTGGAAGAAGCCACGCTGGTCTGTGGGGACGGCTGGGAAAATGGATTTGAAGCTGGAGAGGGCAAAACTCAGGTTGTGACAGGGTCTTAAATGTTGAAAGGTTGTCCTGGTGATCCATGTGGAAGGATCCCACAGGTTCTTATATTGGAATCACAGAATTCTTGAATCAGGCTTTAAGGAAAGAGATTTTAACAGGAGGAAGAATGACTTTCATTTGGCCCAGAGGGGTAGTTTTCCTGTGTTTTCCTTGACCATCAAAGTGTTGTATTCATTGTAGAGCATTTGAAGAGGAAGGAATTAAAAAAAAAAAATGAAGTAACTGTGATATACCCCTATTCAGAAGCAGCTACTCCTAACATTTGGCCCACTCTCTTCTATTTTTGTGTATTTTACTTCTCTTTACAAAGTTAAAATCATAGTGCCTAAAAAATTTCAAATCTTAATTTTTAAGTAAGGGAAAACATTTAACCTTACATTTAATAATTTGGGGGTCAAGGTACTCTTTCAATGGTTTCATAATATTCTATCCTTAAAGATAAAATGTGATTTTACCTAACATTTCATCCAGCGTGGGCCCTTCCATTTCTTTCCTGGTTTGTGCTTCTACAACAAACATCATTATGTATAAATCTCTGTGTATGGTTTGGGTTATTGCTTGGATTAAGTTCCTGGAAGTGAATTTGCCAGGTCAAAGTGAAGGAACAATTTTGAACTCTTGATACATATTGCTATATGGTTTACCAGAAGTGTTATACCAATTTACGTTTGGTATCCGTTTAAGATGCATTTTTCCAAATGATCAGAAAACTTAATCTCAACTGCCTTGAATAAGAACAGAAGGTATTGGCTTATAGAACTGGGGAGAAAGATGTAGGGCAGAGCTCCGCCTCAGGTGTGGCTGGACACAGGGGCTCAACTCGGGTCTCTAGGACCTGGCTCCCCCCTTCCCCATCACAAAGGGTTTGTTGGCTACCAAGGGCCACCGTGGGTGGTTGGTGGCCTTTATGGGTGTGTGCGTTTGGGGGTGGTGGCTGTGGTTGAGGGGTAGTGTCTTCAAGATTGGTCTCAACACTGAGAGGCTGTCACAGGATCCTGCTTATTTCTTTGGTCCCGTTTGATCTACCTTTGTTGACATGAAGATGTTTTCCTGTGAAATGTTTTATTATTTTTTAAATTTTATTTATTTGCGATAGCGAGAGAGAGAGAGAGAGAGAGAGCGAGCGCACGAGTGGGGGAGAGAGGCAGAGGGGGAGGGAGAAGCAGACTCCCCACTGATCAACAGTGGGGTGGGGGCTCCATCCCAGGACCCTGGGATCATGACCTGAGCTGAAGGCAGGTGCTTCAGTGACTGAGCCACCCAGGTGCCCTCCTGTGAAATGTTTCGTTAGATGAAGGAGGTAGATGTAGAGCCCTTAAGGGCTTGTCCATTGGTCCATCTCGCCCTTAAGGGCTTGTCCATTGGTCCATCTCTCCATTTCTGTGCTCATCTATTTGTCTCTTTGTTCATCCGGGTGATGTAGTGGACTGAGCCTTGAGCTACGGGTAAAGGATGTGGGTCCCCCTCTGGGTTCCAGCACTGTCCCCCTAAAGCAGTGTGCCCTAAGGGCAATGACAAAAGTGTAGCTGGGGTGGGGAGCAGGGGAACTGTTTCTCCCCCTGGGGCACATCCTCCAAAGCATTTACGTTTTCAGCAAATTTTAAGGGCCACATTATGATGAAAAGGCATCAGAGTGAAGGAGCGCGGAAGCCAGGCTTGGAGCCCCCCCGGGGAAGAGCATCAACGAGGACAGTCTTTTTTTCTAACCGACTTTCCCACTCCACCCCAAGGCCGCTCACCATGACTTCAGGACCTGACTCTGGATCTGCTTTCTGAATACCCCCTCACTACTTCAGGGGGGCTAATTCCAGTTCTGTGCTCCCAGAGGCTTGTGTGGGGCGGGGAGCACTGCATGAGGGTAAGATGATGCTTTAAGTGCTGAGCACCTAGGACATGAAAGCTAGCTCGCCTTGCTTCTGACAGGAGCTATTCTAGCCCACCCAACAGGCCCCAGGGGAACTGGCCTTTTTCCTCTTAGATAGAGAAGCCCAGAAAGAAGATTGGTGGGATATTCAAGAACCACTGAGGGTCAGCACATAAAGATCTGTACGTCCAGAAAAGCACACAGTAAATGCAGATTCTTGTCCACGTCACTGCCGCCACGGGCCCCTGTGGCTTGGTGGACGTTCCCACAGCAGTTTGGCCTTGCTGCCCTTGACCGTGTCCTCCGGAAGCCATGTGCCCTGCACCGGCCTTGCTCTTGGGATGATGCAAACTCTCTCATTGTAGCTGGAAAGGGCCCATGAGAACGATTGGGCTCCAGCTGGTTTCTCCACCTGCTTTTCCTCTTTCTGCTGCTTTGCAGGATGGTGGGACTTCCTTCAGCTGTACCATGCTCTCCCTTGCTTCCAGACCTTCCACGTGTAGTGTGTGGCTCCTCACCCCCCACTCCCCCCAGAGCTCTTAGTCCTCTTTCAGATTTCAGCTTACATGTTGCTTCCTTCGATTTTTGTCCATCTTGGGATCCGGAGACTGAAGGACTCTCACTGGGGGTGGGGAGACTAAAAATGGCTTATGTGTTTGCTTCCTCTGGGTGGCCGGTGACTGGGCACGAAACCCAAGTGCCACAGGTGGCCGGGGGGCGGGTCTCGGAGTGGGGCAGTCGCTCTGAGCACAGTTCGCAGCGGGAGCTGGGAGGAAGGTGGCCCACAGCCTCCTGTCCCTTTGGCATTGTGCCCGTCTCCTTTGGGCACATTCTAGGTTAGCGCGTCTTGCTCCGTCGCGTGGCATCCCAGCTGTTGGAGTGGTTTTTGGAAGTGAGTAGGATGGAAGAATTTCTGAGATATGAAGCTCCAGCTTGCCTTAATTCTTAGAAATGATGATGATTCTGAATCACCCGGTTGGTGTTGCTGCAATTTTCTGGGGATTATATGTGCACACGTGTGGCTGTGGGTGCTTGTGTGGGATGTGAATGGGTGGTGATTTATTTACAGGGTAGGAACAGGGAACTTGGAGAAGCAGCTACTAAAATTTACCCTAGATTTTTGCAGAAGGGGCTAGGAAGATAACTGGGCTCCCTGTACAGCAGAGCCTTCGTGAGACTGAACGACACAAGGCATTGAAGGGTTTTGTAAAACCTTATGTAGCATAAATGTGTTGCCAGAAATCCTAGTGCTCATCAGTTGGTCCTGGAGATGAAACCGAACTGATGCCTCGCTTCTTAAGGGATGAGAACATGAACCGCAGACAGGAAGATGTTTCCTGGTGATTATTTATACGTTTATTGAGCAAACATCTGTTGATGATCGTGTTGGGCTTGCTTGTGCCCGCGTACACATTACCTCATTTCTTCTCACAATTCCAGGATCGGTTCAAGTTTTATTTTGGGAGTTTTTAAGAAGTAGCTTTGAATTTGTTTGAGGAGTTGTGGACGTTTATCTAACGGGGAGCGGTGTTGACTTGTGCCATCTGATTGCAGGGCAAAGCATTAAAAGCAAGCTTGGATCGCTCTCTCTCTACCTGCCATGCCCTCTTTTTTTTTTTTTTTTTTTTTTTTTTCCCTTTTTCTCCCCCCTCCTTTGGCAGAGTAACCGTGAAGTGAATGGGGACCGGAGAAAGCAAAACTTGTTAAACCAGATGCCTCTTGGAAATGGGACTCCGTGTTACAGGGTTTCCTTGTGTCTGTCCCAACACGACGTAATATTGCGGGACTGATGCTTCCATCTGTGAGTTCCATCCAGAACAACCTAACAGCTTCTCTGGGGAGTATGCTGGTGTCATCACTGTTAGATCTTTTTATTAGGGAAGACTGTGGAGATGTGCGGAAGGCGTGCTCAGCCCAGAATTGCAGGTTTGGAAATTGCAGCTGCCTTGCCATAGGTCGGCGCACACAGTTCTGAACACTGCGACGACCTTGTGTGTGCCACGAGCAAGTGGTGCTTTGGGAGCCTGTCAGTGGCTCTTTATTTCTCGTCTTCAGCCGTCTCCTCAAACTATTTCTGAAGGTTTGTTCCTCCCACACTTTAAGAGGATTGTTTCCGGTGATGGGACCTGTGCTTGCTTCCCTAACATGCTGACCAGGAGTCTGCGTGCACCGGAGATCCTAGTTCTTCATCTGTTGGGCCACTTTATCTCGGTGGAGCCACCTGTTTGTACTGCTCAAGTGAAGATCACTTTTTTTTTTTTTTTAAGACTTTATTTATTTATTTGACAGAGACAGAGATAGTGCGAGCAGGAGCACAAGCAGGGGGAGTGGGAGACGGAGAGCCGGCTTCCCGCCAAGCGGGGAGCCCGACGCGGGGCTCGATCCCAGGACCCCGGGACCACAACCTGAGCCGAAGGCAGACGCGCAACGACTGAGCCACCCAGGCGCCCCTGTGAAGACCACTTTCGAAGCAACTGGGCGTCCTCTCTTTACCTTTTGAAAGGGAAAACAGTGACACACAACCTTTCAGGGAATGTTAACATAAGTAACTGGAAAACTCAGAGAAATGGGGGAAAAAGGAATATGAGGGAAGAAAACCAAGGCAGTGTTGAGCCAAGTCTTTGGATTAGGACAAAGGGACCTTTAATTCGGGGAGCGCTGGAAAGGGAAGTGGACTGAGGCATTTAAACCTATTTCCACTAAAAAGTATTTTTCTGAGGCCCTGATTTATAGATCTTGACTCTGGTGGGTTGATCAGATTTGTAGGACGATGGTGTTTTCGGCTGCTTAGGCTGCAGACGAATTCACCACAACAGAAAAACCCAAACAACAGAAATTTATTTTCTTACAGTTCTCAAGATCTAGCTCCTGGCAGGGTTAGTTTCTGGCAAGGCCTCTTTTCCTGGCCCGTGGGCAGCCTCCTGCTCCGTGGGCAGCCTCCTGCTCGCTCTGTCCTCACCTGGTTTTTTCTCTGTGTGTACACACTCTGGGTGTCCCTTCCTCTTCTTCTAAGGACACCAGCCCTATTGGATTAAGCTCCACCCTTATGACCTCATTTAAGTTGAAATCACCTCCCTGAAGGTTCTGTCTCCAAATACAGTCACTTTGGAGGTTAGGGCTTCAACCTATGAATTTTGGGGAGACCCAGTTCAGTCCATAACAGAGAGAAAGCTGCTACAATTTAAGGGTCAGCAAACTAGTCCTGTCACCGGCTTTTGTAAAATTGATTGGAACACAGCCGCTCCCATTCACGTGTAAATATTCTGCGGCGGCTTTTGCGCTCTAAGGGCAGAGTCGAGTGGCTGTGATAGTCTGTCCTGCAAAATCCTCAGCTATTTGCTGTCTGGCCTTGTACAGAAAAAGCTTGCCAACCCCTGAATTGGCTGAGCCTCCTTCTAATAAGAGAAGGGATTATCGGGTTTTGTATCCGGGAATTCTCTTTATTGACATACCAGTAGGCATTGTTTGTCATTTACAAATTAAATAGGATGGGAAGGAGGAATGAAGAATTGCCCCGTGGCCGGTAGGTCATGCCAAGTGGCTGATCCACATCAGGGTGACTGGAAAAGGTAGCTGTGGTTGGAAGACATTGCTGCGTGACCGTGGGAAATCCACTTTTCATCTCCGAGTGAGCCTTGGTTTCTCCCACTTTAAAATGGAAAATAGGGGGGACCTGTCTCATCCTTGCTTGGATCCCGTGAAATAGAGCCACAAGAACATCTTCTAAATGGTAGGAGGACTGCATAAATAGAAAGGACTAACCAGTACCCATTCCTGCTGTCGTAGCTGCTGTAGATACGTGCCTTGTAAAACTACCCTATCATTTAGAGACTGAGAAATTTTGGATGGTGGTAATGTGCTGCTCTGGGAAAAGCGGTCGCCAGTAGGATTTTATCACATAATTAGAGGCTGTGTTAAATGTGCTGGTGAAAAGAAGCTGCTGTGAGCTGCTGTCTGGGTTAACGTAGAGCAGGGAATCCTGAACCTTTCCCCTGAGGATGACTTGGAACAGCGTTCCTGCTTCGGTCCCTTATGTGGTGCCGGCTCTGGCCAGCAGAAACTCTGGGAGGTCCTAGGCACGGTGCCAGTGCCACAACGGCCCTAGAGACCCTTGTAAAATCACCAGCTACCCACTGGATAGCCCTCCTTTGCACAGCTAGGTGCTGGTCAGCTGCCTCGACCTCGAGTGGGCGTGCCCTGCTGCTGGGGTGGGGGTGGGGTGGCAGGCTGGAAAGCTGGGGAACGGTCAGAATAAGGAAGGTCCCAGGTTAGGAGGAAAGACCAACAGAGCTGTTGAAGGTGTTTCTTTGTTGACTTCTTTGTTGATCTGCCTGTTCCTTCCATCACTCGGTATCCCCCTTTTAAGCGCAGTAATTCTGTGTACTTTACAGGGTTGGGGTGAGGATTGAGTGAGAATCAGCAGACTCTGGCCTGGAGCAAACGCTCATTAAATGGTAGCTCTTATTTTTATGGTCATTTCCTAATTATTTCCTATTCATTAGGTCCATATCCTGTTCTAGGTACTGCGGGATGGGGGGGGGGGCAGATAAAGACGTGTAGGTTCGTGCCTTCTGTAGCTGGTGATGACGTAGGAGAGCCAGAAGTCAGTGGGCTTCGTGTGTGGTCCCCGGGCACGCATTTCTCAAACAGTGGGGCCAGCGAGGCTACTGCTGCCCCTTGGCTCAGCCCATTCACCTGTCGGAGCCTCGCCGGCCTGCGCGTCCCAGACTCCGCTACCCCCCATGACCAAGCTGGGGACCCGTGATCTTCCTGATGAACGCCGGCCTACAGTTGTCATTTTCTTAGGATCCTGAAGCGCTTACACACCCTATTTAACTTGGGTTTAAGAGTTGTTTTACGTAGCCTTGAGAGAAGAGACTTGTCTTACTCCTCTCTAATTCCTGAGTGCTTCTTCACCTAGCACACGCACACCCTCAACAGATGTTGAATTGGATGGATCCTGTTGTGCGTCTACTTCAGGGTTTCTTAACCTCATCACCACTGTCATTTTGGACCAGATAGTTCTTTGTTGTGGGGCTGTCTTGTGCCCAGTGGGGTGTTTAGCGGTACCCTTTACCTTTATCACCTGTGGACCAGTAGCATTCTCTAGCTGTGACAACCCAGAACATCTCCAGACACCGTAAAATGTCCCCCGAAGGGCAGAATCACTCCTCGTTGAGAACTACTGATCTACCATGTTCTAGACATGGCAGGGATCTCGTCCCTCAGTCGGGTTATAAATGCCTTGGGGGAGAATTTTCATTATCTCTACGATGCCTATATATGGATGATAGCATAGATGTCTCATAAATCTTTTTACTCAGTCTGCCTAGCTCATCTGCCTGGTTCTACCACCTCCAGCCGAGGCCGGGGAGACTGGAAAATCTGAGGCCATGTTCATCATTGTCAGTTAGCACGTATCAAATAAATACTTACAATTTCCTGGTTTTCATTGTGCTTTCCCTGTTGACTCCCCGGTCTGGAGTGCCTTACCTTCAGAATGTCAGCCCTGCAAGGGAGTGAACACATCCCACATCCCTGGTTCAGATTTACTTTGAAGAAAAAACAAAAAACAAACAAACAAAAAAAAACCACAAACCAAAACTGATCAATAGAATAGGCTTATAGAATCCTCTGGATTCTTGGTTATGGCCCTTACAACTCCCTGGGGCCTATGTGTTTGCTATTTTTGTACAAGATGGTCCTAAATTTGCTTGGGAATGGTTTGCAGAAGGATTTGCTGCGCCCCTCCAAGTATGGGCACCAGTAGGGGGCCCAGGCGTCCCAGGGGCTCAGTTTTACGTGTAAGTTTGTACCAGGATAACCAAAGGCCGAAGGTCTAAGCTTGTAAGCTGGGAGGAGTGCTGAACTGAAGTGTGTGTGTGTGTGTGTGTGTGTGCGCGCGCGCGCGCACACGCGTGCGTGCGTGCGTGCGTGTCTGTGTATGTCAGTCGTGAAGACGGACCACAGTTCTGTTGGGAAAATGAGGAGTGTATTCTAGGAGAACTCAGTATGAGTAGATCCAGAAGGGAGAGGGAGCTCACATCTCACCTGGCTGTGAGGACTAGGCCAGGCAGGTTCTCCTCTCTGGGCCTGGGTTCACCCTTGAAGGGAGAGGTAGTTAAATGATCTTTACCATCCCTTCCACTTCTGACCATCGTGTGACTTAAACTTTATCCTGAAACCCACTTCTTTCATGCTCATGGAAGAGAAACTGATTAGAGGGTTGGGCCAGGGTCTTCCCAACCCTTTGTGAAGACCACGCTCTTGCTAGCCATCTTCAGCTTCTGGAAAGACTGTCACAAAACTGGGAGCAGAACCAGGTATGGTAGGAAGAGCAGATTTGGCTCAGAAGAATTTTCTAGCTGTCAGAGTTGGTGGAATGTGAAATAACCACAAGGGGAAAAGCACTCTCCTCACTGGTGGTATTGTTGCCGAGGCTGATCCTGGCTTGGCAGAGATTGAGTCAGCAGATTCGTGACCAGACTGGGTGACTGGACGTCCTGTCTGACCCTGTGCATTTTTCAAAAATCAGATATTGTTAATTTTCCTTGTATCTTGAAATCCTTGGAAGGGGAAGAGAGATGAGCAGAGCTAGTGGCTGAATGAAGACTGATTTCTTGGTGGGGATGGGTATTCAAATGAGGGTGCTGCTGGGCCGAGAACCTTGCTGTCATTACATTTTTTGGGTGGGGAGGGGGCTGAGAGGTGGGGGCTCAGAGAGGCCTGGGTAAATCTGAGGTTTTCCTGGCTGTGGGGTCCTGGCTTGTCCTTCTGGGGCCAGTGACTGCCGCCACGCCGGACCCCCTGCTGTACTCGCCTCTCGCTGTGAGCCGTCCTGCTGTACTGAGCAGCAAGCGAAGGCCATGTGGTCTCCCCTGCAGCCTGCTGTCTGTCCGCACGACTCTGAATCTGCTGTCAAGGAGTTGGCTGTGACTGAGAACCAAAATGAACCCAGCCTCTCTGGAAATTGTTTGTTTCGGGCCCATGACTGCCCCATCACTGGGCTCTCCGAGGCCAGCATCTCTCTGTGAAATCCTCACTTCCCGTGAGAGCGTTTTTGTGGGGCTCTCGGGAGCGCTGTTCCACACTGTCATCCGCTGGACGTGACGTATTTATGCCACGTGTAATGACCTCGAGGTCGTTGGCTGCTGATGCCCCAGCGGGGGCTCCTCCCTGGTGCCCTGTCCTGGCAGTTCTAACCGTGCTCCCAGCCTGTGCAGTGGGAGGCCAGTTTTCTCTGGGATGGCAGGAAGGTGGTGACGTACCCACGTTGTTCCATGACATTGGCCTTCTGCTTTCCACTGACTGCCTTTGCTTCTTCTTCTTTTTTTAAAGGTTTTATTTATTTGAGAGAGCAGAGAGAGAGAGAAAGAGAGAGAGCATGAGCAGGGGTGAGAGGGGAGACAGAGGGAGAGACAGAAGCAGACTCCTCTCTGAGCCGGGAGCCCGACTCAGGGCTTGATCCCAGGAGCCCGGGATCATGGCCTGATCCAAAGGCAGACACTTCACCGACTGAGCCACCCAGGCGTCCCTAGAACTTCATTCTTGATTCAGGTGGCATGTCGTAACTATTTAGCACTGTGCTGGATGCTGGGATTGAACGGTGAGCAAAGCAGGCTTGCCCTGCCCTCACGGGACAGAGTCTAGTCTCTGCCTTCTTCCTTCTGGGTCCTCACTGACACACACACGCTGGGAACCTCTCAGGGACTGGGGCTTGGGGTGGGGAATGTGTAAGTGCTGACCACCCTGCCACCCCAGCCTGGTAATGGGTGTATATTTGGTGGTTGTGGAGGAGGAGGAGGAAGGGGAGGACTGGTTTTGAGGGATGTAGGGTCAAGCGGGTGTGTAAGAGCTGGGGGACGCTAGTGAAACTGTGCCCTTGCCTGAGGCAGGAACGGGGATCCACCTGTGGATGAAGGCCTAGGAAAGGAGGGTGGGTGGGATGGAGAATAGTTTATGGGATGCATATGGAGACTGTCCTATTGGATGTCCCTTTGCCCTTGGCTGCTCCCTGGAACTTTGCGGCTTCCTTACAAGCTGCTTTTTTTTTTTTTTTTAACCAAATGAAAATTTTAAATAAAAGTTGTATCTATTTAAGGTGTATGAGCTTGGACGTATACCGTGAAATGATGACTAGAGTTGAGCCCGCGAATATGTCCTCTCCTCACATCGTTAGCTTTTTTTGGTGTGATGAGAGCACTTGAAATCTACTTTCAGCAAATTTCCAGAATTCTGTACAGAATGATGAACTCTACTTCTCATTCTGTGCATTAGAGCAGTCCTTGGGTGAGAGTGTATTACTGCAGCTCCGTGCTTCTCTCCCAGCGTCTCCCCATTGCCTGCACCTCTCCGCCTGCCCCCCAACCCCGCCCCGTAACCATAGCACTCTCTGCTTCCATGTATTAGACTATTTAAGATTCTACACAGACGTGAGATCATGCAGGGTTGTGTTTTTGGTCTGGTTTATTTCACTTAGCATAATGTTCTTTGCGTTCATCCATGTTGTTGCAAATAGCAGAATCCCCTTTCTTAAAGCTGAGTGGTAGCTCATGGTGTATGTATGTGTGTGAATGTATATGTGTATATAATATATATACACACACCACTCTTTCTTTATCCCTTCATTGGTGACACGTCATTTCCATGTATTGTGAATAATGTTGCAGCGAAGATGGAAGCACAGATATCTCTTGGAGGTACTTAATTTCATTTCTTCTGGGTATATAGCCAGAAGTGGAATTGCTGGATCGTACGGTAGCTCTATTTTTAACTTTTTGAGGAACCTCCATACTGTTTTCCAAAGTGGCTGCACCGGCTTGCATTCCCACCAAGTGTAAGCGGGTTCCCCTTTCTCCACATCCTCGCCAACACTAAACTTCTGTTTTTGTTGATAATAATCATCCTAGCAGGTGTGAAATGACATCTTCTTACGGTTTTGAGTTTTATTTTTTATTTTTAATTTTTTAAGAGAGCACACGTGTGGGGTTGAGGGAGAGGCAGAGGGAGAGAGAGAGAGAAGCTTAAGCAGGCTCCGCACCCAGTCAGGAGCCCAGTGTGGGGCTCAGTCTCACTACCCTGAGATCATGACAGCCGAAATCAAGAGTCAGATGATTGACTGAGCCACCCAGTCGCCCCTTGATTTTTATTTGATGACTAGTGATGCTGAACACCTTTTCCTGTACCTGTCAGCCATTTGTGGTCGTCTTTGGAGAAATCTATTCAGGCCCTTTGCCCTTTTTTTTTTTTTTTTTTTTTTGCTTTTGAGTTATAGGAGTTCCTCAGATATTTTAGACATTAACCCCTTATCACATATGTAGTTTGCAAATATTTTCTCCCAACCCATAGGTTGCCTTTTCCATTTTATTGATGGTTTCCTTTGCTCTGCAGAAGCTTTTGATTTGTTGTAGTTCCATTCCTTTATTTTTGCGTTTGGTGCCTAAGCTTTTGGTGTCCTATCCAAAAAAAATTGTTGTCAATACCAATGTCAAATATTTTTCCCCTCATGTTTTCTTCTAGGAGTTTTATGGTTTGGGTCTTATTTTAAGTCTCCCATCCATTTTCTGTTGACTTTTATGGGTTGAGAGATGGGTCCCATTTTATTTTTTTTGCAGGTGCATATTCATTTTTCCTAAAACCATTTATTGAAGAGACCACCGTTTCCCCATTGTATATTCTTGGTACCCTTGTTGAAAATTAGCTGACCATATAGGCATGGTTTATTTCTGGGCTAGAGGCTTCCATTGGTCTGTGTTTCTCTTTATGCCGTACCATACTGTTTTGGTTACTGTAACTTTGTGATACAGTTTCAAATCAGGTAGAGTGATGCCTCCAGCTTTGTTCTTCTTTCTCAAGATTGCTTTGACTACTTGTGGTTTTGTATGAATTTTAGAATTGTTTTTCCTCTATCTGTGAATGTCTAGTTCCTGAACTCCCCAGGGAGTGCTCGGCAATACAACGGGTAGTGTTGACAAGCCCAGCTATATGGGGCAGTACCAGTTACCAGACGAGCCTGGAGACTGTCCCTTGAAAGTCTGTTCCGTGACTACTTTGATCTGAAGGGACAAGCTGCTGATTCTTGCTCAGCGACACCATTTCTGACGCTCCTGAATAGTATGGGTGGAGTGGGAAGTTGTATCTAGGCAGGGCAGGTGTAGAGGGTGCCTGGGGGGCGGGGATCAGGGCGGGGCTGGCTGCCTATGCCTGCTTCCCCAACTGGGAGGAACCTAGGTGCAGTTAGGGTGTACTGAGTTACCTGAAAACCCTGGTGTGTTTCCTTGGGAAGGACATGAACTTGTGACCACGGCCCCTTGTGCTTTGTTCCGCACACATTTAAGTACCCCGGCAACCCTCCTCCTTAGCGTGGGCTCTAATAACCTACTGCATTTCCTGTCTCAGAGTCTTTCCTTATCTAATAATTAGCACCTTTGTCCTGCCCTTTAATCCAGTGGTAGTTACACAGGGAGCTGCCTGCCTAGGAATTTTTGCATTAAGGGAGGAGACTCTCCCACTGATCGGTGCAGGCATTTCTGCTGACAGGTTGATAGGGCGGGAGCCCTCGAATCCAAGAAATGGTGACCTTTCACCTTCACCTGGGTCATGTGCTCTGGGGAAAGAGGGACGGGCCTGTCCCCTCCTTCCTGCCCTGACTGTTGACTTCAGTTGACACACAATTGCCCAATCTGTAGTCAGACTCGAATAATTGGATTGTTTTTAAATTCTCCTTTGGATGAATTATGAGCTTTCTTGACTTAAGTTAGGCTGCCTGGAGTCCATCCCAGCCCCGGGCAGGTGCCGTGCCAACTTCGCTGGCATGTGCCTCTGCCAGGGTACTTTACTATTGACCCTGAGCTCTCCCGTGGAAACACCGAGCCTGGAGCTGTGCGGAAGGCCCTGCCACTCCTGTAGGTCTCAAAGGACGCCTTTGTCCTGCAGAATGCCTGTTGCAATGAAGCCTGATAAATAGCCAGCTCGTTTCTCCTGTAAATGGAAATGAAAGAACCTTGCCCACTAGAAGTAACTTTCCTTGTCTCTTCTCATCTTCTTTATTCAAGCCTATTTAATGAATAACTCTTTAAGACCCCCAAATCCTGCTCTGTGCCAGGCGCTGGGAAGGAGGACGTCAGAGTTTGTCGTCCTTGCTCTCTCTCGGACCTCAGGCTTCTTGGTGGACACAGAGCCTGTGCGTGGGAGACCAGTAAAGAGTAAATAAAATGGAATTCCAGGCAAGGCCACGTGTATGAGTCGCCTTCTCTGGTGACCTTAGGGACCAGAGCTTTTTTCCCCTGTGTCTTCCAGAGATGGGCTTTTATTTCAGTTCCCTTAACACTTCTCCGTTCATTCAGGAAGCACCCATTTGAGGCTTCCTCTCTGCCGGGCGCTGGGAGTCAGGTCTGTAGGACACGGCCCTCAGGTAGCTCAAGGCCCACGTGAAGGAGTGGATGGAAGAGCTGGTTCGCTTGGAGGTTGGATCCTTACCTTGCTCATTTGTCTTCTGATCAAAAGTAATTCTCAGCGTTTCTCCCATCCTCCCGCCATTCACATGGCTGATTAACCTCTCCTGCCAAGCTGTACATCTTTCTGATTCTTTGAAATATCCTTTTCTTTATTAGCTACTTTGTATTCCTTTGCCTTTAGTCTTATATATTTATTATTCTTGCAAGCACCTCATAGAGCTATAGAGCTGCTGTTTTGCTTAATTTTCTGTCTGAAATTACCCACTCTTTTGTTAACACAAACAATGGCTGACACCGTGTGGGAGTTCCATCTGTGTGCTTAAATTTGTTTATTAGTCTATTCCTCTATTTCTCTTGCCCCTTAGAGTTGCTTTCAATTACTAACTCACCAGTGTTATTTTTGAATTTTGGAAAAAAAAACAACAACCCTTTTTTCCCCTCCAGGCCACATCAGTGAGTGGAGCATCAAAAATAGAACAACTTTGGGGTGCCTGGCTGGCTCAGTCAGTGGAGCATGCGACTCTCGATCTCAGGGTCATGAGTTCAAGCCCCACTTTGGGCGTGGAGCCTACTTAAATAATAAGAAAATTTTAAAAAATGGAAAAATAAAACAACTTTAATATAAAAAACATTCCTCTGGCTCTGCCCCAAGCACCACAGTGAGACTCGGGTGCTGCTTTCTCCGGAAGCTTCTCCAAGTGTTTCTGAGCACCCCTGGAAGGTGCCTCATGGGCCCTACGGCCACTTTCCTCCCATGTCCATTATATCCCTACTACTGTTCTGAGCCCTGACCCCAGCCCGGGGGCCCAGCAAGTCCCAGGAGGTGTCCTGCTAGGGCCATGGGACCAGGGTCTGGCCACATAGCACCCTGCTGCCGTCATGCCCCTGCGCTGCATTACACTGCCTGGCTGGGCTACACTGGCCACGCTGGGCCATGCTGGCCACACGCCAGCTCCTTCCAGGCGGCAACACTGCTGTGCCCTCCGCTGAACAGCGGAGACCTTCACTTGCTGCTCGGACAGCCCTGGGGCCATGGTTTTGTTACTCCCTGGCATCCTGCTGTTTGTGGTCTTTTCCTAAGATGCCAACATGAGTCTGGGGATGCCCAGCCACAGGACGGAGCAACGGGCATTGTGTTAGGCTTAGAATTGCCTTACGCCCCGGCCTGGACCCCTCTACCAGCTCAGGTATTTCTATGCACTGCTGGGCGGTGCCTCGTGGGTCCCGAAGAGGACTCGCCCTCCTCAAGATACACCACTTCCCGCAAGACCTTCTTCCATCATCCAGATGGTCTTCTGGCAGAATGGCCCCAAGGTCCCTCACTCGGGCCCACATAGGCCTGAATCCCCAAGTGCACTGTAGGCTCAAGCAGCGCCCTTCACGATAATGATAAAATAATATAATCTCCTTACGTAAAATTTGGGAAACAGGAAAAATAGCTCATGAGCTCACCAGCCTTGTGTTGTTAGCCATCAGATCTTTCTCATGCATGTACTCGTCACACGATTGTACTTGGGTGTTCTTTGACCACCCTGGGTCTGTGTCCGGGTCTGTGTCTGGCCTCCAAGGGTTTGCCCCTCTGGGGGGTGGTGCACAGAGGCTGCTGCAGAGACCCTTCCACGCGCATCCGTGCCCTGCAGTGAGCTCCTGCTGTCACTTGTTTATGTTCCTTTTCCTTCCCTGCCCTCATGCCCTGATGCGCATCCCCTCTCTGCTCATCCCCTGCTTTCTTTGTGCTGGCTCCCTGCCCTGAGCCACCTGGGTTCCATTCCTGTTCTTGTCTCTGCTGGTGACCTCACTGGTTGGTGCGTGGTAGGTCATTGCAAGGGAAGCTCGGCGCCTGCCTAACTGCCCTGACCAACATGGGGAAGTACCGCCGATGGGGGCATGTTAATGACACCTGCGGGCATCCTACTATTGGTACCTGGGCAACTGCTGGGCTGTTCACTTCTGGACTTTGACTCGTGGTGCCCTGCATTTTAATCTCAGCCCTGGCACGAATTCCTGCCATATACTTGAGGCAGGTTGCGTAACCTCTGTGCTTTGGTTCGTTCGTTCATCTTTTAAATGAGAATATTAAAATTTGACCTGTTAACCTCACAAGTATGTTTGCAGAGAACATGGGAAGCCTGTTGTAATTCTAAGAGTACTGTGAAATGTAAACAAAAATTATATTTAGAAAGAGAAGTAGAAGAATTGTAAGACTATTATAGGAACATTGGCCCTGGAACCAAGCAGCCAGGGTTCAAATCTTGACACTGCTATTATTAGCTGTGTGACCTTGAGCAAGTTTCTTAGCTTCTCGGTGCCTTGGTTTCCTCTACTGTAAAATGTTAAGGCAGGGTAACGATACTTTATAAGCTTGTGTTTATGGTGGGATTAAATGAGTGAAAATTATGTAGCAGGTCTAAAGGAGGGCTTGGCACCTGGTCAGGTATTACTGTGGGTTCTACTATCATTTATAGAGACCCTCTGTCATCAAATCTTCCCCAACGGTTAGGGAAGGGGCCCCAAAGAGGTGACTTGGAGGGAGGGAAGGAAGAGTGTATATCTGGTGGATGTTGTGTGATGGGTGTGTAGCTGATACTACTACATGCCCTCTCCTTTATTTTTTGTTTTTAAGATTTTATTTATTTTAGAGAGAGCGAGCCATGCATGCTTGTGCAACTGGGGGGAGGGGAAGGGACAAGCGGACTCCCACTACACGCGGAGCCTGACAACGGGGCTCCGTCTCACCCTGAGAACCACCCCCGCCAAGATCATGACCTGAGCCTAAACCAAGAGTTGGAAGCTCAATTGACTGAGCCACCTGGCCGCACCCCAGGTCCTCTTCTTGAGAGGAAACCTAGCTCAGGGAGAAATCAGGCAAGATTCAGACCCTTTGGTCTGACCCCAAATTGGTGTTCTTTTTCGTCGTACCGGACCACTCCCCATTTGGGTCCTGACACATTTGTTGTTGGCTTCTGGGTCCCCTACCACCGGCATGTTCAAATGACTATAGAGTCCTAATTACTGTCGGTGCCAATGAGGCGGAGTGCGCGTCTGTGGCTGACTCACGGATGCCAGGGCAAAGGGCGTGAACTCTGCGTTAACCCTGTGGAGGTAATTAAACCTGCGTGTATACCTTTCTCTTTTCCCCTTTTCTGTACATTTCTCTAATTGGGTCAGCATCCGTTTTTAAATGACCTTTTCGCTGTTCTGCTGCTTGGTTTATGACCGACTGGTGATGGCATCATGCCCGCCATCGGGCCACGGCCGCTTCCACCCACGGGTGCAGCGGTGGCAGCAATGACCATGCCCTCACTGGTCGGGCATCTGGGAACTTCTGTAGTCTCATTGATGTCTCACAAAGAACCCTGAGGGAGGCAGTATTATCCCTTTTGTTAGGGATGGAGAAACAGTTGTGGTATCACAACCTCATGGTCTGTAAGTGGACGACTTGGGATCAGAACTGGGGTCTCTGGGTTCCTCCGTGCCCATCAGAGCAGTTCTACTTTCTTTCTTTCTTTCTTTCTTTTTTTTTTTTTTAAAGATTTTATTTATTTGACAGAGAGACATAGCGAGAGAGGGAACACAAGCAGGGGGAGTGGGAGAGGGAGAAGCAGGCTTCCCGCAGAGCAGGGAGCCCGATGCGGGGCTCCATCCCGGGACCCTGGGACCATGACCTGAGCCGAAGGCAGACGCTTAACGACTGAGCCACCCAGGCACCCCAGAGCAGTTCTAAAATGTGAGCTTCCGGAGAAGATTCTACTTGAAGCAGTTCTGAGACTTTAGATTTTGAAAATCACTGGGACCTGAGGTCTCACTCGGGGTTGAACTGAAGTCACTTGAAGTGAAGTCATTTCTCCCAAATCTGTGCAAATGGGTGACGTTATTGAGCCCCGGACATCAGGTGAATGAATGAGCTGCGACCATGACAGGGCCCTGAGTTCTCTGACCCGTCTCAAACCAAGCCTCTCTGGGTGTGCCCTGAGCCATCACTGGAAGGTTCCATGATGATGACAGGTGTGACTGTTACTGCCCCCACTCCCACCACCACCCTGGGCCAGGTCCTACAGGTGTCCTTGTCCTGCATCTTGAGCGGGGGTCTTCAAGGATTTGTCTGGACAGATGAGGGGCTTGCTGGTCTCCGGGTGGCGATGATCAGTGTAGTATGCTCATAGAATTAGAACGTATCCAACACCAGTTTGCCTCATTGAATGGCCCCGACTCTATCCTCCCGCTGTTCTTGGAGCCCAGCCAGTCGGGCAAGAGGCAGGTTGTCTGGAGTGTCCGGGGCAGCCTGTGCCTTCCAGCAGCCCGCCCATGTGGGGTCACTTTCAGGTGCTTCCTCGGCTGGAGGACAGATACAGCTCTGGGCATGGTGGGCTCCATTGCTGCTTCTGCGGCCAGTTTGAAATGTCTCTTCTCTGCCCTGCTAGGCTTGATGTCACCAAAACATTTGCTGATGGCTTGGCCTAAACCAGTCTTTCACTTAGTTTTCAGATCATCTTAGGATATACCCCAGGGGCCCAGGGGAGAGCCTCTGGGGCAACAGCAGCTTCGTGTGCAAGCACGGTGTTATGTGGTGCTTAACCGGGGGTGGAATTCAGTTACACCTGGGGATGGGGTGTGACTGTCACTTCCCAGCTATCTCACTGAGCATGCTCCTGGACCTTCCAGCCCTGCCTCTGCTTGTAGAATGGGAATGAGAACATTCGCCTCCTGGAGTCCCTGTGACAAATGACTAAGTGTGTCCGGAGCCTCCACCAGTGCCTGGCCCATGTAGGTGCTCGGTAATAGTAGCTTTTAGGTGAGGCTGTCCCCGGGGATGTGGGCAGTCAGACTTAAGCCCCAGAATTATTTGTTTAGGTCTCGGGTGTAGGTTCCTGTTTGCATCTTCCTTCCATCTCGTGGGCTCCAGGGATCTGGTCCTTCTGCCTGTCTTTCAGAATAGCCGCTCCCCACAGCCTGGTCTTTGCCCCCATGCTGCGGATCAGGGTCCTGGCTCTGCCTTCATCCTTGAGGCTCTTTCCTTCCTCTCCCACCCAAACCAGACGAATTCTTTTCCTTTCTTAAAGGATTACGAATAAGAACTGCCAGAGACTGCATCTACCTTCAGAGTGGCTCGTCGCCCCTGGTGGGCAGCACTGCGTTCCAGGAGAGCGGCCTTGGAAACAGCCACCCTTCTAGGAAGACACTTTCTCCCGTATGAATAATGGCATCAGGTTTTCAGCTTTCTTCTAGGATTCACTGGGCTTGCTGTAATGACATCGCTGCTGGAGGGAAAGACAGATGGCCAGGAAAACCTGTTGCCTGTGGCTTTACCTTTTAGGAAGCAGTTTTATCTGCTGTGTGCCTGGGAAGGAGAAAGCGTCGCCCCGCGGACTGATGTCTCAGCTGCTTTTCACACGTGCACATGAGCGGGGGACGGGGATGCTGTAGGAACTGGGAGGTTTCTTCCTTCTTCGTAACTGCCTCCCTCGCTCGTGTCCAGCTGGATTTGGGGGTCTGCTGTGTGGCCTGCGTGGGGCGAGGTGGTGGTTGCCATGGACAGCAGGTATCTTAACGGGGGCGGCAGGTGGATGGACGGCGTACATAGAGCACACAGGGTCCAGAGTGCATGTCGAACCTATGTGCCTGGCCAAACCGACGCAAGTGCATTTGCCACGAGTTAATTTTCTCACTTAGAAAATGGAGACATTGCGATCTGGACTTGGGAGGCTACTGTGACTTTTCTAGGGCTGGGGTTTGATTCCTGGGTTTCGAAAGGACAGAAGCTTACATGACGACCTCCTGTGTTGCCCTGCTCATTGTTTTCCTTCTGGCTCCAAATTCTCCCACTTTGGTAACCTCGTCAGGCAAAACTTATCCTTCCCCTGTGGCCTCGTGCCAAGGGCCCACTGCCATGATACACGTGGATATTTATGTATGTATGTATCGCAGATGCTTGGAATCTTTGGGCCAAATGGGGGGGGGGAGTTGATATGATTCACCACTTCAATATGTGTATCAGGTAATGAGTCTTATTATCCAGAATATGTTGACTACTGCTCAGTGCTCTATTCCAGGAAAAACCAAACCAAACCCTTTAAATGCTGTGTTTGAGGTGATGGTTGGCTGACTGCGTGGTGTTAACCTATTCAGGAATTCGCATTGGAGGTCTGCTGGATTTTCTGTCTGTCTGTCTTTTTCAGTTTACAACTAGAATTTCTTGATGGGGCAAATACATTCTTATTGTTGAGAAGAGAATGAAATCCTATTTTCTATTTTTTTAAATTTATTTATTTGAGAGAGAGAGCATGAGTGGGGGAGAAGGGCCGAGGGAGAAGCAGGCTCCCTGCTGTGGGACTCGATCCCAGGACCCTGGGATCATAAACTGAGCCCAAGGCAGATGCTTAACCGACTGAGGCACGCAGGCGTCCCTAAAAATCATACTTTCCTGCTCCCTCTCTAGAGAGCTTATCACCATTAACACCTCTGGTAATCTTGGATTTCTTTCTTTCTTTCTTTTTTTTTTTTAATGCACATAACACACATCAGTGCCTGACCCACAGCTCACTGGATTTTTGACCTCGGGCAAACCTTTACAACAAGAGCCTGACTTTCCTCGGTTTTCAAATGGAGAATATTAAGTAAGTCCTAGGTCTGTTAGTGATGTTAAATTTAAAAACCCATGTCAATATTTAACAAAACCCTGGAGCATGAGCACTCAGATGCCAGCTACTGATTTTCAACAGGAAAATGGGGTCGTATAGTACATACTTCTACAGCTTTCCTTTTTACTCTATGGCAAATTACAGAATCCTTTCATGTCCGTATATACAGATAGTCCATATTCCTGGGTAATAGCCTCACAGTGTTCTCTTGTATTAAATTATAATGATAAATTATAATGATTATATAATCATTCCCCTGTGAATTAAAAAAACTCTTTGCTATGATAAAGAAATGTTGCGACGAATACGCTTGTGGGTCTCTCCATCTACTCTTTGCATTTCGGCAGGCCTAATTGCTGTGTGTGGGATAGCCGAGTCAGAGGCTGTGCCCGTGTTTTGGGGACTATCACGTTGCTTAAGTGCCTGCCATTAATGTTCATCCTCAGCTGGATTACTGAGCAGTATTATTGCGAGATCCAAGGAACAACATCTAATAGTGGCCAGTATCCTACATTTCTTCCTTGAGCATGAGTGGACATTTGAGAGCCCTTTTTATCTGTCTGGTGTTAATTAAAGGGCTTATTAAGGACTGGGTGCTCCCTGCATTATGTGGGTTCTCTAAAGTATGAGGATGGCCTAGTGGTATTGATACCACTGAGGGGATCTGTGTTCTATTGATGGGCCAAAGATGCACATTGATGCTTCTTTCATCAAGCTGGATTTTTTTTTTTAATAATTTTTAGTGAAAATCACTTGATGCTACATCAGCCTCCACTGTGATTTTTATTAATCAAGGTCATAAGCCCGACAGGCACGTGGCCAAACACGGGTGGCCCGTGGCAGTGGCTTTTGCTGGTTGGCAATGAGGTTGTACTGTGTTTGACCTCTCCAGGGACTCCTGATGCTTCCTGGTGATCATGACCGGCACATTATGCATCATTCTGAAAAGGCATAAAGCCCCTGAGAATAAAACGAGAAAAGAAAAGTAACTTCCATTTGTCCATGTGGACATTTGCCTTCCTTGTGGGAGCAAGGGTAAGGCCCTGTGTGACTGGGAGGTCAGGAGAGGATGGAAGACCGTGCGCGTACCGGTGTGAGGGGGCGGTGCACACAGGCCCCACCGTTCCTCATTTTGTCGTTCCCGAGCCCCGGGGAGACTCTTAGCACTCACTACCCCAGCTCATTTATTGGTTCTAAAACCACCTGAGCGGCACCCGGGCGGTTCAGTAGGTGGAGCGTCCGACTCTTGGTTTCGGCTCAGGCTGTGGTCTCAGGGTTGTGAGATCGAGCCCCACACTGGGCTCTGAGCTCAGGGCAGTCTGCTTGGGGCTCCCTCTCCCTCTGCCCCTCCTACTTGTGCGTGTGTGCACACGCTCCCTCTCATAAATAAATTAAAAAAATATATACCACCTGAGCACTCCATTCCCAGACTCTTTAACACTTTATTCAGGATGTTGAGTATAAGATGTGGAATCTTTAAGAAAATGTTCAGGAATTCTATGCAAGACTATTGCGATTATTTCCTGTCACATGTAAGAGTTGAGTGAACACATACCTCGTTTAGAATCTAGTTATGAGGTTTTCTGCTTTTAGCTCAGAGGGGCAGTTTGTAGACCTACCTCCCTAACTTCACACCCTCCCCCAGCTGCCCTTTTTGTCTGTTTGTTTTGGTCTTGTACTGAGAAAGCAGAGAAACTCTGTAAAGGGCAGGAAAACAGCCAAGACCAGTCCTGTGATTATTTGAAAGCAGCCACAGGGTAGGTTCTTCCTTGCCCCAGAGTGGACGGGGGTCGGCGAGGGGCTGAAGCCCTGTGAGGGTTGAGGAAAGGCAGGCGGAGAGGCTTCTGGGTTTGAGCGGAGCTTAATGTTTGGAGGGAGGTCCGAAAGGGGTTGGTGTTCCAAAGTCAAAGCATAGAAACAATTTGAATAAAAATCTGAAGTTGAGATGAGGGTTCAATTAAACTATGATTAAGAGATTTCTGAGAAAAATTCCTAATGGTGCCTGTAATTGTTTCCATAAATACTTTCTTTATGAATCATCTAAGTCCAGCTGTTTTAATAGTCCTCATTCAGTGGCGTATAGGAAATTATTAAAATTTCGGAGCTTTGCAGTTCCGAGTACCTGCTGCCCCTGTTGGCGCATTAGCCGATTTGCAGGAGGAAACCTGAAGGGAGTCGAGGTAAACATTTTTCAATACATGGTTTTATAACACATATCAAATTTATTTCTGAACCCCAAAGGTACCTTTCACTTGTGCCTGGGTGCCCTGGAGGGTCCTTTTTTTCCCCCTTAAACCAGAGAGTTACCCTATGAAAGAGAGTCTCCGGTTCACTTTTAGAAAGTTTATGTAAATAATGATTATAATTTGTACTCACTGGCACTTTGCATTTGCAGGTTTAAAGAATGTAGAACCATTACCTTGTAATGAGGAAACTGTGCATTGCTAACACCTCTCGTTCAAGATCTCTGAGTGTTTCTGGTGGAGAGAGAAGGGTGGGGGGAAAAGGCAGACCTTTCTCAGTCCACGGTAGGCAGGTTTGAGGCTTGGGATGTGTGCAGCTCAGGAACACACTCAGGAAGTAAGGTGAGGGTTGATTCTTGAGACTGTTTGTTCATTCATGTATTTATTGTCTCCCTCTATGTTCAAGGCACTGCTGTTTGTTTTAGCATTGACTGTGTTTCTGGCAGTTTCTTCCTGCTTCTGACATCTACAAATTCTTTTCTCCTCTGGTGGAGACTTAGCTTTGTAAGAACAATGAACTTTGTTAGTAGAGGAAACACGCCAGTGGCAACCTAAGGCGGTATTTGGTTTTCAGGGCGGTCGAGCTTTTTAGGTACAGGGTCTTAGAACCGGAACCCTGGGAGCCCAGAGAAAGATCAGAGAAATACGTGTTGTGTTGGAGGCAGGTAGCTGTGATGCTAAGAGGGGTAATTCTTCAGATAGAAAGCTTTGCTTTAACAAAAACTAAAACAAAATAAAATATGAAGAGTGTTATTGAATAAGAAGACAAAAGCAATGCTGTGGACCCATCCCCTGAGCCTGACTTTATCCAGAGAAACTTTGGCAGAAGGTGAGAGAAAGAGAAGTTAGGGAGGGCATCTGTCTTTGTTGCCCCAGGAATCGGTTGGCATCCTCTCCATCGTTTTGGCTAAGACCAGTGGTCTTTACAGGACGGAACCACACAGGTCCAGAGTGACCTCCTCAGAGGGAGGCCAGGGGCTCAGGGGTCCTGAGTAAAACGGGGGCCCTGGGGAGATGTAAGTGGGGAGAAATGAGTGTCCAAAAAGGAAGCATCTCAGTAAAAATAAGGTTCTAAGCAGTTTTCCCCTTGGAAATGACTCTCTTCCCAATGATAGACCCGAGACCCACAAGCCAGGAGCAGGATGGCTGTCACCCTTCCAGCAGCCCACATGCTTCTCACTGAAGCCAGACCATTCATTCTGGTCCCTCCGGAGCCTGCAGTGATAGAGATCAGCACAAGCTTCAGTGTTTTCTGAACCCTGGGCTAGGGTTAGGGGTCACTCCCTTTTCCCGAAGGTCTGCACTGTTGTCACAACACAAAGCACAACTGGTCATGGGCAAAGTGTCCCTTCCGGTCCGTCCCTCCTCTCCCCTCACCCTGTTCCATGCTCCATAGACAGAGTGCCCCCCCCCACCACCCCACAGCAGGTGCTCCGGCCCAGCATTTCCTCTGAATACATCTGGCCTTCCCCAGCCTGTGAACTGGGTGTAGTAGCACCTGCAGGACCTCCCTGTTAAGTGAGGTTGTGTGAAGGAATCTGTGTGTGGGGGAGCGTTTTGTATACATTATGATGCCTGCCCTTTTCTAAAGAGGATTAGAGGTGCCTCAAATAGGTTGTCCCACATTCCATTTCCTTAAAGTTTTCATTCTCCAGCTAATCCAGGTTAAGGTCATCACTTTGCCGACCTGAGCTGTCTTGTCGGCCTGAAAGGGGTGAGGATTGTGACGTCCTCGTGTTCTCTGCCTTCCACCGGCACAATCCTGAGATCACCGGGGTGCTCCTAGGGATAGAAGCCCAGGAGTCACCCCTGCTTGAGCCAGAGACGACTAACAGCTCAAGTCATTTTTTTCCCCCATAAAATGAAACTAAGCGGGGCGCCTGGGTGGCTCAGTCATTAAGCGTCTGCCTTCGGCTCGGGTCATGATCCCAGGGTCCTGGGATCAAGCCCCGCATCCGGCTCCCTGCTCCGCGGGGAGCCTGCTTCTCCCTCTGCCACTCCCCCTGCTTGTGTTCCCTCTCTCGCTGTGTCTCTCTCTCTGTCAAATAAATAAATAAATTCTTTAAAAAAAGTAAAATGAAACTAAGCAAATAAAGTTGATTTGTTTAGAAACCAGGAATGTTATAAGAATATTTTTGCTTGTGTGCTACATTCACTTAAGAGAAGTTTACTGGGCCCTGGGGCTTCAGCAGGGAAGGGAGCAGACCCAGTCCTTGGGCTCCTGGGCCAGGATCTAAACACACACCCAGCATTGTTGCAGTGGGGTGCACTCGTGAATGGTGACGGGGGCGCCGAAGAAATAGTAATAGCAGAGCACCCTGATGTTAGTTTGGGGGCATCGGGAAGGCTTTTCCATGGAAGTTCAGTGGAAGCCATTCCTAATTTTGAATTGTTAGCTTTCGTAGATACTTACTTTCTCCTATAGGCTGATTCAGCTTCCTGTCCCTCCTTCAGGCTGTATGTCTTCCTGGGCTCTGTGCGAGTTAGGGAGCAAGTGATAAATACGCCCGTCAGCACTCTGTGTCTTTCTAAGCTGGTGCTGTCCTCGGGGAGCCCTTAAACCCTCCCCTCTTCGGTAGCCTTCCATGGCGGGCCTGGATTCTGCTCTACTGTTTCTCCAGGAGGCCCCTAGCTTGTCCTCCGCAAAGGGCCAATCTGTCTGGGGGGCGTGGGTGAGGGAGAACAAATAGGTCTCATTGTATCATTCATTTTCCTTTGGGTTGTGAGTTTAAGAAAAGCATCCTGGACAATATATTAATGATGGCAGAAAATGTGTTTAAAATAAGCTAAAAATAAAATTCTCACTCTGAATTATAACCTTGAGTTATCATTTAACATCGACTATATGCTCGCAGTCCCCCCCGCCCATGCATTTGTCATTGAATTATCTCTTTCTATATATTAAAGAATTTATAACTTTTTTTTAAAAGAATACAAGCTTTTTAATAGTTAAGAGGGCCATATTAACATTTCTTTGTGGACTTGTTGTGACTGTAGTAAACACATTCAAAATCGTCTCTCCTCTGTTCCAAACACGAACTCCTCTGTTCTCTCCTCTAGGAATGTTTTTTTTAACAAAATTGGGGGCACTTGAGTGGCTCAGTCAGTTAAGCGTCTGCCTTCAGCTCAGGTCATGATCTCAGGGTCCTGGGATCAAGCCCCACGTCGGGCTCCCCGCTCAGTGGGGAGCCTGCCTCTCCCTCTCCGCCCCTCTCTCTTCTGCTCATGCATTCTCTCTCTCAAACAAATAAAATCTTAAAAAAAAAAATTGAGTTTAAGACCAAAAGGAACAGTTTTTGGACCAGGAATGGAAGGTGCAGGGAGTGCTGTCTCAGACTTCAAAACTTGCCCCAGCAAATGGTGTCCGTGCACCTTGCACATGGCGGGAGAGCAGGACCAAACGCCATGATCAGTGTGCTGGAGGCGGTCATTCACGGCGGCCCTCAGTGATGGGACCCACGGCTGGACAGCACCACAGATCTGATTGATACCCTGCGCTTCCTTGTCCATAAAGGAGAAGATCCTAAAAGCCTGCCTTCCAGCCTTGTTCAGAGTTGCATATCCTACAGGGCGCGGCCCAACCATGGTGTCAGCTGTCCGGGAGGGGCAAAAAAGGAGGAAACATTCCTATGCAAGATGAGTTTGCAAACAAAATCTCAGAGCCTGCTAGGAAAGCCGTGTCCACGAGAGGCAGGAAGCAGATGAGCAGCCCCCCTCATGTGAGCAGACCTGAGGAGAGGAGCACTCTGGAAAGGTCTTAAAGAATGTGTGTATATAGAACTGCAGAGAATTACAGGAGGAGCACCGGTCAGATGAAAATAGTTTATTGCACAAGAATATTAAGATTCAAGCGGAAATCTCTGCAATGAAAACACAGGGTTTATGGTCGGGGTGGGGGACTAAGACACGGTGTCCACTGCAGACTGGGTATAGCTGAGAAGCATGGTTTTGCAACTGGAAGTGAGGCAGCAGAGAGATCTGAAGGGTTGGAACGTCTGAAAGGAGCAAAGCAGAGAGGTTGGGCTGAGAAGCTGACAAACAGTGAGCGGTTTCTTTCTCAGACTTCTCCTGGTCTTGTCAGAGTAGTTTGTACCCCACCCATCCTCCCGCCGGGGGCACTAGAAAAGCATATACCTGCCTATCGTGTGTGTGTGAATATAAATGACATAAGGTCTGTCTGGAGGCTGCTAAGGGGGTGAGTCCTGGGGAGAAGGGAAGGATGGAGAGGTAAGCCTGACATTAGGTGTCATGTTCCCCTCACTTTTTTTTGTGGACTTGTAAGTGGCAGCAAAGAGGCTAAATAGGTGCGCAGAGCTTTCAGTGATCTTGCAGAACTGAGGAGACAAATTGCGGTTCTAGGGCTCACCCAAGAGGGGAGGGGTCCTGGTAACCCCCCCCCCCCCCCGCTATCAGCGTGGAGTCCTGACAGGTTCTATGTTGGGAGAGAGGGCAAAGGGGGAATAGACCAGCCCTCCCAAGGCCGACACTTAGCTTCTGATCGGCCGGGCTGAATCAAGGCCACTTCTCTATCCACTTGCCTGTGAAAGGCACAGAATTCCTCTCTGGAGGAAGGTGATTTTTCATATACAATGTATTACAGTCAGTGACACATGACCAGGATGTTTGAGAGTCAAATCAAATGAAACACAAGATGAAAAACAAAAGGAATAGACCTGTGCAGGAGCTCCGTGCATGTAGTTACCACACGGGGGCTTTGAAACAGCAGTGATTAGTTTTAAGTTTAAGGGATGAGAGAAGATGGAGAACTTTGCAGAGAACTGGAATCTCTTAAAATGAATCATAGGAATTCGAGAACTAAGATTTCCATGGGAGCAGGTAATATCTTAATCCTTTATTCAAAAGATTTATTTTGGAGAGCGGGGGTGGGGGGCAGAGGAAGAGGGAGAGAGAATCCCAAACTGACTCTGCACAGAGCATAGAGCCTGACGCGGGGCTCAATCTCTCGCCCCTGAGATCATGACCTGAGCCGAAATCAAGAGTCGGACGCTTAACTGACTGCACCACCCAGGCGTCCCTTTCTTAATCTGTTATTAAAGATAGGAGCTGGGTTGAAGTTGGGGTGTGGGGCTGATGCTGACGGCTCCGAATGTCCCCAGGAGTGTCCCTGGGATGTGTAGCTTGCCTGTGGCTTTGCGGGGAGGGGAGGCAGAGGTCAATGTGAGAGTAGGAGCCAGGCCTGTGCAGACCCCTGATGGAGAGCAGAACCGTCGGTTAGTAAGAGGCTGGCTGGCTGGGTGCCTGAGGTGAGGAGAGACACGGGTCCAAAAAGTTCTTTTGGTTTTCTTTATATATTTTCCTGTGGCCAGTTAGGGCACTCAAAATGGATTAGTGGCTGCTTTTATTTTTGTAATTTTTACTTTTTTCTTGTTTTAGAATAAAGTAACCTGTGGCATCCGTTATTTTTATTGGCTAGGCTGGTAGGTGCTGGAAGCCAGTGTGTGTTTCGTCCGCCTGTTTCTCTTCTCTGTGTGTCCCCTCTCCCTCTGTCCCACTGTCACCCTCCACCCAGCAGCGGCACGTTACCATCCTATAACAGCAGCTAAGTGAATATTTGTCGAATGAATAGAAGGCCTAGCTCTCGACTGGCTTACTAATTTGCGCTCATAAGGTGCTCCCCACGTGATGATGGCAGGGTGGTAGTCGTGTAGTGGAAAACATTTCTGCCTTTCGGGAATGGACCATGCGGAGGAGGAGAGACTGTACTGGAGAAAATGACCAGAGGGGAATGGAGGGTGTGAACGGGGCAGGTGCTCAAAGCCTCGCTGACACTCCGTCTGTGACTTGTGTATCCGTAGGGTCCGGGCAGGAGACAGAAACCAGACCAGTCATTTGACCAGGGAAAATGGAATATAAAGAATTATTAACGAGTAAATGAGAACTAACTGCAAGAGGGGCAAAGAGAATTTTAGAGAATACAAGTGCGACTTCTAGCTCTAGGACCGAGGGAGGATAAAGTAGGAAAGAGAGTCTCCCAACGTTGAGATTTCGATCTCTTGGGGGAGAGAGAGAGAGTCTGGGGCCCACTGGAGGGTGGAGAAGTCGCTGGGGCCCCAGCAAGACTCAGTGAGGGGAGGATGTATGCCACGGAGTCTCCCCTGGGGAGTCTCCCACATCCCAGGGGCCGGGAAGTCTGCTCGGCCATGGAAGCAAGAACAAAAGCACCGGAACCTCGAAGAGAAACCCTTCTAACCAGTGTCCTTCCAGCACCCTCTACTGACAAGACCTCCTGTGCCATCTCGCAACGGAGAAGTGTTTGCAACAGCTCAGTCCAACAGAGATAGAATGCAAGTCACACATGTGCTTTAAAACTTTCTAGTAGCCACATGAGAGAAGCAGAAAGAACCAGGTTATGTTCATTTTGAGAATGTGTTCTACTTAACTTGATATATCTAAAATGTTATTTCGGTATATAATCAAATCACGGAGATATTTTATGCCTGTTGGGCTAAGTCTTCGAAGTCTGGTGTGTTGTATTATACCTAGAGCAGATCTCTGTTCGCACTGGCCGCATTTCAAATGCTTAACTGTGTGATTAGCGGCTACCATGCTGGATAGCACAGTTGGCTCAGAAAGCTGGTCCTAGCGTCATGGATGTGCGGCTGAGATGCGATAAATTGATAACTGGCTCATAATTATAATAATTATGTGGCCACATAATGGAATATTGATGTTCTAAAAAGTTACAAGAATTTGGGGGGGGGAAGCTTTTATTATGCAAAGTCAAATAGCATGTAGAATTGTGTATAAATAAAATGTCAATTTTCTAACAACAAAACTCCAAACAGAAACCTATGTATTAAAAAAAAGATAGGGAAATACACTCAAATATTAACAATGGTTATCTTTGGGAAGTGGTACCGGGCTGTTTGGTTTCTTCTTCCTACATTTATATATTTTCAGCTTTTCTTTATTTTCTTTATTTTAAATTCAATTAGCCAACATTCAGTACATCATTAGTTTCAGATCAGATTCTCTTTAATGAGCACACAGCTCACTTAAGATACTTGTGGCCCAGAGACTTATGGGGGCCCAGGCCCTTGGGCCTCAGTTGGTCACAGTTGAAATGGGGTTGACTCCAACGAGTGTGTGAACACAGCTTTGTAAGATGCAACACTTAACGCTGTTCTGAGTTTGAAAAGTCATGACCAGGAGTCCCGAAGATGGCAGAAACCCCGGTTTCCGAATTTCTGGATAAGAGAAGGTGGTTTATGTTGTTTCTGTTTAAAGCTGCTTGGTAATGGCCGTCATTGGAATGCCTGTCATTGTTCATTTCCTTTCTTCCTCTTGGGGATCAGGGGATTAAAAGGCCGTTATTGGAACTGATTTATTTTGCCTCTTCTGTATAAGCATTTTATCCCCTCTGCTCTGTCATAAAAAGTAGAGGTTCTTTTTTTGTCTCCTCAGGGAAGCTGAAGATGGGAAATGTTGTGATCTTTTGTGCTGTGTGTGTGGGGTCTATGGACACAGCTGCAAGACTGTTTGTGGGACTTGCTCATTTTGTGGGGCTCTCCTGTGTCTTTCTTCTGTTAGCCTGCCTCAGCTTTAGGCTGGTACGGCCTAGAAAGGCCGAAGGTCCACGAGACCAACTCGAAATCTGACTGTGTAAGTTTTAAAGAAGTAAATGCTTTTTGACTTTATTGTGGACCAGATACGTTTTTTTTTTTTTTTTAAGATTTTATTTATTTATTTGACAGGGGGAGACACAGCGAGAGAGGGAACACAAGCAGGGGGAGTGGGAGAGGGAGAAGCAGGCTTCCCGCCGGGCAGGGAGCCCGATGCGGGGCTCGATCCCAGGACCCTGGGATCATGACTTGAGCTGGAGGCAGACGCTTAACGACTGAGCCACCAGGCGCCCCCCAGATACAGTTGTTAAATATTCGTCATGAATACACCCCTCTAATCCTTGTGATAACCCTATGATGTGTAGGTACGGCTGCTTCTCCCATTTTCTACGAGGGAAATAAATGCTTAGAGGTTAGGGAACCTGCTCTAGGTCACATAAGTAGTAAGAAGAGGCAGCAGAATTCATAATTACACAGTCTAGCTTCAGAGTCTGGGCACTGACGCATTAAGCCAGTGTAGTGGTTCTCCAACTTGTGCTTTGGAGTCTGCTTGTGTGAGGTGAGCGTGTCCCTGGAACGGGGTGGGTTTCGTGAAGTGAGGATGGGAAGCTACATTGGGCTTATATTGCAGGAGGCATTGAGTGCTGCTATCTTATTCCATAGATGGTGGAAGGTCCGTGGTTTTTGGACAGTTGGAGCCATACTCTAGGATTGTCTTCTAGTAGACCTTTTTCTCTTATGAAGGCGGCTGCATCATTTTGGCATCTGTCCTCCCCAAGCTTCCAGGGACCCCAGCTTCTAAACCCGTCCCAAGCAGGGCCTGTCTGTCTGCCCCTCCCTGTGTTCCCTGTACCATGTTATGTCCCCGTCCTTCCCAGCCTATGCCCTCCTGTGAGATGATGCTGCCCCGCTCTCCGCGATCCTAGTCTGACTGGGAAGATCTGCCTCATGGGAGGAGTGGCTACTGCTAGAACTCTTGAGCACATTCCAGAAGGTGCGGGTGTTCACTGCGTTCTGTAAGAGGAGCCCTGACCCCCACCCCACAACACACACCGCCCTTTGTTCTTGGCCAGATGGAGTGGTGCATCTGGATTCGTGCAGGAGAAGAGGCCATTCCTTCTGGGGTCTCCCAACTGTACCCCGACTCTAGCCCCTTTTGCTGCTTCCATGTGCTGTTCCGGTAGTCTGCTTGTAACAGACTCAGCCTACCTGTTCCTGTAGATCTGGGGCTGCGACTTTTTAGTTTAAATCTGAGAATTCCTTCAGCGAGTCCTTCATACATGGGGAAAGAGGTGCAATACAGGGGAAAGTTTTTCTTTCACACATCTTAAAACTCTTTTTAAACCTGTCAACTGTTGTGAGGTTAGGCTTGATTCCAAGACCTTTCCCTTCATGGAGAGGTTCCCGCAGCTCACCTGAATTTGCTCTGACTCTTAGCTGTCTCCCTGCAACAGAGCATTTTTCTCCCCATCTTGGTTGGATGGCGTATGCAGCCACCAGCCTGGGCCTTACCGTGCATTTGCTCAGGAGCTTCCCTAAACCAGAGAAACCTGCCTCGGTGCTCATGTTTTCCCAGCATACCTCTCGCCACCTTTCCCTGCCTCACTCTGCTTCACCCCTGCCCCTCGGTGGCCCTCACCCTTGGGCACACCTGTGAGGGGGCCGCCGGGAGCCTCGTCAAGGCTGAACTGTCAAAGGCTTTCGCTGGCTTGTGTTTCAGACTCCTGAAGCACGGTCAACAGTGCAGAAGCGTGCCCCATGCGGAGATCAAAGCTTTGGTGGCTGGATGGACGCAGACACTGCTTAATTAAAACCAGGCCTGCGTGCATGGCAGTGCCATTGAAGGCAGTGGGGCATCACACAAAGGTGACAGTGGTTAATCCCTGGCATTCCGTCTCTTGGTCCCTGTGGGGCTGGCATGAGAGGAAGGCTAGCCTGCCTCACCCATTCCCAAGACACCCCACGCTGACACAAAGGCATACGTGTGGGCTCGTCCTTGGCCGATACCTCTCTCTCATCAGTTGAATGAATCCTAGAAATAATCTGAGCGCTGGAAGGGACAGCAAGTAATTTGGGCCCATCCGGTGGAGATGAGAAACCGAGGCCGGAAGGATCCTCAGGGTGGGTTGGGAATAGAGCCTATATAGTTCATGTCCCCTCTCCTGGTCCCGGCGTAATGTCATGAGGCAAATGCCGTGCTGTGTAAGTTCTCATTCCAAAGATGTTTATCCATCACCTGCTGTGGGCCAAGGTCTTTTTTTATTTCGGATTTCATTCCTGACCTGTTCATCTGGCTCCTTTCCATCTTAAGTGCTCCAGGACCGTTCAACCTCATGATCCCTCTGAGGGTAGCTCTCCAACTTTAATGCCAACCAACAGGTTTGAATGCCTACCCTATTAGGCATTGTGCTAACATTTCCTCGGTTACTAAGCCCAAAGGCGACCATTATATTGTGCCCTGGTAAATGCCCGAATCTGTGTCCGATGCTTCTCAGGGCTATCTCATGTAATCCTCAGGGAAGTAGATCTTTAGGTGACTCATCCCTCACAACAGGCCATTCGTGTTGTGCAGCTGAGGGGCTGCAAGCTCGAGTAGTGTGCCCAAGGATACCCCAGCAGAAGCTACTGGACCTCCTTAACTTTACTCTTTCCACCTCCCTGGCATTAAAGCACATGCTTCCCTCCCGTCCCCACGGGTGGCCCTGCTAAGCTCTGAGGAGGTGGGGCAAGTCTGCCCTGGTCCTCTGCCTCCTCTCTCCCTCCTCCTTCTTCTAGAAAAGAGTATCCAACCTTTTTTTTTTTTTTTCTGGTGGGGTGTGGGGTGCATAGGAGTCTTATTTCTCTATTCTTTCCTTTCTGTTCTCATTGTTTAGAGATGGAGTCTCTCAGTGGAAACCCACAGCCCCCAGGCTGGCCCACCAGCTGCAGTGAGGCTGGCAGGTTCAAGGCCGCCCTTCACAGCTTGCTCTGATGCAGATCCTGAGGCTCCCTGACCCGTCCTCCTCCCCACAGCCATGGGGGCAGCCTCCTGCAGCTAAATCAATAGTTATTTGGTAATGAATTGGTGTCATCTGGATGGTAACATGTTCATCGGGGCCTTGGCTTACCCCTGACCCTCAAGGAAGCACAATAATCCGTGTATGGGCTATTGGGTTCATCTTGGTGTCCGGTGAGAGGGTGGTGATTTAAACCAGTTTGTTTCCCACTTAGTGCTGAGGCCAGCTCACCTTTGCTAGAGAGGATTCTTGACTTCTTCCTTTGTGGTAGGAACTCCTGAGTCGGTCTTTTCAGGAATTTCGGCCTGAAAGCTGCATGCAGTCCCTCAGGGGTAAGACCTATGTCCTTTTTTGGGTAAATTATTCGAGACAGAGGGCTGCAGATCGTGCTGGTGGAATCCGTTTTCTAACATTGACTTCAGCCTAGTAAAGCCTCGTTAAGCCACTTAACTCTAACACTGGAACCTGGGAAAGCCGTGCAGCTGCTCAGACAAGAGGTTGGGAGATTGGCATTTGATTTCCAGCATCCCGCTAATCCTGTTCTCACCCAAGGCCTTCGGCCAGCCACTTTCTGTGCCTGTCCCCCTATTTTGCATCGGGATTTACATGAGCATTAAGGTCCACTGGGGAGCAATCCCTTTTTCAGTGTGGTGCCTGGTTTTGTGAAGATGCTGGTCAGTTTCGATTTCAAGGCACATAGGATTTTGGATTACCTCTGCCTGAAATTCAGCAGGCAATCGACAGCTGACTCATAAAAATGAAAATGAGATCCAAAGAATTAAAGCATAACCAAATCCTTTATTAAAAGAATGCTCAACTCAAGTGGACACAGACCACCCGTTCTAACATGCCATTGGCCAGCCCGCTTAAAGGGGAGACTTTGCAGGGAAAGGTTTAGCTTTGTATTTTGCATGACGTAAGTGGACTCTGCCAATAAAAACTGATTGTTGCTGTTACTTGTGCCATCAGTTGGCCTTGGAGGGCAAAAGGAGAGGCCCGTGAAGCATTCGGTGCATGGCCAGGCACGCGGCTAGGCTCAGTGCAGCCCCCCAGTTGGAGTGAGCCAGGCCTGAAAGACTTAATCCCATTTCCTGTGCAAGCATTTCTTTATTGGACTGTGCTGTTTTTAATGAAGGCATCATGTACAGTATGCTGCCCTACATTAATAGTCCCGCCTAACTGTTTACTGGGCGTGAATGAGGAGAGCGCAGGGCATAAGGTGAGACTGGGGGAGGAGGAGGGAGAATGGATGTGTGAGTTAGGGGAAGCGCCTCTTCCTTTCCGGTGCATGCAGCCCCATGCGGGGAATGTCTGGCTTGGAGAAGGGAGCATGGATGGGTGTAACCCTCACGTAACCCCTCCAGCTGGGTGTGGTTTTACACATGGGCTGTGGTTGGCGATGGCGTCCACGGTGGGAGGAGGGTAAGGGATTGGAAGGACTTCATCAGAGAAGCCACTCTCTTAAGTGATCTCCACTGAACTTACTGGCTAGTCTCCATTCCTTTTGCAAAACACCTTAATGGCTACCATTACTCTATGCCCACATTACTTTTGTGTGCACAGTAATTCTCCCTCCACTAAGGCTGAGTGCATAGCAAGAGCCCATTGTGCAAGTTCCCGTACCTGTCTGCGCCAGTGAAATTTGCTATTGTAACTGAATAACTTGATCGTGACATAAATGGAATGAGTGGGAGGATAGAGAGCTGACATGCATCGAGCACCACTGTGTGCTAGGCAATCTTCCAAGAGTTTAACATCAAATCTCCTGTAATTGCCTGTTTATAAAACTAAGTTGAGCATTTCCAACAAAATTGGTAAAAGTGAGTTGCTACAAAAGAAGTTGCCAGTGAACTAGGTACGAAGACGACGGTAACAGTTAAAATGTCGAAGGGAAAGAAGCCCCTGTGCAGGGGGTCTGCCTCCAGGAGTCTTTGTGTCTACTGCACAGTGTCTATAAGTTCTTCATCCACTTGGAAGAAAGCAAACTAGAAATCAGGGTCAGTGTGTTATTTAGCCAAGGAAGACTTTGGGCAATTAATCTGTGGACCCATACCTAGAGGACAGATCACCAATATGCATCAAAAATGTCCGTAAGCCTACATTTATATACTTAAGTTAAAATGCTCAAGGTATGCCCATTTCGGGTTTTTTTGGTGAGTCATTGCTTTAACATCTGTTTTAACTAATGGACCATGATAGTCTTGGTAAGAAGTCTTTTGCTATAAAAGTAACTGAGGCCAAATCAGATAGGAGCCCCAGATGGCTCCGGTCCATTTGCAGGTGCCTGCAGGTGGGCTGCTAAGGTTCCTCTTTGGAATGAAGTAACTGTTGTGGTCTACGGATCATGTTCTCTCACTGCAAGTTCCTTTTTCCCCCTCAGTTAGTGGGTTGGGTTGGATTTTAACCTGTCAACCAGTTCTACAACTTGGTGGACTGCGTCAGCCAAGGTTTTGGAGCTCTGTTTTGAGGATAATGAAATTTGGCATAAGAGAACACTGCCCTTTGGTTCTTTTCGCTGAAGGCATTGGTTTGCTGTTCCAGTGGTCAGCTCCTCTGAGGATGAGAAGGATAAACCTGTGTGCATCTGCATGTGTGTACACACAGGCTTGGATTCAGCGAGCCCACGTGCCAGGTGCTGGGCTCTGAGCTTTAAGGACTCAAGAAAATACCTGATGTGACCATTGCCCTCAAGAAGCCAGGATATGTATCTAGAGGAGTCACACATGACTGCCTGAGACAGATGGACTATTAGGAGCCGTTGTGAAGGACGAAGACGGAAGGAGGGGTCCCAGGAGGGAGAGCACCATAGCAGCAGGGCGATGACACAGAGGAATGAGACAACCCAACGACAAAAGTTTATGGAATTAGCCGCTTTCAAATTGCTTTTATGCGGGGCCCCTGGGTGGCTCAGTCGGTGAAGCGTCTGCCTTCGGCTCAGATCATGATCCCAGGGTCCTGGGATCGAGCCCCACGTCGGGCTCCTTGCTCTGTGGGAAGCCTGCTTCTCCCTCTCCCACTCCCCCTGCTTGTGTTCCCTCTCTTGCTGTCTCTCTCTCTCTGTCAAATAAATAAATAAAATCTTAAAAAAAAGATTAAAAATATTGCTTTTATGCTTATCTGGCGTTATTCTCAGGATAATTGCAGGGAGTAGAAAGACCCCTCTACTGCTCACTGACACCTGGGGACACATGCAGAGGGAAGGCACCTTGTCTCAGGAACGTGGAGCTAGAACTCCGACCCGGCGTCCTGGTGTGTACATTGGTTCGGCTTCCACCCCCAGGCTTCGCATCTTCTACCACACTCCCTCCCCTCCCTGTCCCCTTAGAGACACACTGAAACCAGCACCTTAACTGCCCAGGTTGGTCTGTCTTATGCCTTACTGTCTCTCCTTCTTAAGAAGCTACCGCTATTGCCAACTTACTAAAGGCAGGGCCCCACTGACTTCTGGGACTGAATGGGGTGCGTGTGTGCGTGTGTGTGTGTGTGTGTGTGTTCTGCCTGCTCACCTGGCATGTGGCTCGGGATTCCTGTCTTCTGGGTCTGTGGGCAGCAGCTGGGGCAGTACCCTTACCCGGCGCTTTCTGAACTGTTCAGGGAAATCTCAGGTAGCACATTCTGTCCACTCTTGGGCAGACTCAGCTGGACCCTTGATAGCTCTTTGCTGTTTAATAGGATAGCATTTGCAGAGGTCCATAAGCCACCTGGATGGCAGCCCCTTACAGCAGAGTGCTCTTTCCATCTGGAGCCTGAACTCCACTGTGTGATCGAAGGATCTGGAAGCTTCCCTCCCTGTTCCTCATACCCAGAACAGACCCCACAAACATGTGGGTGATAAGTCAGCATGTGTTATTGAGGGCTTTGTGTTTACACCAGGGCCCTGGAAGACGTAAACTAACACGGGGGAAGAATACAAGGCCGTGGTCTGTCCTTCATGGTCCATTCATTCATTCAACAAAGATTTCCTGAGCAGCTATTAAGTGCAGAGTGGTATATTAGGTATGGGAGATTTCATTTAGAGCAGCTGTGGCCATGGCCTTGTGGAGTCCTCCGTCTGGAGGGACAAGGGCTGATCGCACTGGGGTGTGATGAATGCAGTGGGTGCTCACCAGAAGCAGGGCAGCTGTGCGTGGTTTTGTAGGGTGGGGCTGCTCACTGGCTCTTGGCTGAAGGAGTGAGTAGAGGCTGAAATCCAGTCCATCCCCCTCTCAAGACACATGCTGCCTTGGGGAAGGGGAGCCTTTTTGTAAGCTACAGAAGGACGCACAGGAACCAGCAGGGACCTTGATTGGAAAGACACCTGACCTGGGTTTGGGGGGAGAGGGTAAGCTTGGAAGGAAACATCTGAACTAAGACTGGAAAGATGACTAGGAATTAGCCAAAGAGGGGAGCAGAGGAGAGGTGGGAAAGAACGTTTCAGGCAGAGCCCTAATTGCCAACACTGGGGTAGTACTTAGCATGAGCCCGTCGCCGGTCTGAGGGCTTTAAGTTAATCCTCGTAGGAGGAAGTTGCGTGTGGAATAGCACAGAAGTGAAAGAAAACGTGGCATGTTTTGGACTCTGAAGGGTGTTCATTATGGGTAGAGCATGGAGTTCGGAGGGAAAGGGGACCCATGAAGGCGGGGCGGATGCCTGTAGCTAATTACACTTGTGCCATACTTGCTGTCACCTGAACACGCAGCGCACGGTGGCGCGTTTCACCCTCAACACAACTATGTGGGGCGGGTCTTATCCTCCTCGTGCAGATGCAGCCCAGACCAAGGAGGATGGAGCAGCCTGCCCCAGGCCAGCCTGCAGAAAGGGAGAGACAGATATGCCGTAAGGCACCAGCTTCTGATCCCCGCGCTGCTCATGCAGAAGGAGCGGGAGATGGAGACAGGCTGCCAAGGGTTGACCAGGCAGCAGGGAGGAAAGAGAGACAGCCAAACAGGGTGACCTATCTCAGCGTGGGCAGGAGGGCAAGCCGTGCAGCTCTGTGGACAGGGCCGGCCACGTGGTGCCATCTCGAGTCTTTCCCAACAACTAAGGGAAAAGGAAAATCCGTCCTCATGAATGATTGCGTTTATTCCTAACCACCATCCCATGAAAGTTGGATATAGTACCCACACTGTGGCAGTGTGGAGGAGGAAGAGGAGTCTCCAGGGAAGTAACTTGACTTCAAAAAAAAAAAAAAAAAAATCCTTACTCTGGAAGCTCATTTGCTCTTTTTGCTCATTCACTCAGCTTCTAGTTACGGAGCATCTCCTAAAAGCCAGGTGCCCTGCGAGGCATGATGGATGGTATGTGAGGCCTAGTCCCTGACCCCAAGCGGTCAGGGACTTTAAAAATTAAACAGGTCAGTGCGGGGATTTAAAAACCTGTCTGCAAAATCTTTGACACTCCTGTCATGGAGAGAGATGGGGTCTGTGACTACGCACTCCTGGATTCTGGGCTGACCTTAGGGACTCTCTGGTTGCCCATAGAACACCGTGGAAGTACTAGACTTCTGAGGCTAGCTCCAAAACAAGACCAGACAGCTGTCCCTCACTCTGAGGGGACCCAGCTGCCAAGGAGTCCAGCTAGCCTGCTCCAGCCAGGCTGGCAAGGCCGCGTGCGGGCATTCTGGTCAACAGCTCCAGCCGGGCTCCCGGTCAGTAACCAGTGTCATCCGCCAGCCTTGTGAGAGAGCCATCTTGCACGCCTGGCCCAGGTTGACCTTTAGATGAGTGCAGCTTGAGCCAACATCCTATGGCAACGGCACGAGAACCCCAGACAGGAACTGTCAGCCCAGCCTCTCCCACATTCCCAACCCGCAAAGGCGTGGGCCAAATAAAAAGGTGATTACGATATTAGAGATGTTGTGAGTCATCGTTTAGAAAGTTGCTGGAACGGGCGCCTGGGTGGCTCAGTTGGTTAATCGTCTGCCTTCAGCTCAGGTCATGATCCCAGGGTCCTGGGATTGAGCCCCACATCGCGCTCCCTGCTCAGCGGGAAGTCTACTTCTCTCTCTTCCCACTCCCCCTGCTTGTGTTCCCTCTCTCGCTGTGTCTCTCTCTGTCAAATAAATAAAATCTTAAAAAGAAAAAAAAAGTCGCTGGAAGAGTCAACCTCCGGGAGCCAAGGGGCACAGCACCCCAGGGCACCCAGTGGACGTAAGGCTCAAATCCTGTGGGAGAACCCTGACTCGACAGTGAATGTCAAAATTCCTACTTTAATTGCTAATTGGTCTCGGGGAAGGAGGGGGAAGGCAGAAGGAGAGGAGAAAAAGTGAAATGAGCAATGTAATGGAGGGGACTTGATTTTACACGCTGCTCTGGGTTTGAGCTGACATGCGCCACCCCACGCCCCCACGCCCCCAGCAGGCGGTGCCGGAGCCTGATTAACTCCAAGTTACAGGTGTCACTAGCGGAGCCTACCGTTCTCCCTGTTCAAGCTGGTAATGAATGGTGCCCTCGGCTTTATTTAGGTCTGACAGCCTGCTTAAACAGTTTGCGGAAGCGTCTGCAGGGGCTTTTCCCTGGGCTCGGCCGTGGAGAAGTGGCCGCCGACAGGGGACTAAGGAGTAAAAGCGTGCTGCGCAGAGTCCCCCACGTGCTGGGGTCGTGGGAAGCACACGAGGTGGGCGAAGGTGGGGGGCGACGGGTACGGGCCACAGCCCGAGACTGTTTCCTATCAGAGGCCAAGGCATTCACTTCCTACATTCTGGGTCTCACTTTTGCTCCCTGCTTTCCCGTGGTGAGGTGTCCTGAGGGATACCTTCCTTTCTCTCCACAGAAGACACAGGTGGAGAGGTGGCGGCGGTGAATAATGCGTCCCGACTGTTGCCTCACCCTGTTGGAAAGGAGCAAGGAGTGCACAGTTTCCTTATTGTTGCAGGAAGAGCAAAATTCTCTTCCCCACTGGGGCTGGCCTTGTTTCCCCTCTTTCTCCATCCATTATGGCGGAGGTCATGATGCTTTCACCAGAAATATCTACAGGCTGCTCTGGGGATTACTTCTGAGAGACAGGGTGCTCCTGGTGAGCCTCCTGTCTTAATTAATGTTTCTAATTTTTAGCTGGTTTGAAATGAAAGAACTTTACCCCTGGGCTGTCTGAGATGTTCGCTGTCTGTGCATTCTTGCCGAGACCCATAGGAGCAATTTTCCAATCTCATTTAACCTGCACAACAGCTGTTGCAAGAATTGGTGCAGGATCTTCTTCGCCCCACAGGGCATGAGTGACAGAAACTTGATCCAGGTTCAGTGTTTGAACTGCCCGGCCCCACAGGGAAGCCTCTTGTTTTCCTGAGGTGAGTCCCGGGGTCCTTCAGGAGCTGACTTTTCCTCCTGTCAGAGCCCTGTCTGGATTTTTAAAGACACTGTGTCATTGATACCATCTCGCTTCTGAGCTGGGGAGTGGCTCTGCTCGGCACGTGGGCCCTGGAAGGTTCTCACCTGCTCTGCGGTGAGAGTCAGACTTGGGCTTAGTGGAACTCATGTTTCTCATTGAAGCTGAGCCGGTGGGTGGAATGGAGGGCAGACGAGGGCCCAGGTTCTCTTCAGGGAGCATCTGTTGGGAAGGTCCCCGCAGCCTGGGTCATCTGCCCCCCTCTCTGTTGAGGCAAGGTCCCTGCTGAGGTCAGTAGTCGAGCCCCATCTTTTTTTTTTTTTTTTTTTTAAGTATAGTTGACACACAGTGTTATGTGAGTTTCGGGCGTATAGTGTGATTTGACAACTGTAGGTCCCGCTGTGCTCACACGTGTGGCAGCTGTCTGTCACTGTACAGCGATATTGCAGGACAGTTGGCTGTGGTCCCACTGCTGTGCCTTTGACCTCTTCATCCCATGACTGGAAACCTGTACCTCCCTCTCCCCTTCTCCCATTTTGCCCATGGCAACCACCCGTTGGTCCCCAGCCTCCTCTGTCAGACACATTCTCAGAGACTGTTCCCTCTATCCAACCTTCGTCCCCATATTGTTGACCTGGAAGTATTAAAAACCTAAGGACCATTTCATGGCAGCTCCAAGTTCTGTGTGGTTCTGAATAAAGAGTCTTAGGATTGTATTTCTTTGCAACTGGAGGAGAACTTAAAGGTAATTTAGGTTAGCCCTTGCATTTTACAGATGAGGAATTTGGGACTTTGAGAGGTTCGTTGCTTTGCCTGAGGATACACAACTAGTTAGTGACAGAGCTAAGAGAGTCCCCTCAGGTTTCCTGCTCTTACGTCAGTATTTCATTTGCACTGTATTGCTTGATCTAAAAACAGTATCTGCAAGTGGTTTTGAGGCAGGGTTTCCACATAATTCTTTGTTGTGGGGGCTGACCTGTGCTTCGTGGATGTTTAGCAGCATCTCTGGGCTCTACCTACCAGGGCTCAGGAACAACTCTTTCCCCACCCAGCTGGGTGAGGCAAAAATGTCTCTAGACTTTGCCAAAAGTTCTGTGGGGGGCTGAGATGTTCCCCGCCGAGAAGGGCTTAAAGTTAGTGTGGGTGGGGAGAGGGAGAGCAAGAATCCCAAGCAGGCTCCATGCTCATCGCAGAGCCTGATGCGGGGCCTGATCCCATGACCCTGAGATCATGACCTGAGCGGAAATCCAGAGGCAGACACTTAACCAACTGAGCCACCCAGGCATCCCAAGGTTTAGCGTATCTTTAAAGAAACATACTTAGGTTCGCTCTTCCTCAGAGTGTGTGAGTACAAAGCAGACTGGAGCAACAGTCCGGGATTAGAGAAGACATGCTACTTCCCGATTAACTGTGATTAGACAGGATCCTGGGGGCTTAGAAGACAGTGCTGCCTGTTCCCTAGCTTAAATGTTTAGATTGTGATGTTACCAGAGCAGGGGAGGAGAGTTTGGTGGGGTGAGGGAACGGTTAGAGGAAATCAATAGGCTAATTGGTCTATAAGGGAAGCACTTGCTATAGATATTCTTGTATAAGGACCTTGTATCCAAAACACGTAAAGGACTTAAAATTCACTAGTAACCAAACAAACGACCCATTTTAAAAGGCGGGCAAAAAATATGAACAGACACTAAGCCAAAGAAGGTCTACAGATGACAAGACCATGAGAAGATGCTCAGCATCGTTAGTACTTCGGAAAATGCAGGTTAAAACAAAGTGAGACGCTACCACTTCACTGTAAGGGCAGCTAAAATCGGAAAGGGTGATGCTGTCAAGTGTTGGTGAGGATGTGGAAGTTCTGGAACCATCACCTGCTGCTGGCGGGAATGGAAAAAGGTACAGCCACTTTGGAAAACGGTTGGACAGTTCCTTAAAATGTTAAGCATACACCTACCATGTGGACAAGCCTTTCTACCTTTAGGTATTTCCCCAGGAGAATTGCAAGTGCATGTTCACGCATGTTCATGGCAGCTTTAACTGTAGTGGCCCAAACTGGAAACAACCCAGATGTCCATCAGCCATTGCTTTTTAGACCTTGCTTTGTGAGTGAGACATTTTCACATCCTGCCAACGAATCAAGAGAAATGGGTCAGACTGAGAGCATCTGTTTGGGTCCAGATACTGACTTGCTTTTCGAGTGTGTCATAGTGTCATTAGAGTAAGTCAAGTGACACTTCTGTTCTTTCTGGCAGTGGAGTTTGGCAGTGGAATCGGTGATCTTTCTTCTGTAGGTCCCAGATGGGCTATTTTAATGGGCTGCTAGGTGATGATGGGTTCTTTAACTATCAAGGTTTAAAAGATCACACCTAGCTTCACAAGCTAGCTCATTAAAGCATTTTATTTATACAACATTAAAACATTTCGGGGGTAAAGATGTTCTTGGTCACTATGATGTCTTAAAGATGGCAGGCCAGATGCCCTTGTGGCTAGAATTCTTCCCAAAGGGTCAAGAGTTGGGAGCCAAGAAAAGAGATTATTTTAGGGGAGGGTAGAGTGATAATTCCTGTGCCCCAGAAATAGCCAAGACTTCTGTGATGTGTATGGGTGGGTTGAGCCTTGCTTTAGAATCCTTTTTTTTTTTAATTTAAAAATTTTTTGAGTTCCTGATAGGTGTTGGGCATTGAGATGCACACAGGAAGTAAGACATGGTCCAGCCTTGTCTTTAAAGATGGTACAGTCCAGTCAAGAGAAAGATAAATCAATGCACAAGGTCAGTCCGGAATGATGAATGTCATGGTGGAGATGGGCATTTGGTGCTGCTAGCAGAGCACAACCAGATCATTAAGAAAAGAGTGAAGTGGGAGTTGATCAGGAGATGCTTCAGCATTCCTCCTAGATACCTTAGCTCGGTTCTGGGTGTTCCAGCATGAGGGCCAAAAATTACTAGGAAAAGATACAGTTCTTGCTGTCAGAGATTTTAGTCTAACTGAGATAAAGTTAGTATGCTTAGGAGGATTAAGGTGGCCGTGTGTTGATAACAGTATAATGTGTTGGAAGCAGTCCTGCAATGAGTGGCAAGAGAATGTAATTCTGGCCCGGGATCTGCTCCTATGTGGCTCTTGACCTCAGGATAAGTCACTCACTGGCTCTCTTGGCCTCAGTCTTTTTAACTCTAAAAGCAGAAGCCAGGATAACAGTGTATGATATGTCAGGTACATTCCAGCTCTCTCCATGCTGTGTAGTGTGTCAAAGGGAGATCTGGTGGAGAGCTTGACCAGTTTGTTCTTGTTGGAGAAATCTGCCTTGGTGAAGCTGTTGTTGAGGAGAAATGCCATCCATTATTAGGTTGGGCAAACTGTGGGCATCAGGGATTTTTAAAGCTCCAGAAGCCATTTTGTGGGAGTCCTATTTAAAACTAAAGCAAAGGGCGAGTCTCACCTCCTGGAACCAAGGGCATTAGTCCCTTTAGCCTCTGTCCTTCAATGACCCCTTTTTGGTTATGTGGTCTTGGCTTGGTGCTGTGTTCCCGATCGTTATCAAGAGGGACCTACACCCAAGATCTAGAACACCTAGCATGTTCTCTCTTGTGGTGCCTTCCCTCCTGGCATGTAGGGTTAGCCAATGCCACCCATCCATGATTGGAAGGGCATTTGCTCCTCTTGCCTCTTTCTCTTAGTCCCTCCTGTCCAGTGATACATCAAGACATGTGTTCCTAAGAGTATCCCAACAATGCACAGCAGTGTTATTTGAAAGAAAAACATAAGGAACTTGTACAGAATTGGCGGAACTGAATTGCATATTTTTTTCTCTGTCTTATCCGGTGCACCTGAATGCCTCCTTTGACTTGTGGCGCTCACTTCCTGGAGCAAATTTGGAGGACTGCAGGTCCACCTGGCAGCTTGGCGAGTGCTTGTTGGATGGATTTCACACTTGGCGTTGGCTTTCTAAAGGGTGTGGAAGACATGAAGACTTTCTAGATGGGGGTAACAGCACTGAATTGTTACTACTCTCATTCTATTTCTGGACCTGGATCTTTCCCAACTCCCATTCACTACCCTAAATTCAATGTATGGTGTTCGACAATGTACCTGCCAGACTGATGCCTTATTTTCCCCCAAAACAGGATCTAGGGATCATCCCTGCTCTTCCAGAGAGTTCCTCCTCTAACTTCAACAGCTTATTCTCAGTTGAAATTTGACTTCCCAAGACTACTTTGGGGGAAAAGAGAGGCCTAATTATCAGATTTGATGCCTGCATATGATCTGACTAGAAAATAATCAGAAGGCTAGATAAGAAAATCATCAGAAAGCGTTGCGGGGACTTACTCCATTTTGTCACCTGTAATTTTAATGTCAGAGTAATTGGCTAGGTACCAGTTATTTTCTAAACAAAAAGTTGGATAACACAAAAAGAGTTATAACAGTCCTGTCTGGAGTAATTGAAGTTAAAAGCCTTTTGCTAGTATGGGTGTGACCAACGCCATGGTACTTGACACACAAGAGGACAATTCCTTGATGAGGCTTTATACCATATGAAGTAGACTGGCAATTATTATCCCCGTGGGATAAAATAGGTAATTGAGACTCAGCAGGCAAAGTGCCCAAGGTCATGCATATAATAAGGGATGAGACCTTCAGATTCTTCTTCTTTCAGTCTCGATGCCAAATCCACTATGTCTTCCATGACCCTTATGCATTTCTATGTGTTTATTGTTAATGGAACTTGTCTAATTTACCCATAAGCTGCTCTCATTAGATTAAACAGAAATTAACACTTTATTGGTGGTAAGATTATGACATAGTAGCAAAACTCTGAGGGACTTCTAATATGTCCCCCTTTTACCTGAAAAAAACACTTCAGCAGGAAAGAGGGGAAAGGATAGGCAGCTTACATCCATTTCCTTACAGTCCTACATCTTCATGGATCATGGCCTGGACCGTGCTGATGACCCTTATACCCAAGTGTTTTCTGTGGAGAGCCTTGATGACAGGACCCAACAGATGGGTGGAGGTCATTTTCATGTGCCACGGTACTCACTCTGACCCCAGCACAAATAACATCACACCATAAACACTCATGTCCCAGATTCATTTCTTTGGGACACTGGAGGTTTTGTTACTTATACGTATCGTAGAGGTCTTTATGGGGACCCATCTCAATATGTGTTTTCATCTTGACTTAAATCCAACTCTTCTTGTTTCCTTCTCCATCAAACCACACCCCCCTTGCCTTTCGGTCAAGGGGTGGATGGACAATAGATGGTAGCAACAGTTTCTATGGTAACAGCATCTGAGTCATCTCCTTGGAAACCTGCATAAAGGCCTTCCATCTCCAGACCAGCTCAGTGCAACTTGGAAGGCCTTTGTTTCCATGAATGTATCAGCATGGGGCAGCAAGCTCTCCCGGGCTCTGGCCACTGCAGTTTCCTTTGGCTCCTGATGCCCATGGCAGTTTGGGTATAGGGTTGGATTCAACCAAACGTGGGGGTTGGTGGGCCCTGGGGTGCTTTTCTCAGCCTAGCCCATGTCCAGAATGCATTGTCTTTGGTCCAATACCAGATGCCCAGCAGATTTAGCCGGTAGACCTCTTGCTTTTTAAAATGCCCAGATGACTCAACCAAGTCTCCCACAGTGACCAGCAATGGATCAGAATAAAGCAGTACTGCTTCTGAACGCAGATGAGCTGGGTATTTTGGCATGGTCATGAAGAGAATCCTGAAATGGGGCACCATGGGATAGCTTGTAAGAGCCCCTCTCCTTATGGTGTCCTTCAAATGCAGCAATTTTGTTCCTTAAATGAAAGCAGAATGGTTTCCAGCAGCTAAGAGGATTAATTCTCTTGTCATCATCCACACCAAGTAATAATCACAAACGCTTCCATTGTGCTGCTTATTTTATAGATCATTTTCACATTCACGAGCTCAATTAATCATTTATTCAGTCATCAACACATGTTAATTTGAAACTTACTATGTGTTGCATATTGTGGTGGGAGTTTGGGGCAGAACTGTGAGAAAAAAAATGCACAGTCCCTGCTCTAATGAAGTTTACAGACTCAAGGGCTAATCAGATAATCACACATGTGTGAACATCCAGCCAAGCTCCACTAAAGGAGCAGGTCCATGCTATGATTAGTGTGCAGAATTGAGGGATTTGACCCTTTGGAGACCTCTTCCTTGAAGAAGCGATGGTCATGCTGACACCTGATCAGCAGGGCCCTTTGCAGATGACGAAGTGAAGACTTGCAGGGTGAAGTGACTTCCCCATGGTCACACCCTCTGCTGACTGGCAGTCCAGGGTTCCGATCCCAGGCTCTGTCTGTCCCTTCCTGCTGACTCTCAAAGCAGAGCCTAGGGTCATTCTTAGGTCAGATAGCCAAGGAAATGTTCTCCCATTTTCACTCAGGTTCTGCCCCGCTTCCAGGCCTGAGCCTGTTGCCTATTTGCCCAGGTGGACAATTCTGGGAATTTTCACTTTCCACGGATGTTGCCCTCCAAGGTATTAACTGATGCAGGCAGCTTGCCTAGCTCTGTTGTCCCTTAAACACAGGACTTAGGCTAAAAGTTAGTCTCCTCCCAGCACCCCACCCCAGAAAAAGGTTAGAGGTAGTTTGAGAGAGAATATCCACTGGTGGAACGTGGGCCTTAAGACAGAGTTTCTGCCAACATTTAGGAGCAAAGGAGCTGTGCTGGGCAGCTCCATTCCTCTGTCGATGGACATCTTGGGTTTTTCCAGAGTTTGGCTATTGTGGACATTGCTGCTATAAACACTGGGGTGCAGGTGCCCCTTGGGATCGCTACATTTGTATCTTTGGGGTAGATACCCAATAGTGCAATTGTTGGGTCATAGGGTAGCTCTATTTTCAACTTTTTGAGGAACCTCCATACTATTTTCTAGGGTGGCTGCACCAGCTTGCATTCCTACCAACAGTGTAGGAGGGTTCCCCTTTCTCCGCATCCTCGCCAACATCTGTCTTTTCCTGGCTTGTTAATTTTAGCCATTCTGACTGGTGTGAGGTGGTCTCTCATTGTGGTTTTGATTTGTATTTCCCCGATGTTGAGTGATGTTGAGCAGTTTTTCATGTGTCTGTTGGCCATTTGTATGTCTTCTTTGGAGAAATGTCTGTTCATGTCTTCTGCCCATTTCTTGACTGGATTATTTGTTTGGGTATTGAGTTTGATAAATTCTTTATAGATTTTGGGTACTAGCGCTTTTTCAGAACAATTTAAAAACAAGTGACAGCTTAGGCATGTCCCTTAATCCTGGATTCCCTCGCTAAAACAGTGTTATCCTTCTCTTTTTTGATACTGAGATCTGAGCAAATGTCGCCATCTTTGTGGATGACATCTGTGAGAAAGTTCCGTTTTTCTACCACAGACAAACTGATCTTACTTTCTTAAAAAATATGTTGATTTTTGTTTTCCAAGCCAAGTTTTTAATAAATGTTTTTGCTGACAGATAAGTAGTTAAAGATTTATCTTTTCTAAATGCATGAATCTGGAAAATAAGCAGGCATCTCCTGTACCAAGGAGACCATTCCTATCTTAGGGAGACCAGGTCCAATCCTACTGAGGCTCCTTCGAGGTTGAGGAGGGAAAGGGGAAGGTAAGATTGGAGCTGTGTGATTTGCGGCAGCTTGGCTCTCCCATCTATAAAGTGCATATTAAGAACCATTTTCTTCTAAAATGAAGCATGAAAGGTACCACGCCCCTCCCCACCACACACCGCGCTGACCCTAACAAGGGTTTATAATTTTGAAAATCATCTGACTGTTTAAGCTGATGGAGTCCTCTCATTAACATTTCATCGTGTAGAGAAACCACCCTGGGCCTCCTTGCTGTTTTTCCGACCTTGAAAGAGGAAGTATGCAGCTTGTTACTGAGATTCACAGATGAGAATACAGTTGAAGGTGCTCAGAACCCCGACAGAGGCTGATGGCTTTGAAGTAGGCTCTGGGGAAGTGAGTGGACGCGAGCAAGGGCCAAGCAGGGAGCCTGGTAGGTGACTTGGAGCGCGAGAAGCTTCCACCTGAGAGGCTCCGTCCCCACCTTGCTGGCTAGGATGAGGCAACCGTGTTGGTCATTTTACAGTCTGGAATGTGAGGCCCAGAGAACCTATATAAGTGTGTTTTCTGCAGTGGTTGGCATGTCCTGAGAGGCTGGGATTGGTGGGTGGTTACAAAAGATGGAAGGTTCTAAATTACAAGCAACTACAGTACTTTCTAGCATACCACAGTGCACAGCGCACTACAAATTATAACTAGAGCCCACTGTCGACTGGGAATAGGGTGGGGCATTTTGCCCGCGTAATCTGTGGTGCGGGTGGTGGTAATCTCCTTTGTCTAGGTAGAGAAACTGAGGTAGTCTCCAGCTCACTCACAGAGCTGGTCGATGCTCGATCTGGGATTTGGATCCAGATCTTTCTCCAAGCCCATATTCTTTCCACTATTGCTGCTTCCTCTCCAAAGAGGTTCTTTTGTGGTCCATTTACGTTAGGACAGTCCCTGATGCTGTCAGGATGCTTTTCTTCAGAAGGCCCTTTAAAAAGCTGTTTGAGCTCCAGGAATCGTGCAGCTTGAAAGTGCTCTTCAGTTAAACACATTTAGATCTCCCTTGGGGCTGTGGAATCAGGAGGGTTAATTAGCATCTGTCAGGCTGTTCTTAAGTAACTGGGAAGGGCTCAAGATGACCTTGAAGAGCGTTTTAGTTTTTGAGGTGGCTTCCAGAGTTTACATTATAGATTGGTCACTTTTCCCCTCCGCCTCTCCGGGAGCTTTTAATTACAGTGGCTCATCCTCGGGAAGCTGCGATCTGCATCTTTTCTGTGCTTGCCTGTTCCAGCTGGCCTTGGCCCAGACTGAAGTCAGCACCCCGGACCCTTCCCCCAAACTGTTCTCTCTTCTCCCTCAGCTCCTTTTCCTGTTTTGTGTGAGAAACCCTGGTGGCTGGCCTAGGAGAGGGGTTTCAGGTGTGAGTCGTGCACTGATGAAGATTTTTTTTTTTTTACAGGATAGATAATGAGTTGCTCTGAGCTATCCACATTTTCCAATTTCCTCTTTCCATGACCTTCCATTGCTGTGTGGAAGGGGCTGATCAGGATAGCCGTTTAGCCAAGGTGAGAGCTGTAATCATGGCTGTAGGATGAACAGGTCAGATGGATCCTTTGGGGAATGACTCCTGCGGCATCGTAAACTCGATGCATGACTGTTGTGTCACATGCAAGAGAAACATTGAAATACAACCTGTGCGGGTTGATTGTTTTCTGTGTGAGCAAGCTAGCCTTTACTCTCATGGTAGGGACGAAGTAAATAAGAATTGATTAAGTGGGAAGAGAGAGGAGACTGGGGAAGTGGCATCCACCGTACATGTAGTCCCGCCCTGAGCCTGCGTCTGGCAGCGTAAGGGTGCGGGTGTGGTTCCTCTGTCCTCTGATGGGTCGGCAAATAGCCCTGCAGCTTTTCTCTCGACTTTGGCTTCTGGGCTGAACTTAATCTTCCAGTGGATTTTGCTCCCCTTCCAAAAGGTATGTATGTATGTATTTGTTTATTTAGAGGGAGAGAGAGAACCTCAAGCAGGCTCCACACCCATCGTGGAGCCTGAAATGGGGCTCGATCTCACAACCCTGAGATCTTGACCTGAGCCCAAATCAAGAGTTGGGCGATTTACTGACTGTGCCACCCAGGCACCCCAGTCTTTATTATATTCTAACTCGTGTGAGTCCTTGGGATTTTCGGTTGTTGGCCACACAGCTACACTAATGAGAACACTGTTGAACGTCCTGTTTCCTTTCTGACCTGACTGTGTAAGTAACCGTCTCTGCGCAACAGCTTTGCTCATCTTACTGCGCCACACTTTCTCCTTTGCCTCTCGGCTTTCTTTCCTCCTCTTCCGTACCACACACACACACACACACACACACACACACACACACACACACACACACGTGGCTTGTCATATGGAGTAACAGTGTCTCTTGTCTCTTAAAAGTACAGTGATCGGGGCGCGTGGGTGGCTCAGTCGTTAAGCGTCTGCCTTCGGCTCAGGTCATGATCCCAGGGCCCTGGGCTCAAGCCCCTGCATCAGGCTACTTGCTCAGTGGGGAGCCTGCCGCTTCCCCTGCATGTGCTCTCTGTCTTGCGCTCTCTCTCTCTGTCAAATAAATAAATAAAATCTTAAAGAACAGAGTGGTTGAGGATGCAAAAGTCATTTCTCATGGAGTCTTAGGGTCCTGCATGCATTGGGTCTGAGTTGGGGATTTCGGCTATTTGACCACAACAGCTGGGGCCAAATACCTACGGCTCCTCATGAATTCAGGAAACCATTTGTTTTAGATGATCTCTTAATAATTCCAGGCCTGTCATGATTTAGCACTTCCCCAGCACCTTCTACTCCTAGGGTGTTCTCCTCTTGCTTCAGGTTATTCTAGGCGAAATTGACTTTTGTTCAGGCCTTTCCCAGGGGTTGGTCAGAAAGCTCGGGTGTTAGAGGGGAACGGGCCACCCTGGGCGGGAGGTGGAGGCACAGAAGGGGGTAGGGTGGGGCATCGAAGATGATAAACACTTTAGCTTGTTGCGTCCCACATTCAGGCCTTGAACCTATGACAGATGCCACAGAACCTTCTGGTTGGAGGAGTATTTAAAAAGGGAGCTCTGGGCGGAACTTGCCAAAAGCCAGGGCGATGACCCATTGGGAGGCCAGGGGAGGCCAGTGGGTCTCTGTTCACATGGGTACGGGATTGTTTGAGTAAGTACCACCAGAGAGGTAGCACCAGATTCAAATCTGGCACACACGTAAACTCAAAGGCAGTGTCGCCTGCAGTGGAAGTGGGGTGGGGGCAGCAGCAGGGGGAGGTGGCTATCAGCTTGTAAAGGATCTGAAGCCTTAGATGGCCGTCTTGGTGCCGTGGATCATGGTGATGGTAGCCCCATGGCTGCTGGGCCTCATTTACCTCTTCAGATTTTCTCTACTGGCCGCAGATGTTTCTTCTTTTAATCCAAATTTCAGAGAGGACATTTCTCCCTTGAAGCACCTCCATTAATCAAATGTACTAGATTTATTGCTTTGTTTGGGTTATTTTTTATTTATTTATTTTTTTAGTAAGCTCCACACCCCAGCGTAGGGCTTGAACTCACGGCCCCAAGGTTAAGAATCGCATACTCTACTGGAGCCCGGCTTTGTTTCGGTTATTTACAAAATGGACTGTCCCCTGGCCCAGGGGTGAGCCTTATTTCTAACCACGCCCCTGGGCTCGCTTCCTCCAAATGCACGGGACCGTTTGCATTTCCTGAACACCGAGAGTTGGTATCTGGAGGCTACTGTGCATGTTCTTGCCGCCCAGTCTCCCCGAGCCCTCCTCTTCCCTCGTACTTTGTCTCCCTGGCACATCCCTTGTCACCCTTCCACTTGATCCCACAACATTTGTAACCCAGAATTAGAATTAACCAGACACCTAGCTTTTCTCATCTGTGAGCCTGTGAGAGCAGAGCCAGGTCTTAGTAAGGTTTTGTCTGTCTTGCTTGTGGAACCGTCACTCCTTACCCCCGTATCTGCTGCCGGACTCTGTGTGGGAGATGGTGATGGGGGTGAGGTGGGTGGGGGCACCTGATACAAGAACAGCCTACCTGGGTGGGAGCGTAGGTGCATCTCTCACCCGCATCTTACCCGTGAGCTTTTTCTCCCGCTGAATCTACCCCCGTGTCCCTCACTTCTCTCCTACCTGGATTTAATTCTCAGCTTGACCCCGAGTGGCCTTCTGCAGTTCCTTGTGTCTTATATCCCATCTGGGGCTCAGCTCTTGGCTCTGGATGTCTGTGTGTCCACCTAGGCCAAGCCCTTAAGGTCTACGATGGAAATCTTGGCAATTATGCCTGTCTGACCCCCCCGCAGGATTGGGTGATGTTCTGACAGGTGGTGCTGGTGGCTCTGTGCTGTTGGTATTTTTTTTATGCCACTTCCTGCATGTGAGTTTCAGGGAGGTAGAGGGTGGCCCCAAACGAGCCCACGGCTAGGATAAGTAAATGAGTCTGTGTAGGGTTTATCACCATTACAGAGTGTGGTTTACATGCTTAATAAACCTAGCGGGTTTGACGTAGGTCAGTAACGAAGGAATGGCTGTGGGTTGGCAGGGGTTGTGGTGGGGTTCATGGCAGCGTGCAAAGGATGATGCTTGGTTGAGTCTATTTAGACCCTTCCCCTCACCTTGGAAACTGGTTATGTACTTGCCACTGCTCAGCTATCACCATCTTTCACTGCTCAGGGAGATGAGAGACAACCTGTGACCTCTGGTAGGGTTGTTTGGTTATGCTTGTCATTTATTATCTGGGGTAGAGAGTGCCGGTATTTGCACACAAGTGGTCTCTCTCCGAGAATATGCCCTGTGCACTTTTCATCTCTTCTGAGTTAGATTGTTTTGGGCGACTGATTTGGGCAACATTTTCAGTCTTTGAAAAGACTGTCCCACATCCAGAAAGGCATTCCTAAGATGTTTCTGGAGTTGTAAATCAGACTATTAATTATAGACCCTTGAAAGAATGCTGGTTTCTCTCCCTAAGCACAGTGGGCTGTTTCTAGCAATACCGAGGAAGTCTCTTGTGTTTATATAAAGAATCAGAGGATGGTACTCGTGCCTGATTTTCTTCATGAATTTTTCATTTTTGTGATTGCTTTTGAAAAGGTTCTGTTCAAATTTTATGTGGTGGTTTGACTTTGCCTTTCTTTGTGTCCGATTTCATACAGTTCCATTGTTCATGGAAGCCACATGATTGTGGCTTGGTTCTTTATATATATATTATATATTTTATATATATATTTTTTGTGGAATTTGACTGCAGGTGAATTATTTTTCTTAGTTGAACTGCCAAAAAAATCATTAAAATTTACTTTCAATTATATTAACTCAGGGTACCACATTAAGTCAAAAAGCACGAAAAAACTTTAAAATGTTTTTCAAAGCATTCAAGCATTAACATGTCTGCATTATAGGGTTGCAGGGCTTATTTTAAGAAAAGTTAAATTTCTTAAGTCTAACTTGGACAAAGTAAAGTGGATTATATTTCCAAAAGAAATTTAGCGGTTTTATATTCTAGTTGCATTTCTTCTCCATTTATTTGTAACTTTTAAAATCTGTACTTTGTGATTGTGTGTGTGTGTGTGTGTGTGTGTGTGCTCAGAGAAATTAAGACACCCTTTAAAAAGCATGCTAGCTAATAGCTCGCATATTCCAATTGCATTGTTTGGGTTTTGTCGTCTTTCAGAATCCCGTGTAGTTTTCCCCCCCTTTGAAAATGTAGTGATGTTGTTTCTATGGAAACAATGATGTCATGAGTATGAATGGGGCCGAGTGACCACCAAGAGTGCCATATATCAAGGCCAGTGATAGAGCCCAGCTTTACCTATGAAGTTGCTAATGGGGCTCTGTTGTCAGCAACTTGAAAAATATATTGCTGGGAGGAAAGTACATTTGTGTAGCCATTCTGGACAGCCCATATGGAGTGAGTGTGTGTTTGTGAAGCCATGTGTATTTGATTGTGAAATAAATCCTTCACAGTTGGACTGTAGATCATCTAGATTCCCAGGTCTGTAGGGTGGGAACTTGAAACCTGTGAAATCAAGTCCCCACCGTCCAGGGAAGGAAAGCGGGGAAAAATATATGTCTCCAGGGTTTGGTATCCAGATACAAAAGACTTGCAATGTCAGCATTAATACAAATAGGAGGTTGTAATGCATATGATATATAGGCATTAATATAGAGTAGACATACAGGTTCACTTGCATGCATTTAAGTGTTCTTTCAGTGTGACAGGTGGTGAGTAATAGAGGCAAGTTGTGACTAATTGATCAGAGCCAGAGTCCTATTAAGCAGCTAGCCATACCATAACTTACACATCCAAAGAGTGTGGTCCTGTTCAAAGAGGTGGTCTGGAAAGGTTAAACTCTTAATTTAGTGATAACCCCCACTTTTATTTACTTATTTATTTTGGCTTTCGTATTTTAGAGCTGTATCCAGATCTTGTGGCTCATTCTTTTGACTATTATCGGGATATATGATATTTGATTTTTTTAATGTCCAGAAGTCATGTGGAGGCAAGTCTCATGGTCGCCTATCTTGATAACTCACTTTATTGCTAATTCCAGTTAAAAAGTGAGGTAGCAAAATGATGAGGTTGATAATGATGTGGTTTATATATTGGTTCTTTTTTTTTAAGATTTTATTTACTTATTTGAGAGAGAGAGAGAGAGAGAGAGAGCACAAGGAGGGGAAGCGGCAGAGGGAGAGGGAGAAGCAGACTCCCCGCCGAGCGGGGAGCCTGATGCGGGGCTCGATCCCAGGACCCTGGGATCATGACCTGAGCCGAAGGCAGATGCTTAACCGACTGAGCCATCCAGGCGCCCTGGTTTGTATATTGGTTCTAAAGTAACTTCTTAAAGGGAGATTTCCTCAAAGTTTCAGGCAGGAATTATTTATTAAAATTTACTGTGTTCCCAGGGCGACCGCTTGGAGAGTTAGCACTTATTTGGTTATGTAAGTTCAGTTATGCTGGACAGAAATACAGGTCCCTGGTAACCATTGTCTAAGTCCATTTGGGCTGCTGTAATGCCATCAGAAATCTCCTTCCCACAGTTGTGGGTGCCGGGAGTCTACGATCAGGGCGCTACGTGGCCAGGTTTGACGAAAGCCCTTGCCCAGGTTGCAAAGAGCCATTTTCTCATTGTTTACTTTCCCGGCAGGGAGGGCGGGGGCACTCTCTGGGGTCTTTTTTAAAAAAATAAGGGCACTGATTCTGTTCTTGAGGATACCACCCTTATGTCCTAATCATCTCCCCAAAGCCTCACATGCTGATACCATCCCGAGAACAGGTGAGATTTCAACACAGGGATTTTGGAGGGACCCAAACGTAAGGTCCGTAACATAAATCCCATTTGGCATCAGAGAATAAGATTTTCCGTATAAGTAAAATTTTCAGGGAACTCAAGCTTCCCCCTCTGAGTTTTACCTTTCAAAATATTAATGATCATTTAAATGAAATAATTTCATGATCCCTCATGCTTTTTCTTAAAACAAACTTTACAGAATGAAATGAACTTTTTTTTTTCATGACTCAAAGTCATTATTTTTGAATTGTTGGTAGTATTGGATCCCGAGACAAAAAAGGCCCCCGCCCCCGCCCCTGCCCCGGTCAAGAGATCCTCGAGGTGGTGCCGTGCTAATTTATTCCTGCTTTAGAAGACAGAGGTTGCTCCCATTTTTTGTGGAGTTTTTCTTGACTTTCCACCTTTTTCTGTTTTGTCCCTTGGTTTTAGGTTGCTGGCGCCTGCTTTTTGCAGCTGGCTGTGTGCTACTATGCTCCGGTGAATAACAGCCCCTCAGACATCCCCTGTCCAGGTGCCACCTCATACAGCAAAAGGAATTTTGCAGATGGGATTAGTTAGGGATCTCCAGAGGGGAGCTTCTCCTGCATTGTCAGGTGGGCCCACGATCATCAGAGGGGTCCTTATGAGAGAGGGGCAGGAGGGTCAGAGGTTTCAAAGTACTGGCTTATGAGGAAGAGGCCACCAGCCAAGGAATGCAGGCAGCCTCCAGAAGCCGAAAAAGTGGAGAAACCTGATTTTGCCAGAAGGAATGCAGCTCTAAAAACTCATTTTAGATTTCTGGTATCCAGAATTGTAAGACATTAAATTTGTGGCATTTTTATTTTATTTATTTTTTCTTTTTAAGATTTTATTTATTTATTTGACAGAGACGCAGTGAGAGAGGGAACACAAGCAGGGGTTGTGGGAGAGGGAGAAGCAGGCTTCCTGCAGAGCGGGGAGCCGGATGTGGGGCTCGATCCCAGGACCCTGGGATCATGACCTGAGCCGAAGGCAGACACTTAACGACTGAGCCACCCAGGTGCCCCAATTTGTGGCATTTTTAAACTGCTAAATTTGTGATAATTTGTTCCAGCAGCCACAGGAGAAGAAAAAAAAAGCTACCACCCCTGGCTTGTTTCCCTTCTAATTTGATGCATTAAATCAGGTTAGAAAAATACCATCCATCCAACAACCATTTGTTATCAGTTATGTGTCAGGTGTTCAGAATGAAGACAAGTGTGTCCCAGATCTCAGCTTTGTTGGGCACATTGTCCCGTTCGAAATAGAGCTGGGGAAAGACCACTAAACACAGAACTGCAACCTGATGTATTAGATGCTGAAATTGAATTATGGACAAAGAGTGCTAGGAATTCAGAGGAAGGGGCAACTCTTATTTGGGGGGACCCAGAATAGTTGGGCCTTATAGAATGAATGTGTGTTTGGCAGAGAGAAGTTGTGTGGAAGAGGAGGCCTGCCTAATAGAGAAAGCTGTAGCTGGGCAAAGACCATTCCAGGTACTGCAGAAAGTGTAAATCACCCTGGGGTTGCCCTAGAGGGAAGTATATAAAGACCCCTGTAGGAGCCCACACCTGCTTTGGTTTCCTGAGGTTCTCTTTACCTTTCACTCTGCATGGTGGCTAGATTTGGGGTCTTTCAAGCTGCAAAATTGTACCTGTGGATAGGAGAAGCACTGATTTCTATGAATATAAACCCAAGGAATACCAACCTGTGGCTGGTGTATTTTCTGGAATATTCCAGAAGCTCTCGTTCTTTCATTGACCACAGCAAAGAGCAGCTCCTGATTCCAGGATCAGCTTTGTTTTCAGATGCTGGAGGCGCTCAGTGGTATCATTAAATCTCACAACAGTGAATTGTGTCACAAAATATAACCAGTATAGTATCCCTTTTAGGTTACATTTCCTCTGTGTATGTGTGTGTGTGTGTGTGTGTAGGGGAGTAGTTTCATCATGGTAGTAATCTAGTGATATTCTAATAGAAGATTTTGTTAATTCGTAGAATGAAGGAATGAAGAATACAGAATCCTATTTAGATTAGCTTATATTTTTACGAAGGGAAAGTAGGGCATCTGGTTCACCAAGAATTTATAGCTACTTTTAATTGCAAATTATGTAGAATAGAATGATTTAGCATCCCTTTGTTCCTGCTTAACAGTGATCACATCCAAAATATTTATTGAGTACCAGCTAAGTACAAAGCTTTATTTAAAGTGCCGTGGGAGGCTTGGAGCGACCAGTAATCTTACTAGTCGCATTAAAAAAACAACACTTAATCACTTAACCCATTTATCAGGTCCTTTAAATGAGCCAGGCACCCTTCTAATCTCTTTAGATATATTATCTTGTTTGATCTTGAGAAGAATGGCTCACTTGCTGCCCATACCCCGAAGTTCTCAGCACGCTCTCATCTTGAGCTGACTTCCAGCCCCAGTCTTTCTGCCGGAGTAAGTCTTGTTGAAGGAACTAGCACTCACTCTCTCCAAGCGTGTTGGATGTTTTCAGTCATCCTCCCAAATTTCTCAGGAACATCGTTGCCACTGACCATCGTCTCTTCAATTTTTTGGTTTACACAATACATCATCCTCTCCTGATTTTACCCTCTCTGGCCATTCTTTCTATTGGATTGGACCACGTAGAAATTGCTGGTAGTCCACCATTTTGGTCTACAAAATGGCGTTTTCCTACGGTTTCGTAGAGAAGTGGACCCTCCTACTCTAGTCCGTAAAGACTGGAGTTATTTCACTCTTTCCTTTCCCCTTGGGTAATCTCCTTATGTTCACAGCTATACACAGGCAAGCCAGAATTTATATTTCGGGCTGAGACCTCTTTTCCCCACTGCCTACTTGACCTCTCCTCTTGTATTTCTCCAAGGCCCCTCGGAATTGTCCCGTCCAGAATCCAGCCCTCCCTCCGTAAGCCCTTTTCTACTGCAGTTGTCCTGATCCAGGGCCTGGCACCACTGTGTATACAGTTGTGCAAATATTAGAGAAACCTCCCTCTCGGTTCCCGGCTCGTTCTTCTGGTCGATAGCCAGCCCAGCTTGTAGGCCTTGTCGCTTTTATTGCTAAACTAGGTCTTGAGTCCAACCACTTCTCCACTTTTATTCAGGAAGCAAAATATCAAACAAGTAAAGAGTTCACCGTGAAAGAGAAACGCCAGTAATAGAATGTCAGCAAGACGGCGGGATGGGTACGGAAATGCCAGACGAGTTCTGGTGCTTCCCAGGGAGGTACCATAACCATGAATTGCCTGCTAAGAAAATTACTCCCCTTTAAATTCCCTTCCAGTCTTTCTGCTGATACTGACACCTGATGGTAATTGACCTTTACTAGCGCTTCTCACATGGCTATAGGAAGATGACGTTTTAATCTCTTTGTCTTCTGGTTTTTGGCCTTTCCTCACTCCTGAGTCTCAAACATGGTTCCTTTTGTTGTTGAACTCCTCGACCGGAGGGCTGTGTGTCTTCATATTCTGGAATAATTCTGCATTGCCTTCTGTTGAGTGCTGGGTTTCTAACTAGTCCTGATAGAGGAATGTATTAATTGTTGACACATTTCACCAGATTCTGATCTTTTGTCCCTTTCTTCCTTGAGGACACCCATTTCAGCAGTGGGCCATGGAATGTTAGGCCACAATGTCACGACGGTTCTTCCGTAGTCAAGTTGGTGGTGATGTGGCTTCTTAGGAAGGCACGTGGAAGACTCAAACCCTTCTTATAGTTTCTGAAGGGGATGATGTCATTACATTAGGATACCGGGTCCTGTGCATGAGAGCTGCTTTCTCCTGTAGCACAGTGTGGTGGGGGTGGTCCGTCTGGTTCTTGTCCGCCTCTTGTGGCAGGGATCAGACAAATACAGACAGATCATAATGACACACAGTGAGTAATGACAGGGATTTTTGACACAGCCAAATAAAGAGAACTATGTGTGGTAAGCCTGCAGTAAGTGGAAAAACTAGCAGATGGGTCAAAGAGCTTCTATCTGTGCTGTTAATATAATGGTGCTTCCAGACTAATATTTCAAGAGAAAAGAGGCTGCTTCTGTTAGTTTTAACACCACTAAAATTGGTTCAGAGAATCCTATAGAATTTTCTCACACTTAGGGAATGGTCATGAAACCTGGTGGATTAGCTGTATGTATTCACCTCCCCTCTCTTCTGAAGCCTCACTGAAATAACCGTTAAGACAAAGAACAGGAGAGGAAAGAGTCAACAAAAAGATTTCAATGACTTCTTAAAAGATGGAATTTGTGGATGTGTTGATGGCTTTAATCGAACAGAGGCAACTTCAGGTGACAGGTCAGTTGACTGATGTGGGAAAACTCTGCACAGACTCAAGACATAGAGGTACCAGTTGTTGCAAAAGCAGGGTAAGGTACCACAGTTTTACAAAGTTCATAAGTCGGGGTGCCTGGGTAGCTCAGGGGGTGGAGCGTCTGACTCGATTTTTGGCTCAGGTCATGATCTCAGGGTCCTGAGATCGAGAGCGCCCCCCACCCCCCTGTCAGGCTCTGAGCTTAGCAGGGAGTCTGCTTGAGATTCTCTCTTCCTCTCCCCCTTGATCACGTGCATGCACGTGCTCTCTCTCAAAAAATAAAAATTAAAAAAAGTTTGTAAGTAGAAGTCTTCTTATTTAACTGGTGGAACTCTAGAGCTCCCTGTCCTGTACCTGGAATATTGATGGTAAGCTTTTTCTCTGGAGAAACTGAATGGTCCCAGAGAAAAGATCTTTAGGCCTTGACACTTGGTTTCTGCAACTAGAAGGTCACTCTGCGTCCTCATCAGTCCTCATCGAAGCTCCTTGGTCAGTGAGGCCTTCCTGGCGACCAGCCCCACCCCCGCACAGAGCACTTCCAGTCAGCTTTTGACTTCCTCCTTCTGAAATAGGGGCAGGCTGCCCCAAATCATGAGACATTTGAGGAAACTGTCCAATATAATAGAGACCAAAATAAAGGGAAGGAGGAAGCTGAGGAAAACAGAGCAGAGATGAGAAAGGAACCTGAAAAAACAACCCCAACAAACCCCTAGAAAATTAAGACAGTGTGTCCTAAAATAAGAACAGGATGCTATGAAAAAGAAATAATCAGAGAACGCTCCAAAATTAAAAATGACAAACTAAAAGTAGAAAGGTTGAAAAATTTCAGGGAAAAAAGCAGCCAAAAGTTAGAACAGATAGAAAAGACTGATTCCTGGATTTGACCTTCCTACTCCAGGAAGGTCAACATCTGATGAGTTCTGAAGCAGAGACAATAAATTGGAAATTGTCAAAGAAGCAACACAAGAAAAATTTCCAAATTGATTTAAGTTTCCGCATTGAAAGGACCCATTGAGTACCCCAGGCAGACCCAGGAGAACCAGGGCACCTCTGGGATCAAGTCCGAGTCCAAATGCAGCCGCTCATAAGGCTGCCCCCTCCCCCTTAGAGGGGGCCACTGTCTGTCACCCAGGGAGGACTCCTGCTCTGTCATTTAAGCCCGTTGAATTCGGGAACAGCCAGTCATCTTGCAGCCAGTTTCTCATGGTAAAATACCCCTTTACCAGACCCTTGGTTATCTTAATTATTCAGTATCAAATATAATGTCCCTGTTTTAAAATTGGGTTTCCTTTTCTCTTTGCAGTGGCTGGAGGGGGAGTGGAAATATACAGAGATGTGAAATGAGGGACCTGTTGTACACCTTTTTGAGAATAATTTGAAACATTTTAAGAAAGAGATCATGACTGATATTTTGGGAACTGGAATGGATAAACACATCCAAGTCTGAAAAAAAAAAATCAGTGTTCATTTTTGAGCGGTGGTCTGCATGTAATTGGTTATAACTGAGTATCATCCTGGTCAGAAGAGGGATGGGAAGAAATAAAAGGAACTCAGCTCATTTTAGCCTGGAGAAAAATCGTTCTCTTTTTGGGCACAATTATTCCAAACCAATGAATTGTTGCGAAGATGACATATTGTTTGGGAACTTGGTCATGGGAGAGCCTTTGATTTGGACTCACAGTGCTATGAACAAGGTGACCGAGATAATGTTCTCAGGGGCTCCATCCGTACGTACTGTTCTTTCTCCTTTTTCAATTTTCCTTTGAAAAAGTAGGAAAGTGTGCAGTTTACCTGTGGTCCCGTCATTAGCCTGATTTCCTAAAAGTTGTTAAGCTCTCAGGAACAGAGAAATAGGTCAAACAGGCAGAGTCTGTGTGTGTTTCCTGAACTCAAGGAACTTTTCAGAGTGTCGGGCTCGGAGTCTGAGGGGCGTGAACCTACGTTCTCGGATTCGGTGGTGCTGCGACTCTCCTTTCGATGGCCATTAGAATAACCAAATATTTAAAAAGGAAAAATAAATGGAGGGAGAATTTGGCTGTATTGAGAAGACTGTCTTTCCCCAGAATTAAATGGCGGCTAGCCAAGAGCCTGTCCCCCTGGCAGTATCCCTCCTGCGTGGGATCTGTCTGCCTGTAGGTGTGGGCAGTGTGGGACAGTCGGTCTCTGCCTGTAGGTGTGGGCAGTGTGGGACAGTCGGTCTCCTTGGAGCGTTCCTTGCTTCCTCCCCAGCCTCTCAGTGCTGCGGCCAGAGTGCGCTTCCTACGTTGTCAGGTCAAGTCCTTCTCTTTGGCTGAAAATCCTATAATAGATGCTACATTGGATATAAAGCTGAACTTACATAGCACCTGCCTTCAAAGAACTTAGTCTGGTTGAGAAGATGAGAAAGGACATATTCCGAGTGAAGAGTGTTAGATGCATTTCATATATAGCATTGTTATAAAACCAGTCCCCTGAGTGCTAATTGCCATAGCAGTATGGAAGAAATTCCTTCAGCTTACAGGAGTCAGGGCGGGTGTTTAGGAAGTGCTCTTTGAAGGAGAACTTAGGAGAATACTTTGGATTGTTAAAGGGACTGAGGGAGTTTTAACGTAGTAATTACGTAAGTAACGGTGCAGACCCCCCCCCCCCGCAAAATCCCAGGTATCTTCAGAATAGACAGTGAATAAACCACAGTGCATTTAAACGGTTGCAACCTAGTACTTCATGTAGGTCAATGACTTTCAAATTTTTATTTTTTTTAATTTGAGAGAGCGTGTGAGCGGGAGGGAGGGGCAAAGGGGGAGAGAGAAGCAGACTCCTCGCTGAGCAGGGAGCCCGATGTGGGGCTCGATCCCAGGACCCCAAGATCATGACCTGAACTGAAGACAGATGCTTAACTGATTAAGCCACCCAGGTGCCCCGAGGTCGTAACTTTTTAAAAGAAAAATTTGAGGTGTCATGATCCCAAGGTTCTGGGATGGAGCCCCTCATCGGGCTCCCTGCTCAGTGGGAAGTCTGTTTTTCTCCCTCTGCCTCCCCCCCCCCCCCCCCCCCCCCCCCTGGCTAATGTGCTCTCACTCGCTCTATAATAAATAAAATCTTTAACAAGTTAAGAACTCATTTGTCAAACAGAATATTATGTGGAATCCCAACATATTAAACATGAGAGCTGTAGGCTGCAGGTTGGGGGGCGGGGCTACACATTTCTGCCTGTGTGGTTTCTCAGCCCTGAGGAGGGGTCTTTGAGGCTCTCTCCCAAGCCCAGGGCTCTGAAGAATCAAGCTTAGACGTCACATGTGTCAAGGAGTAGTTTGGTAGAAGGGAAATTGGCCGCTTCAGGTCAGTTGGCAGAAAATGTTGAATATTGGGTTTTGAGTTTCTTGTTTAGGCAGTGCGTTTTTACATAAAGTTGTTGGTCAGAACCTATTATATATAGTGTTTCAAGAAGATTTGGATTGTGGTGGGGTGCAGTTGGAGTGTTGGAGTTTGGCCCTGAGCGCCAGGGCTTGTAGAGAGGTGTGTGTGGGGGCCTCCTGAAGAGGAGTTTGTCGGAGGCATCCCCCCATCCTGATGTTTCATCCAGCATTTTGGTTTTCATTTTATTTTTTAAATTAACTTAAAATTTAAATTTAAAATTTGAACTATTTTCAAAAATTTTAAGTTTCATTAATTTTTTAAAGTTGACAGGGTAAAATAGATTTTATGGTATAGTTTTATGAATTTTAGCCTATAGACTCTTGTCGCCATGACCACAGTCAGGGTGCAGAACTGTCTCCGTCACCCCCTCCTCTTCATGGTGCTGTCCCTTCATGGCCATACCCTCTCCCCAGCCCTAACCCCTGGCAACTACCCATTTGTTCTCCGTCACGAGTTTTACCTTTTTTGAGACTGTCCTATAACTGGATTCGTACATGATATAACCTTTGAGACTGGCTTTTTCATTCAAAGCATAATGTCTTTTTTTTAATTAACATATAATGTATTATTTGTTTCAGAGGTACAGATCTGTGATTCATCAGTCTTATACAATTCACAGCGCTCACCATAGCACGTACCCTCCCCAATGTCCATCACCCAGCCACCCCATCCCTCCCACCCCCCACCACTCCAGCAACCCTCAGTTTGTTTCCTGAGATTGAGTCTCTTATGGTTTGTCTCCCTCTCTGGTTTGTCTTGTTTCATTTTCCCCTCCCTTCCCTGATGATCCTTGGTCTTGTTTCTCAAATTCCTCATATCAGAGAGATCACATGATACTTATCTTTCTCTGATTGACTTATTTCGCTCAGCATAATACCATCTAGTTCCATCCATGTCGTTGCAAATGGCAAGATTTCAAATTTTTGATGGCTGCATAATATTCCATTGTATATGTACACACACAGACACACACACACACACACACAGACACACACACCCCGCCCCCCCCATCTTTATCCATTCATCTGTTGTTGGACATCTAGGCTCTTTCCATAGTTTGGCTATTATGGACATTGCAAAAGCGTAATGTCTTTGAGGTGCTTCCAGATTTTGTGGGAATCAGTAGTTCATTTTCATATGTTGTTTTTAAATTCCAGGTAGTAAACACAGTGTAGTCTTAGGTGCACCATAGAGTGCTCCAGCACGCCCGTGCCTCACCTGGGGCTCATCACAAGAGCCCTCCTTAATCCCCATCACCCGGTCTCCCCATCCCCCACCCACCTCCCCTCTGGTGACCAGCAGTGTATTCTCTAGAGTTAAGAGCCTGTTTCTTGGTTTGTGTCTCTTTTTTTTTTCTCCTTTGCTCATTTGCTTTGTTTCTTGAATTCCACAAATGAGTGAAATCATGTGGTATTTGTCTCTCTCACTGATTTATTTCAGTTAGCATGCTACCCTTTAGCTCCATCCATGTCATTGCACATGGCAAGATTTCATTCTTTTTGATGGCTGTGTGTAATACTCCATTGTATATATGTACCACATTTTCTTTATCCATTCATCAGACGATGGACACTTGGGCTGTTTCCATGATTTGGCTACTGTAGATGCTGCTACTGTAAGTATCAGGGGTGCATGTATCCTTTGGATTAATATTTTTGTATTCTTTGGGTACGTGCCTAGTAGTGCAATTGCTGAGTCGTAGGGCAGCTCTATTTTTAACTCTTTGAGGAACCTCCATATTGTTTTCCAGAGTGGCTGGCCAGTTTGCATTCCCACCTGTGATTTTTTTTTTTTTTTTTTTTTTTTTAGTAACAACGATACACATCACACTTGAACTATATATTTTCCTTATGACTTTTGAGTGGTATTCCATTAATAGATGTACCACAGTTTATTTACCTGTTGGAAGGATATTTGGGTTGTTTCTAATTTTGGTGATTATAAATAGAGCTGCTAGTGTTTCATGTACAAGTTTTTGTGGAAACCTAAGTTTTTATTTCTCGAGGGTAAATACCTAGCTGAGGTATTGCTGGCCATATGGTTAAGTGTATGTTTAACTTTACGAGAAACTGCACAGCAGTGTTCCAGAATGGGTGTGTTATTTGACATTTTCCAAGAGCGGCGTACAAGAGGCCCCGTTGTGTTCCATCCTCGCTAGTGCTTGGTGGTGGTAGCATTTTCTTTTCTTTTCTTTTCTTTTTACTTTAGCTATTCTAATTACTACGGAGCGGGATCTCATTGTGGTCTCATTTGCATTTCCCTAGTGGCTAATGATGTTGAGCATCTTATCATGGGAAAACATTATTCCTGCCTTGGGGGACTATGCTGTTGTTTTAGGGAGCTGTGATGAGGTCTGGACACATCTCACTAGACCCTGACACTCAAGATGTAGACTTCAAAAGTTCCAATGGACAAAAATAATTTTGTACCCTCCTTTCCTAAGCAAGAGTCACTACGGTTATGGTTCCTCCTGTCACAACAGCAACTCTGACCCAACCTCCAAACCTCGTTGGCTTCTTTTCATGTGCTTCTTTGCCTTCCTATGTCCTCTGATGAAGTTCTGTTTGTCTCTCGCCCAGGTTTTACTTGGAATTTTTTTTAATGAGTTTTGAGCGTTCCTTAGATATTCTGCATGTGTCTTTTGCCAGATGTGTAACTTGCGAATACATCTCCTGGTCCGTAGCTTGTCTTTTTATTCACTTCAAACTGGCTTCCACAGAACAAAAGTTTTTTCAAAAATTTTGATGAAGTCCAATTTATCAAAATGTTTTCTTTGCTGGATGTTTTTGGTGTCATGCCTAGGAATTCTGTATAACAACCTGTAACCTGTTGGTAATGGGCTGGAAGGGACGATGAAATGGGGTGGAGATTATGTGATGTGTCTGATGATGGGATGGCCAGCATTTACTCTTACCCCTCTTTGCCTCTTGGTTCCTCTGGGTCAGCTACATCTTACTCTAGTACCTTAGAATCACCTAGGGAGCTTTTGAAAATCACAGTGTCCAGGCTGCACACCAAGCCAATGAAATCAGAATTTCTGGCGGTGGGATCCAGATACTAGTATTCTGTGAGCATCCCAAGTGGTCCTGTTGCACAGCCAAGGTGGAGAACCTTTGCTGCACTTGGCAATCCCTTGGACCTGGAGGAAATATTGCCACCTGCTGACAGTAGGAAATTATTATGCTTGGAAACAAGTCAATAACTCTTCAGATTGCCCTCCCTTCTGGGAACTTGTGCTCTGGGTACTGTTTTTTGTAATCATTTTTATCATATTAGAGTTTGATTTTTGGCCATCAAAGGTGGCTGTTTATGAGGAACACTCTGTCTCAGTTTTTATGTAATCAGGATATTGACATTACAATTGGTAGGAATCATAGAATATTAGCATTAAAAAAAAAAAAACCTTTAGAGATCATTAGTTCAGACAGTTAAGGTTTCCAAATACCTTTTGGATGTATGCACTCTGGTTCTAGAGCCTTGCTACTCACAAAGTGTGGTCCGTGGACCGGGAGCGTCAGCACCACCTGGAACCTTGTTAGAAATGCATCCATGCCCCACCCCCGCTTCCCCAGCCTGTGACTTAGTAAGATCCCCGGGTGAGTCACATGGACCTTAAGGTTTGAGAAGCACCACTTTAGAGAATCGTAAGTGGAAGCTTCTGAGAGTAGATTTCAGATTCATTGTGCGAAACTGCTTTTCAAAACACAGCTGCCGCTATCCTCTCAAAGACTGAATGATCACTTGACGGAGACAACACCATTACTCCAAGTACCCTCCCAATTCTCCGTCTCAAGTAGTGTCTTCAGGTCTCCCAAGAGTGACCCTTTTCTTCCTGTCTTTCATTATACCCCGAACATTCATCGCAGTCACCTGTTCTGCCCACTGTTTCCCCCCATCAACCTGAGAACGCCTGACCCTCATGGGCGAGCGCAAACAGTTTTCTCAAATCTCTCCTCGCCTCTGCACTGTGCTGATGGGTCCAAGCTTAGGAGGGAGAGTCCTGGAAGAAAGACTTCGGAGAGGCGAGGAAGGGGGGAGCCCCATGAATGGCTACATGACCTCCAAATTCCCTTCTAGCTCCTGTGCCCTGGTTCTGCCTGGCTCTCTGGTACGAGGTAGGCTTCTCCATCTGCAGCATCCTGTGTGCTCACCTGCACTGTCCTTGTTGAAAGCTGGGGATTGAGAGACCACTTATTTATCCTGCTTCTCAGTCTCTACAGGAATTTTATCTGCACATTGTCTTCATTCTTACAGCCCAGTGCTAGATCTATGCTCCTGGTCTTTCTTGGGGCTCCCATTTCTACTCTTGGCCTTTTGGAACCTTCAGTGCTGGTGCCAGGATGAGGTTCAGCCTCTGCCCCCTCTGCTTTTCACTTTTGTCAAAACCCTAAAGAATGTAACAACCCCCCCACCCCAGCTTTCTGTGCAAAACCCTATAATTTGTTCTCCAGTTGCGAACCCTCCCCTGTCCGTGGCATGCTTTCTCCCTTCCATCGTCTTCCCTTGCTTCTGGGTTGGGCGTGGGTCCATCCCCCTACGCTTGCTGCAAGGGCTCTGAAGGCTGGATTGCATGGAGTCACACTGAGAACTGGGAAGGGTCTCAGACGTAATCCAGCCCAGTACCCTCATTTCACAGCAGGGAAGGATGGTTCCCAGAGAGGTTAAGTGTTCTGCCCCAGGTCACAGAGCTGAGAGTACAAGCGTGCCTTCTTCAGGGGACCTCAGAACCCTTGACGTGAAAGGTTTCATTTAACTTTGCAAGGTGGGTGTGGGATGCACGTGGCGCATAATGAGGTTGCCCGGGGTGGTCACAACGCATGGATTGATGGCCTTCTTTTAAAGATACTATCCTTAGAGAGAGAGAAGGATTCATTATTGTCTCATACCCCATTTTGGTCTGAGGAAGAAAACCCTAAATCCTCGATTCACGGCTCTCCTAAATACTAGGGGACTTCTACTGCTGGTTGCGTGTGTGTGTGTGTGTGTGTGTGTGTGTGTGTGTGTGTGTGTGTGTGTACAAGTTACACTGTTGAAGCATTTTTCTTTCTTCCTCTGAAGGGCTGCTTTAATGTTCCTGTATTCCTGATTCTGAGCCACAGTCTTCTAGAGGAGCGTCTGGGTTGGATACTGCAGGGGAAGACAGAATGGGTCCTAGTGGTCATAGTCAGGGCTGCTGCTTTATTTGTGGCTCTTCACCCACCTCTGCCTTGGTCTGTGCTACAAAGATTCTAACAGGTATTTTTAACGGGCTGTTAGAGCCGGCAGAGGGGAAAGCAACCTGAAAGCACTGGCTTACTCAGTGCTGGTACCTATCCTGCTCCATGAATCACCCCTTAATCATTTGGGTTGTTGTCCAGCCCCCCGTGACCTGTCTACATGCTCCCGGCCGGAAACCGTGATGGCTGTGGCCCAGGGCCTGTCTCCTCCTCTCTCCCCGGGACCAGCCGCACTCACAGGCTCCTCTGAGTACGCACGCAGCCCCCAGATGGCCCGCACTCGAGGCTCTGCTGCTGTCTGCCGTCCGGGTGCCTGTAGGCTTCACCCGCAGCCAGCTTGCCGGTCTCCCGATGCTGCAGATGCCTCCCTCTCCCGGAACGCCTGTGTCGGGATCGACCTCTCGCCCCTTCCTCGATGTTCCAAACGGCAGGAACTTGGGTATCTCCTGCCCCAAAGCCCGCCTATGTTCAGAGATCCCCTTTGCCGTGTGTTCGTGACCTCGTTGGCATTCTGCACTCTTCCCGGGTTGCTGACCTGTGTCCCTGGGTGTGGAACAGGGTAGGAAGCAACAGGAAATGAGAGCAGCCAGTGCGAGTGGTGTGGGAAAGAATTGGGTGGTGGTGGGGGGGGGGGGGGGAGGCATTGCAGGCTTCCCACTGAGCAGCCTGAGAATGTTCCAGATTCTGTGAAGTCAATTTCTAATTCTTCCTCCTTTTCTTTCTGTTGTAAGATGGGTTGCCTGCATACCAGAGAACTCATTACACGTATGTTGAATGCATGGTGGAATGGAGGAATCACTTCATTTGCTAGAGCCTGTGAAAAGAACAGATGTTGGGCAACGCCAAGAGGACAGGGCAGGGTTCAGAAGATGTGGCTTCCAGACTCAGGTTTTCTGCTCATGAACCTGAGGAACTTTTCTGGCGGCCATCTCTGGGCAGTGGCCTTCTTCGTTCCTAAGATGCGATGTTTGGTCAGTGGTTGTGGTCCCGAATATTTCAAGCACAAGCATTCCCCTAAAATTTTGTTAGTGAAATATTTCGGAGCTACAAAAATGCATAAAATGCAATGTAGGAGCCACACAGCAGAATTCTCTCCCTACATAATAGTTGTAATTTTAGCTGCCTTTGATTTAGGAAATGGATGACAGCAAAGAGCAGTGGTGCCTTTATAAGAATCTGTATTTTAATTATTAAGAGTAGTATCCATACTTTTAAAGTATAGTACCTGTATGAACAAGACACACTGATTTCGTCTAAGGCGATTCTAGATGCCAATGAAAATATGACCGAGTTCTTACAATACGCTTCTGGGACCTAGAGCGTGTTTCTCAACAGTTTGATCTATATTGCCGCCAGTATCCCCCCCAAAATGCCAACTTCTGGCCCAACCCCAGATCTGCTGAATGAACATCTCTGAGGGCTGGATCTGGAATTTTGCTTTTTTAAAAAATCAGGTATGCCAAGTGGAATTTAAAACTTGAGTTTTTGATCTCCTGTTCTACAGAGCTGGGTAAATACTTAAACTCTACATTTATGATACAATGGCAATGAATATTCCTTTCTTTAAAAAAAAAAGCTCCTCTGGTTCCTTTTAAGTATTTTGCAGCTTATAGAGATTTTATTTACACCCAACTTTCACTTATAGGTCTGTTGCTAAAATGAGTTATGCTGGACTTGAGGTTGATAGCTAGGAACTAAATGTCTCCACCTAGTGTTCACATGAAACTTCATAGATATTCCAGAATTTGGATTTAGTACCAACTGTGGTCTTTATCTTGCTCACATTTTTTTCTTTATGATTTGTACACTTTTTAAAATTTAAATTCAGTTAATTAACATAGTGAATTATTAGTTTCAGATGTAGAGTTCAGTGTTTCATCAGTCTTATTTAATACCCAGTGCTCATTACATCATGTGCCCTCCTTAATGCCCATCACCCAGTTACCCCATCCCCCCACCACCCTCCCCCAGCAACCCTCAGTTTGTTTCCTATGATTAAGAGTCTCCTAAGGTTTGTCTCCCTCTCTGATTTCTTGTTTTATTTTTCCCTCCCTTTCATTATGATCCTGTTTTGTTTCTTAAATTCCACTTATGAGTGAGATCATATGATAATTGTCTTTCTCTGATTGACTTATTTCGCTCAGCATAATCCCCTCTGGTTCCATGCACGTCGTTGCGAATGGCAAGATTTCAATGTTTTTGATGTCTGAGTAGTATTCCATTGTATATATATAAATACACCACATCTTCTTTATCCATTCATCTGTTGATGGACATCTAGGCTCTTTCCATAGTTTGGCTATTGTGGACATTGCTGCTATAAACATTGGGGTGCAGGTGCCCCTTTGGATCACTACATTTGTATCTTTGGGGTAGATACCTAGTAGCGCAGTTGCTGGGCTGTAGGGTAGCTCTATTTTTAACATCTTGCGGAACCTCCATGCTGTTTTCCAGAGTGGCTGCACCAGCTTGCATTCCCACCAACAGTGTAAGAGGGTTCCTCTTTCTCTGTATCTTCACCAACGTCTGTCGTTAATTTTAGCCATTCTGACTGTTGTGAGGTGGTATCTCATTGTCGTTTTGACCTGTATTTCCCTGATGCCAAGTGATGTTGTGTCTTGCTCACATTTCTGTAGCTTCATATGAATGAACAATGCGAGTCACTGAGCTACCCAGCAGGGTCAAGGACTGCCGTGGTTCCTGAGCACCCTGTCCCTCAGATTTTGGCTCTGTAGGCATAGGAGCCAGAACTTAGGGAGGCGGGGCAGCCCAGAGAACAGAGGTTCCTCTGCAGGATCATTCCCCCATGCCTTACCTCCGATGGTGCCATCAGATGATTGGGAACAGCCTCGACCAATAATGGAGGCTGAATTATTTTATTAAATGAGGTATGGATCAAGCAAAAATTAAGATGCTTAGCAGTGTGCTATGGAATGAGGAAGAATTCAGGAAGTCAGATCTTCTCAAAGTCCTTATGCCCATAGGATGGAATCTAGGTTTTAATAACTTCAGTTGTCGTTCATTAATTAACTTCTGGAATATTTATTTTACCCCTGTGGACAGTGTCATGTTTCCTTCAGGGTCTGTGAATAACTACTGTCAACTGCATGAATTTATTTGACGCTCATTTATCACCCTCTTGTGTCCTGGTGCTATTTTCTTGGGTACAGATAGGTTGTATTTCTTGTTCTCGAAGGGGTGGGCCTGGCCTAGTGGGGAAGTAAACAACCAGTTGGTGGCGAATGATTGTAGAGGCTTGCGGATGGCTGTCATATCCACGCTGATGGCCCAGCCCCATGGGAGGAAGCAGGAAGCGGACCTGTGAGGCTTCGCTGTGCAGACGGCTCCCGGGATAATTCCAGGAGAAACAGGAGCTCACCGAGTAGATGGTGGGGGGAGTGCATCCCAGGGACAGGAAATGCAACCGGAAGAATGGAAGAGGGTGGCATGTTTCACGTGCACATGGGAGAGCATGGGAGAGGGACAGAAACGGGCAAGCAGAGCTAACGTGGACCCGCCATGATGAGGGATGTATTTTTGTACTGTGTTTACAGATTTTCATCTTTTTATTGTGGTAAGGTATACATAACATTTAACGCTTCCACTGTTCTTTAAAAATGGCTCTATGGCGTTTGCATATGGCATTCACATTGCCCTGCAGCCATCACCACGATCCCTTTGCCAACCTTCTTGGCTTCCAGAACGGAAACCCTGCCCATACCCGTGAAACACGAACTCCTCCTCCCTACCCCTCCCTTCCCTTCCCCCAGGCCCTGACAGCCACTGTCCTTCTTTCTGTCTCTCTGCAGTTGGCTACTCTTAGGCACTTGGGTTGCCTCCACCTTTTGGCTCTTGTCAGGGATGCCGCTTTGGCCATGGGCATCCTCAGGTTCTTACTACCTCCGTAGGTAAGACCGCGCCTTCGGTTGAGATGCTTACGGTTTGGTTGTAGAGATGGGTTCGCACTCGTGAAACCGAGACTACCGGCAGAACGTGATTAAAATGCCCGATGGCACGACCAGAGCTTGCCGTTCAGTTCCCTGCCATCACTCCCAGGAAGCAGGGCAGGCCCGTTCTAGGACAGTGAACACAGCCGAATGTAAGCCGAGGACTCGCCCGGCAAGAGCATCCCTATCCGCTTTTGCAAACTGAATCTCCTCTCCTGCTGAAGTCGTGTCTGGGCGTCATAACTGTAGGCACGGGGAGGGGGGAGGCAGTGGGGAGAAGTGGGGCAAATGAATATCCCAGTGAGTGTGCGGGGCCAGCTTTGGATGTTGCGGGTGAGACAGCACATCCCCAAATTGTTAGTAGACAAGGTGACTGAGGAACCAGGGACCCTGTACAAAATCCAGGGGTTCTTCGGGGAGCTCGACATTGTCATGGAAGTAGACTGTTGTGTGTGGGGTGGTGGTGGGGGTATAGCCCCGACCCTTCCTGACTCCTGAGAAAGTCCTGTTACTTCTGTGTCTGTGGTACAGCCTCAAGCCCAGGCGGGGCTTGTCCCTTCATTAAATACACTCAGTTGGTGCAGACCCCTGCTGCCCCTTTGCAGACGCCCAGTGTGGGGGACGGAGACACACGGGGTCAGGAGGCGGTTCCAGGAGCTGGGGGGTGGGGCGTGGCTGGGGGACAGGGCAGCGCCAGGGACTCAGGGTATGCTCTGTTCTCAGGCGCCCTCAGCCTTCCAGCTGGTGTTATCTCCTGTGGCTTGCTGAGGTTTCCTCCTGGCTCCCGTTGCCCCCGAGCGCCTCCCCCTCCCCAGCACCCCCTTCGCCGGCCCCGCTGGTTGGCACGCACGGCGTTCCAACACAGGGTCCCCAGGCTCTGTTTCCAGGTTGCTGGCACGTTACCGCGGTCTTTCTCGTCAGCGGCTCGTGGTCCAGGACACGCATTGTTCCATTCCCTAAAAGGTCAGCTCCTGGAGGGCTTAATCTGGCCTTGTGGTGGGGCCCCGGCTGGCAAAGCAAACACATCAGGTCAGCCTGGCCGTGCAGAGGGGGAGAGCCGGGCTTGTTGGCGTGGCCTCCAGAGCTGGCCTGGGCTCTGCGGGAGGTGGGAGGCTGGTGGCTCCGACGGGCCTGTTTGTTCCTCGCCCACTGGCAAAGCCTGAGCAGACTCGATGTCTATCCTGCGGGACACAGATGCTTCCTCCTGAGCCTGCCTGCCCCCCACAGAGCAGCACAGCCTGGGAAAAAGGAGGGCTCGTCCCTGTGAGCCCCTGCCCTCTGTTCTCCTGGTCACTTCCCAGGATCTCTCCTGCCTCCAGATCCATCTTGTCTCCCCCAGTGAGCACAATAACCTGGTTGTCCGAGTCACGCGCAGCTGGCATATAAATCAACGGTTTCAGGATAATATTTACCCACGTTCAGATACTCGATTTCCTTTGATTTCTGTAGTTTCCAACGGACCTGCAATTGGAGTACTTCCTCTTGGGCTGGAAAGGGCCAGAGACACCTGCGCACCGGGCAGGGGGAAGGGGGGCCGAACGCATCCAGCCCACGAGCTCTTCTAAATGGCCCTTGGGCGGTACTGGCAGCCATAACGGGGCCTGTTTCATGCCTGTCTTGCCCCTCTTTGTGTGGAAGCACTCTGGAGCATTCCACCAGCTGTTGTCAGGAGGGACACCTGCATTGTCACCGCCACCGAGGTTCTGGGGCAGCCATTTGGTCATGCTTTTACGGGTTGGGCCCTGTGCCCACAGAGCCTGGAAGAGCCATCTGGGAGGCTGTGCACAGAGATCGGATGAGAGGCAGTGTTCCAGTTCCAAAGAGGATGTTGAGTTGCATCTTCACTTCTTAAGACTGGGATATTAAAAGCCATGGCTTGTCAAGACACGAACTCTAGAAATAATGTTTCAGATACGCAGGCCAGGTGCTGGCCGGGTGCCTCTTGCCAGCCTTGCCTGGGGGTTGGGGGGGATCCTGATTCTTAAAAATGTCCCAGAGACCGTGCAACCAATAGGAAGGTGGACCAACAAGAAAGACGTGATCAGCTACCAGATTCTTCTGGAAATAGAGGACCTCTAAGACGGTTTAGCAGGCAGTGTGCTCTCTAAAACGGGCTGGGGGAGGGACATCGTGCCTTCTAGACGTGGACACCTAATACTTAATGTTATTGCTGGAAAAGCAGAAGGAGGAAGTACATGGGGCTTGTCACTGAACTTCTGGAAGGAACCAAAGATAAGTCACGGAGGACTGACCGGTATAGGGCTGGTTTCGTCCATATCTGGCATTTCTGGGACGCGTAGGCTCTTACCTCCCACCCAAGTTCTTTGACATGCACCACTCTGCACACCTTTGGCTGGCAGGAACAGCCCTGATTTTAGTGACTTGTGGCCACGGGAGGCACCGCGGGGGTTGTGTTGACCGAAAGCCCCAGTGAGCAGAGGTAAACGCAGGTGTGGTCAGATGTAGCCGGTTCACCTGTCCCGGTGGGCATGGAGCCAAAGTGGGCTGACCTGTGGATTCCTCTACTGGCTCTCCCACCCGAGGTAGTTCTATTTGTTGAGCACTGTACCTGAGTAGTAGGCACAGTCCGATGACCTGCTGCGGATCACAGCCAGGTCCTGAAGCGTACGCCAGACACGCCGTAGCCTTCACCAGCTGACAGCCACCGCCCTAGAGAGGGGTCTGATGCACGGCTGAGGTCCGGTCCTGAGCCACACTCCGGTCCAGCACGCTTCTCCCATGCTGTCAGACACACTTGCTCCGAAGCAAAGTCTGAACTTGATGTTTTCTTTCTCCTGCATGTCTGCTGCTCTGGTTTGCTTTTCTTTCAAGCTCCCCTTGGTAAAAAAGACAGCTGTTGACAGGGTAGGAAGAGTGACCACCAGAGTGGGCAGTAATGTATGTATGTTGCTGTCACTGGAAACTCACATCAGCTGTAGGCCAGAATCTGCCCTGACAATATAAAGAAAAATATCTTGCTTCAGTTGGGTTGTGCCCTTGTCTCTAGGAGGCAGCCAGCCAGGGGGCATCAGCACAGACGGTACAGCAGGGTAAGATCGGCTCAGATTTCAGGGGAAGGGAGAGAATGCAGACGGGTTTGGAAGCTGTGAGTCGAATCCTTAAAATCAGAGCATTGGCCGATAGAAGGTTCTGGATTTCTGGTGACATTGTCAAAGCAGGTTATATTTTCATCTTGTTAGGATGGATTGGGTTCATTTCTATCTACACACTAGTTAGAAATAGTTAGGTACTAGATGTGCAGGTGAGGAGCCGCTTGGCTGGTGGTGTGGTGGGAGAGAATGTTGGGTATAAAAAGTCCCAGAGAAGAGGAGCTGCGGGTTGGAGTAGAGATCTTGGCTCTGGGTCTTGCATAATCATTGTTTAACCTGTAGCCCAGATGTTTCATTAGCTTGGCAGGGAAATTTGCGAGGTGCTGCTCCCAAGATGGGGACCAGATGAAAATGACTTTAATAAATTGGACAAGGGCTCAGAATGAAGTTCAGTGAGGAAAATGTAGAATTACACCAGCCATTACAGATGTCTGCACAGGCATAAGAAATGGCTAGAAATGAGCAAATGGAATGGAAAAAAGTCTGGGGATGAGGATGAGGCCATTTCCCACCAGTAGGTAGGGCTGTGGTTGAATCAGCAAGAGGGGTTGTGAGGCAGTGCCCTCCCTTGTAACTATCATTAAATCCTTTCTAGAATATTCTCTAGACTATTTCAGGCTAATAGGGCTGTGGGTAAACTTGGAAACTGACCTACAGATAAAGGAATTTGGGACTTGAACTTACGGAGAATAACTTAGAATTCATAATTTTTTAATATGTAAAAAAAAAAAAAACAAAAAAACAACCACCCTGATTTGAAGACTGGTACCAGCTCTTCTTAATCTTCAGTGAAGATGGAATTGAGTTTCCACAGCATTTGCACAGACACAGGAAAAACCTGTTAGTGGAGGTCGTTAAACATCAGAATGAATTTTTGAGGGAAGGTTCTGGGTTTCTGATGAGGTTTTGAAGGCGGGCTCGGTCTTCATCTCGTTAGGATGGATTACCCCATTCCACAGTCGTCCCTGATGGCTGGGCGCTGACCCCGAGACACCCACCTGCCTTTACATCCCGCGAGAACCTGTCTGTGGCCCTCTTACCAGGCCATGAGCTAGCCAGGGCCATGTAGGTGCGCTGATCTAACTGGACTGTGCTTCTTTCTCTCCTCCCCCTGCAGTATGAGTTTAAAGCCAAGAACATCAAGAAGAAGAAGGTGAGCATTATGGTTTCAGTGGATGGAGTGAAAGTGATTCTGAAGAAGAAGAAGAAGGTAAGGGGCTCTGACCCAGAAGCTGGTGAGGAGGGGGGCAGGGAAGTAGGCATGGGATGCCTTGTCCTGCTAGGCTGCTCCCTGGACAGAATCCTTCCTTGTCTGGGGAGTGGTGCGCCCGGAGCAGCAACAGTGTCGGGAGGCCACAGTTGGGGCAGACAGATGAGGTGTAGAGGCTAGTGGCCTCGTCAGCCCCATGGCTCCTCATCCTGGCGTCCCATGGGCAACAGGGCTCTATCTCCTGCCATCCTTGCATTTTGTTACCTGGACCTTTGAGTCTTGAGCTTAGGAAATACTTTAAATTCAAAGTGATGATGAGCAAGAGGGTTTGGCAGGAGGGTGGATGAGGAGGCTTTCTTAGCAGCTGTGCCCTTCTGTCGCAGGAACGACCCTCAGTCCCACCCAACCCCACCGTGTGTCCTGTAGATGCTGCTTCAGCCTGTCTCTTGGAATAGTCCCTCAAGACCCATCTGCCCCTGCTCTTCTGTGTGCAGGAAGCCTGGGCTGTGGTCAAGGTTGGGGGGAGGTGGGGAGGGACTGAGCCACTTGTGGGGCATTCCTCTGACCTGGGGTGACACAAGAGAGTGAGCGTACGTTGCTTAAACGCGTGGCTGTTTTTGTGTTACTTGTATGTGTTGTGGGAGGAATGATGTTAACCCCTGGGAAGAGCTAGGTGTGCATATTGGCAGAGGGGAGAGTGTGTGTTTCCAGAAAGAAATGGAAAGGGGCTTTGGAGGATTGAGGATATGGGAGGAGTCGTTTTGTTTCTCTGTTTCTTGACTCTGCTGATACCTTTTTTATTTATGATAGCTTTGTTTCATACGTATTGGTGGTAGCACCCGCACAGACTAACATTAGATAGACCTCTCAAGTTGCTTTTGGTTCTGAACCTAAGATGCTGTTAATTCAGATGGGTATCAACGCAGACCTTGAGTGTGGGGGTTAAGGAAGGTAAAGACAAGTACATAGTCATAGGTGACATAAACTTGGAGAACCAGGTGGTTGAGAGAGATGTTGAAGGGTAGTCGTCTTGCCAATCCAAGGATTTAAATCTGCTCTGTGTCCTCCTCACAAAAACATTAGCCAGTGTATGATTGGGCACTACGCAGTGGTGGGGGTTTCACTGCTTCCTCAGGTAGCCCATTTTTTTTCTCTGAACAAATGGACATTTACAGAGGTCTTCCATGTATTTTTTTTTTTAAAGATTTTATTTATTTATTTGACAGAGACACGGCGAGAGAGGGAACACAAGCAGGGGGAGTGGGAGAGGGAGAAGCAGGCTTCCTGCGGAGCAGGGAGCCCGACGTGGGGCTCGATCCCAGGACCCTGGGATCATGACCTGAGCCGAAGGCAGACGCTTAACGACTGAGCCACCCAGGCGTCCCGAGGTCTCCCATGTACTAAAGCAAAACTTGTTCTCTTATGCTCCCTAAATATCTTCAGGGGTGGTTCTAGAAAGTGTTATGGCTATGAGGTTGAAATTATACAGGAAAAAAAATAGAATATGATGATACCGTTGGTAAAATTCACAAGCAGTAGGGAATTTGTAATCACTTCTTAAATGTTTTTGACTTTATAAGCCTCTACAGCGGGACCAGAGTCCCCATCTTGTTCTTGCTCCAGGGCGTGAAGGGGGAGGGTGTCTCTTCTGCCCCTCCCCCACTGCATGTGCTAGCACACAGTGGTTAACCGTGGGGCAGTCTGTGGAATATCATCCCCTTAAAAGTCCCTGAGCAGGAGAGTTCCTGAAGCCAGTTAAATAAATCACGGATGATGACAGTGTGAATTTAAAAGTGAGAGTTACCCTCAGAAAAAAAACAGGCCAGCGCAACCCCAGCTCATGACTCAGGCAGCCTGAGTCCCAGCCTGGCTTTGGTCACCCTGTGTCGGGTAACTTGACTCAGCCCTTCGCGTGACAGCCCTTCGTGTGGCTTAGGGCCCTTATGTCCTGTCTGATGAAGTAGGGGTTGTGATGTGGGGGCACTTTCCAGATTACAAGATGCCTCCATGCCCATTGCATGCATCCCTGCATCAGACCTCCTGGGAAGGGCTCGGGGACACGGGGTCAGCTTTCATGGCACCCAGTCCCCTCGGGAAATCAGCCACTCAAGTGTCCTCACTCCGCTGCTCCCCGGCCAGGTGCTGAGCAATCAGCATTCCAGAGTCCAAGACTCACACCGACAGAGCTCAGAAGAGGCTCATTCCTTTATTCACTTTGAGACATGGAACAGTTTCCCAGGCCAGATAACTCACATGAGCCTGACAAACCTGAAAAGCATGTTTTCTCTCTCCAAGACAGGTGACGTGGGAAGGGAGACGGTTAGAGGTGGTTCGGTGAGCATGAAATGGAGTAATGGAGTAAGTCCACTAACCATGTGGCAAGAATGTTTCCTGGTCTCTGGCTCCACGATAATTGGGTCCCTTGGATGTTCGTAGGGGCCTTGTTGGTCCCATGCTGTCCTGGGGTCGGTTTGACAGACTCTGCCAGGGTTTGACTTCATCACTGACTTCTGTAGTTTTCTGGCTGACCATCCCTGCACCTCCCCACAAGCCCCATGCACGCACACTTCCAACTGACATCATCTTTCGGGTGGGTTCCACTTCACGATCTGCTGTCCTGGGGCTTATGCTGTCCCTGTGACTTGGTCCACGATGATGGGACTTTGTGGTTTTGCCCTTAGAGGGCAGTCTTACTCTCCATCTCCCTGTATCCCCCAGGTATCATGTACCATATGCAGCAGCATCAGCCCCATTCTTTTTCTTTTCTTTTTTTTTAATTTTTTCTATTAACATATAATGTATTATTTGTTTCAGG